>NW_024412391.1:56373850-56446350 GCF_014898765.1 Herpailurus yagouaroundi | reverse complement strand
ACAGGGGAAGCCCCATAAGGCTATGAGCTAATATTTCAGGAGAAATTTTGAAGGCCAGACTGAGTGGCATGATATACTCCATGTGCTGAAAGGAAAGTACTCCCAAGTAAGAATACTCTACCCAGCAAGTTAATCATTTGGAATTGAAGAAGAGATGAAGTTCCCCAAACAAAACTTAGGGAGTCTATCACCACTAACATAGCCTTAAAAGAAATGTCAAGTGAAGTTTTTTAAGCAGAAAAGCCTTAAGAGAAGAAAGGAAATGATGAAAGTAAAAGGTTTCACTGGTAAAAGTAAACATACAGTAAAGATAGTAGGACAAGCACCTGTAAAGCTAGTTTGAAGGTTAAAATAAAGTAGAACAATAAATTGCATCTGCAAAAGTTAAAGGACACACAAAAAGGTTGGAAAATATGACACCATATACATAATACATGCAGTGGAGGAGTAAAAATAATGTTTTTAGAATGTGTTCGAACTTAAGTGTCCATCAACTTCATATAGACTACTGTATATACAGGATGTTATATATGTTCCTCATGGTGACCCCAAACTAAAACCTTTAATAGAGAAACAAATAATAAACAGAAGGAATCCAAGCATAACACTAAAAAAGAAAATGAAATCACAAAAGATAGCAAGAGAAGAAGAGAGGAAAAATGAAGAACCACAAAACCACCATAAAACCCTTAACATAATGGCTAAGGACATACCTATCAATAATTACTTCAAATGTAAATGCTCTAAATGCTCCAATAAGATGACACAGGGTGACTGAATAAATTAAAAACAAAAAAGGACACATCTATATTTTTCCTACAAGAGACTCACTTCAGACATTAGGACACATACAGATTGAAAGTGAAAGGATGGAAAATGATATCCCATGCAAATGGAAGCAAAAAAACAAAAAAGCAAAAATTATATGAAACCAAATAAACTTTCAAACAAAGTATAACCAGAGACAAAGGATTGCATTACACAATGATAAAAGAATCATTCCAACAGGAGGATGTAATAATTATAAATATCTATGCACCCAATATAGGAGCACATAAATATGTAAAGTATAGATCACAGGCACAAATGAAGAAACATACAATAATGCAATAATGGTAGAGGACTTTAACATACCACTTATATTAATGGATAAATCCATCAGACAGAAAATCAACAAGGAAGGAATGGCTTTGAACAACAACACATTAGATCATGGACTTAACAGATAAATACAGAACATTCCATTAAAATATAGCAAAATACATTCTTTAAAGTTCATAAGGAACACTGTCCAAAACAGATTACATGTCAGGCCACAAAACAAGTCTTAGTAAAATTAAAAAGACTGAAATCATATCAAGCATCTTTTCTGATACAACATGATAAAATTAAGAAACTACCAGAAAAAATCTGGAAGAAAAAAACACATGGAGACTAAACAACATGCTACTAAGTAATTAATGGGTCAATGAGGAACTCAAAGAGAAAACCAAAAAAGTAACTGAAGACAAATTAAAATAGAAACACAATGATTAAACATCCTTGAGATTCAGCAAAGGCAGTTCTAATGGGGAAATGTTCTCAAACTGCACCTGGATTGCAATACAGCTCTACTTCAAGAAACAATCTAACCATACACCTAAAGGAACCATAAGAAAGAACAATAAAACCTAAGTTAGTAGAATGAAGAAAATAGTGTGAGAGCAGAAATAAATGAAATAGAGACAAAAAATAGAAAAGAGTAATGAAACCAAGTTCTGATCCTTTGAAATGATGAACGAAATTGATAAACCCTTAGCCAGACTCATTAAAGAAGAAAGAAGACACATAAATTCAGAAATGAGAAAGAAGTTATAATTGACACCACAGATATGCAAAGGATTAAAATATATGCCAACAAATTAGACTAGGAAAAATGGATAAATTCCTATAAACATATACTCTGAAGGCATATACTATTAAGACTGACTTAAGAAATCTAAACAGACTGATTACTGGTAATGAACTTGAATCAATACTCAAAAAGTCTCAAAAAATAAAAGTCTAGGCTTCATAATTTGATTCCAGCAAACATTAAAAAAGAGAGTTATTACCTTTTTCACAATCTATTCCAAAAACAAAAACAGAAGAGGAAAGAAGCTTCCAAATTCGTCCTAGCAGACCAACATTACTCTAATACCAAAACCAAAGACACTACACACACACACACACACACACACACACACACACACACACACACAATGTGACAGGGAAATAACCCAGTTGAACATAAATTAAAACATCCTCAACAATATATTAGCAAACAAAATTCAACAATACTTAAAAGGATCATTCACCACATTCAAGTGGGACTTACTCCAGGGATGCAAGAATGGTTCAATACCCATAAATCAGTCAATGTGATATACCATGTTAACAAAATGCAGAAAAAAATATGATTATATCAATACATACCAAAAGGCATTTGACAAATTTAGCATTCATTCATGGTAACACTATCAACCAAGTGTGTTTAGAGGAAACAGATCTCAACATAATAAAGTCCATGTGTGAAAAATCCACAGCTAACATACTCAGTGGTGAAACTGAAAACTTTCATCTAAGATCAGGAGCCAGACAAGGATGTCCACTCTTACCACTTATATTCAACATAGTATTGGAAGTCCTAGCCATATCAATCAAAACTAAAAAGAATTAAAAGAGATCAAAATCTGTAAGGAAGAAGTAGAACTCACTATTTGCAGATGCTATGACACTATCTATAGAAAACCCTAAGAAGTCCATCAAAAAACTGTTAGAATAAATAAATTCATTAAAGATACAGGATACAAAATTAATTTACATAATCATAATAATCATGTTATATCATATAATCATATATCATATATGTATCATATATGTATAATAGCACCATAAGCATATGTTATGCTTCTATATAATAACAATGAACTACCATAAAGAGAAATTAGGAAAACAATTCCATTTGCCACTGCATCAAAAGGATAAAGTACAAGGAATAAATTTAACTAAGGCACTGAAAAGCCTCTACTCTTAAATTTATAAAACATTGGTGAAACAACTGAAGACAACACAAATAAATCTGAAGATATACCATGCTCATAGATTAGAAGAATCAGTATCATTAAATGTCCATACTACCCAGAGCAATCCCTGTCAAAATACCAACAGTATTTTTCAAAGAATTGGAAAAATAATCCTAAAATGTGTATTGAGCACTAAAGACCCCAAGTAGTCAAAGCAATATTGATAAATATTAACACAGCTGGAGGTATCAAATTTCCTTATTTTAAACTATATTACAAAGCTGTAGTAATCAAAACAGTATGATATGAGCAAAGAAATAAGCACATAGATCAGGAAAACAGAATAGAGAGCCAAGAAATAAACCCAGGCTTATATGGTCAATTAATCTACAACAAGAGAAGCAAGAATATACTATGGGAAAAATATGGTTTCTTCAATAAATCATGTAGGGAACATTGAACAGCTATATGCAAAAGAACAAAAATGGACCTCTTTCTTACACCACACACAAAAATAAATTGAACACAGATTAGAGCCATAAATGTGAAACGTAAAGCCATTAAAATCCTAGAAGAAAACATAGGCAGTATTTGTTTTGTGGAAATTGACCTTAGCAACATTTTTCTAGATATGTCTCCTCAGGCAAGGGACTATACATGAAAATAAAAAGCTTCCACACAGCAAAGGAAACTATCAACAAAATGAAAAGATAACCTATTGAATGGGAGAAGATATTTGCAAAAGATACATCTGATAAGGGGTTAATATCAAAATATACAAAGTACTCATACAATTTGATGTCAAAAAAAACCTAATAATCCAATTTAAAAATGGGCAGAGGAGGGGTGCCTGAATAGCCCGGTAGGTTGAACATCTGACTCTTGATTTTGGCTCAGGTCATGATCCCAGGATCATAGGATCAAACCCCGTGTCTTTGGTCTCCTCACTGAATGTGGAGCCTGCTTGAGATTTAAGATTCTCTCCCTCCCTCCCTCCCTCCCTCCCTCTCTCTCTCTCTCTCTCTCTCTCCCCCTATCCCCTTCTCTGACTCATCTGCTCTGTCTCTAGAATATTTTTTTTTTAAACTGGGCAGAGGACCTGCCTGTACATTTTTCCAAACAAGACATACAGGTGGGAGAAGAGACACATAAAAAGATACTCAACATCACTCATCATTAGAAAAACACAAAACTACAAGAAGGTATCACTTTACACTGTGTGCTTGGTATCAAATGATGGGGGGTGGGAGGGTGGGTGATGGGCATTGAGGAGGGCACCTGTTGGAATGAGCAATGGGTGTTGTATGGAAACAATTTGACAATAAATTTCATATTAAAAATAATAAAAATAAAATAAAAGAGAAGACAAAAAATAACAAGTGTTGGGGTGCCTCAGTGGCTCAGTTGATTAAGGGTCCACCTTTCATCTCAGGTCATGATCTCATGGTTTTTGAGTTCAAGCCCTTGCATTGGGCTCTCTGCTCTTAGCCCGGAGCCCTCTTTGTATCCTCTGTCCCCTTCTCTCTCTGCCCGTTACCTGCTCACACACATATAGTCTCTCTCTCAAAAATAAACAAACATTAAAAAAATTACCCTTAAAGAAATAAGTGTTTCTGAGGATGTAGAGAAAAGGGAACTCTAGTGCACTGTTGAAGGGAATGTAAATTGGTGTAGCCACTCTGAAAAATGATGTGGTGGTTCCTTGAAAATTAAAAATAGAAATAACGTATTATCCAGTAATCCCAGTATTGGGTATTTACCCAAAGAAAAAGACACACTAATTTGAAAAAAGATATACAGCCCTATGTTTATAGCAACATTACTTACAATAACTAGTATTTGGAAACAATGTAGGTATCCATCAAATAAATGAATGGATAAATGTGTATATATACACAATGGGATATTATTCAGTCATAAAGTAAATGAAATCCTTCCATTCAGGACAATATAGATGGACCTAGAGAGTATGATGCTAAGTGAAACAAATGAGACCAACAGAAATAAATCTTATATGATTTCACTTATATATGGAATCTAAAATACAAACAAATACAAAATCACAAATACAGACAACAAAGTATTAGTTGCCAGAGGGGAGGGAGATAAAGGGATGGGAAAAATAGGTAAAGAAGATTAAGAGATACAAACATCCAGTTATAAAATGATGACGAAAAGTCATGGTGATGAAAAGTACAGCATAGGAAATATAGTCAGTAATACTGTAGTGACTTTGTATGATGATACATGGTAACTATACTTATGGTGAACATATCATAAAGCATATAATTGTTGAATCACTATGTTATATACCTGAAACTAACATGATATTGTATGTCAATCATACTTCAAGTAAAATTTTTCAAAAAAGAAAAGATGGCACGCATACATGTACAATGGAGTATTATTTGGCGATAAGAAGTAAATCCAGTGTTTGCAACACTATGGATGGACCTGAAATGCATTGTGCAAAGTGAGGTAAGAGAAAGAGGGAGACAAATAGTGTACATCTGTGTATGTGGAATCTAGAAAATCTACAACACCTTAGAGAGTAGAATGGTGGTTACCAGAGGTTGTAGAGTGGGGAAATTGGGGAGATGTTTAAGGGTATAAATTTGCAGCCAGTAGACAAATAAGTTTTGGAGATCTAATGCACAACATAATGATTGTAAACAACAGTCATGTACTATAAACCTCAAGTTACTGAGAGTGAATCTTAAATGTTCCCACTACAAAAAAAGAAGTCATAATTACATGATATGATAATTATATGATATGATATGTTAGCTAATATTATGGTGGTAGTCATATTACAAGATAGACATGTTATACACCTTAAACTTACATAATGTCAACTCTATCTCATAAAAAATTAAAAGTAGTATTTTAAAATTTGTAATAGCTTTAACAAAACTAAATACTTTTAAAACTTTATAGTATACTTTTAAAAATCTTAGTTCTATAATCATAAATCAAAGAAAATTAATTAGCATACATGACTATGCCACTTTCTGTGAGAAATTTACCTCTAGTCATTTGGATGAATGCATTAATATGATTTCCAGCTAAGTATGCAGATAAAAGACAGAATATTTGTTTGTAGAATCAATGCAATATAGAAAGCTACCCATAGAGGAAAATCTTTTTTTTTTTTATTTTTTTAAAAATTTTTATTTGTTTTTGAGAGAGAGACAGAGACAGAGCATGAGCAGGGGAGGGGCAGAGAGAAGAAGGAGACACAGAATCTGAAACAGGCTCCAGGCTCTGAGCTGTCAGCACAGAACCCAAAGCAGGGCTCAAACACACAAATCATAAGATCATGACCTGAGCCAAAGTCAGACTGAGTCTGACTTAACCGACTGAGTCACTCAGGCACTCCGAGAAAAACCTTTGAACTGAATCAGATGCACATGCAAACACAGTCACACATAAAGAAGTGAGTTCATATAATCATCTGAACACAATATACAAATACTGAAGTGTACATCTAGTCATAGAACTAAGTAAATATAATTGCTATTAATGTAAAAAAACATATTTAAGAAAAATTTCAAGTATTTTCCTGAACAAAGCATAGTTTCAATACCTGATAGTTACTATAGATCTCCTGGGTTAAATCTTTATTTCCATTACATATGCAAAGTTTTTATTGGAAACTAGTTGCATACTAAGCTGTTTAGGATTTTAAGTTAGCTTTATCTCAATTTTACAGTGTGAACAGTTAATGAACATATAATTTCTCACATATAAACTTTGAAATGCAGAATTATTTGCGTTTTCAGGTGAAGAACTAGAAAGCTGCCAAAGTAAATATTTTGAGAATGTATTTTTAAAGTTTAGATAATGAGTCTATCTATCATTTGGATAATGACTTTGTTTTATGGTTTGGTTTGATTTAGTTTGTTCTAGCCATCATTGAACGAAGACCTTGTATCAACTTCTTGTTATAATTTTTTTCTGGTTAAAATACTTTATTGATTACAATATCAGTTCATAGCAACATTTCACAGAGCTACTGTATAAATACAGGAATGAATCACTGTGCAAGAAAGATCTAAGGATAATTTTAAATCATGGTGCAAGCCCATAGTTTCATTTAAAGCTTTTATAAGAGCTTTAATTTACTATGTTCACCTTTCCCGTACTCCTACTACTAAATAAATTTGATTGAAGTTGAGTTTACTTTCACTGGAAGATTTTAAGTATAACAAAGTTACTATGCTAACTTTCAATGATAGATTATGAATTCACCGACACTACTAACCAATTAAAATACTGGTAAAATTATTATAATCAGCTCACTGGGGAGACCAGGAACCCTTATTTGTAGTGCTTGCATATTTCCGTGGTGTAACTACTCTCATTGTACTAAATGCTGCAAAGGGATGCTGGTGATCGATCCAAGGAGACAGCTCTAGCACCTGACTGCTATGCCCCAAACTAGTGGCCTATCATAAAACCAAACATTAAGAACTTAAAAGCCAAGAAGAAAAGGTTGAAACCAACTGTTACATATAGGAAGAATTTTAGACCTCAGGTAAATTATTTCATACTTTTCACAGAATGTCAGTCTTAACCTAGTGAAATATATATTACTCTAGAAGGCAAGTTATATTCTCTAAAACCAAGTATCACAATAGTTTTATATACTTATATATTCTCTAAAACCAAGTATCACAATAAGTTTTATATACTTATTCCCCCTTCATTGTAGGCTCACTTTATATATAACTTCAAAAGTTTTTTACATTAAGTATTCTAATTTCCATTTAACTTGTTTAATTCTTCAGTGACATTATTACTTCATTAAAAACATTTAGAATCTCAATGCTGTGAAATATGATTAGTAATGTCACATTTCTTAGGGTTATTGTGTCAACAGTTTCCACATTGGATTTTGATGAAATATTGTTTACAAATTTAAGTGTATGGTAAGTGTCATAAAAAATATAGTTCTAGTTTAATAACTGATCTAGCAACTGGAGAAACAGCAAATCATTTTATTTAATTATGTATTTTCAGAAGAGCTGATGTGAAGAAATTTCAAAAAGCTGCTTCATACTTCAGGACATTATATGATACTTTAAACTTCAGCCATTGATTTGTTACTAGACACTGGGAGACTAGGGGAGAGTATCTTTTGTGTAAAACCTCTAAACAGAATGCTATACTGTATTTTCTGAAAAATCCACCCATAGAAATACGTGATTCTAATTTTGTACTTCTTTTTTTTTTTCTAAGCAAACTATCTGTTGTCCGAAGGCTCCTGCAGATTAAATTGGCTACCTATGTCAAAGCTTTTCATGTCCCCCCCCCCATTATAAAAAAGTAAATGGGCAGCAGTGTTTACTAAAATGATCTTCTAAATTGGTAGATGCCACAAGGCACTGTCAGTAAAAAAAGAAAAAGAAAAAGAGTCTCAGAATCAAGACCTCAAGGGTGTGGTTATAAAAACTTTGTTATGAATTAAGAAAGATTTAAGAATATGCCTCTTATAAACTTACTTCTCAACAACAAGGCTTCTAACTTTCAGCTTGAGGTACAGAGGGGCCCTTTTCAAAAAAAAAAAAGTCTGTGCCTCTTTTGTCTAATAAAGTGTACTGTATTCTGATAATCACAAAGTTTCTAAGGGATTATATCAATTTGTACTAAAAGGAACAGTGATAATCCAACCCTTTGAGACCCTCAACTTCTAAAAAGCAAAACACAGCCTGAGAAAGCTACTCAACTGCCATGTGGGATATTTCATAGGGATAAAGATGACCTATTAAGGAGAGCCAGGAGCCCAGAGGGTAAAGCTAAGAGGCATGGAGAACCAGTTCAAGGAAGCTAGGAGACCTCATCAAGGAACTGACATGTGCTCAGCTAAATTTCAAGATTTCTGTGAATGAGTGACTGCTATCTGCTTCCCTGATTTTTGAATGGAGAGGTCAACGATGTTATATTATCTTCATCTTAGTATTGCATATTGAGTTTGTAGGAGTCACATGAGTTGTCTTCTATTTCATAGCTCTTCCTATCAAGAGGAGCCTATCCATATCTGGATCTGATCTAGATAATGAGATGCTAGACTTTGAGCCTGATGCAATAATGGAATGAAATCTTGGTAGTCCTGGGGAAAGTGAGGGTATTTTGCATGTAGGATAAGTTTATGTATTGTAAATGGCCACTTTGTTACTCTTCCCATCAACCTATGGAGTTTATTCTTCCCCATCCCCTCTCCCTCACCTTAAATATGGGTTTAACTATCCTGTGATAGTTTAAAAATTAGAATGTAGTAGAAGTTACCATGTGCAAATCACAGAGATAATTTTTTTAAGATTTATTTTTAGGGAGAGTCTGAACTAGGAAGGGGGGGGAGAGAGAGAGAGAGAGAACCTTAAGCAGGTTCTACACTCAGCACAGAGCCTGACATGAGGCTCTATGCCACAACCCTGGGATCATTAAGCCAAAATCAAGAGTCGAAAGCTCAATAGACTGAGTCCCTCAGATGCTCCTCACAGAGATACATTTTAAGAGCCCTTAGAGCATCTATTTCCTCATTCTACGGTTTTTCCCTCTTGGGACATTTCTTGGAACTCAGCCACCATACCGTAGAAAGCCCAAGCCACATGTATGGGACACATACTGATGTTCCATTTGATAGTCTTAGTACTCCCAGACACCAGCCTGCATCAAACCCAGTCATGTGAACAGGCCATAGTGGCAGTCCAGGACAACTGAGGCCATGGATGATATAGCCAAATCCAGTATCACATGAAGTAAGAAAGCAACACTTCTTAGCTCAGTCAATAAGACTAGTGAGAATTAACAAAATACTTGCTGTTTTAAGCCACGACATTTTGGAGCAACAATAGGTACTGAAATAGAAGTGTTACATGTATGGGAGGTAATGAAACCATGAGAATGGATGAAACCTGATAGGCACATATGCTACATGAAAGAAAAAAGGCTTAGAACATAATCCTGAATACTCCAAAAATGCTTGACAGAGGAACAAATGCCAAAAACCAAGTCTGTGAAATGTGTTGATATAGGTAGCAGGAAATCTAGGAGATTGTCAATGACCTGTAAGCCAATGGAAGATGGAGGGGCCACAGAGGTGAATACTAATGAGAGATCAAGTAAGATAGAGCTGATAGTTGCCTACTACATTTAATGACATGGAGGTGAAAGGTAGCCTTAAAAACTAGATTTGCAACATGACAGCGAAGAAGTCAGATTGTTAAAGGTTGACGTAGTAGAAGAATGAGAGGCAAATGAGTAGAGAGAAACAGAGAGTAAAGACTCTGTTGAAAGATCAGGAAGGATGACAAAAAGAAGTTCTGTGTGTATGAGAGAGAGAGAGAGAGAGACATGGAGAGAGAGAGACAGAGGGAAGGAGGAGAGAGAGAAATCTGGATACATTTAAATTACCTTTAAGTACTGGGAGAAAGAAAAAAGTATAAAACTGAGGGTAAGAGAAAAATATGTGAGTAATATTTCACTCTTTCTAGAAGAGATCCTCAAACCACAGAACATCCATTTAGGCACTATCTATGTCCACTGTCCAAACACACAATAACCTCAAGAGAACATTTGCTACACAGCAGACTTTGTAATAACTTAGCTGAATCATGGATCCAAAGGAAATTATTTTACTGATATATCAAAATGACCTTGCTAAAATGCATGTAATGGAATCTATAGTAGAAATTTGATCTTAAGACTTTATAGCTCAAAAGACTATTTTTTCCTGTTTTAGATGAATTCTTCCTTTTAAGGTGAACAGTGAAAATTACCTTTTGAGTAGACTGCACATATTTTGGGAAGACTTGCTAGAGTATATTCAGAAGTGTAAAAAATAACTACTTATTGTGAAAGAGTACACAAAATTTTTGCTGGACAAGCTTCTGGGGAACATCATGGAAATGTAAGATTGTGGGTAAAGTTACATGTTGCCTTTCCCGGTGTGTGTCTATTCATCCATGAATGGACAGCCATGCAGGAGAGCCCTCTGGTAGAAGAATGGATTGTACCAATTTCTCTGGGTGTTTCAAACTGAAAGAATGAGTTGCTGCACTCAGATATAATCAAGAAGTAGCCAAAAAAAAAAAAAATGGTAGTGAAAGAAGGTAAGATTCTAGATTATACAAGAAAGGCAAGAATCTAGACTAGTGACGGGATCAACACCAGGTAGGGTAGTTAGAACTTCCTGAATGCACCTCCTGATGCAAGAAACCCTCTTGATCCAGATATGCAGGATTGTAGGGAGACACCTTGGGAAAAGTGCTGCAAGGGAAAAATACATTACACTAAGGGTTAGTAAATCATTCTTCAGGATGAAGGTAGTTTTCCTAGAGAAATTCTCATAGAAAAGAGAGGATTCATCCTGCCCTGCTCCTTGAGATTCCTTGCAGTCTGAGAAAATCACTATGTTTGAACTCAGGTGAGTTAGGCCACTGGCTCAACCTTTTTTCCCATCCTTGGGCAGAATTTTCTTTGCTAATCCATTTTCTCCTTTATTTGAGTTAGTCTTACAGGAAAGTAGCAAAACACAGGATTTTCATCCTATTCTCGTCCTTCTTCCAGAACTTGCAACTTTCAACATTAAGCAAACCAAGAAGAATGAGGTAAGTTTAAAGACTAGTTAACAAGAACATAGAAGATAATTGGTTTCCAGATAATTTTATGAGGCAAAAGCACAAACCGCAGCAGAGTTTTTGGTACTGCATAAGCAATACTTATGCTCAATTCCACCTATTCCACTTGAAGAAAGTAAACCAAGGGAACATGGAAAATGTCCATTCATTGATTTCTAGCCCAAGGACAGCAAATCCGCAAGTTTTCCCGAAGTTCGTGAATCTTCAAAATATGCCTTTGTGTTGGCTCAACTCCTGCCAATTACCATCCTCCCTAAGCACCCTCAATGTTTTGAAAATAATTGTGCTTTCAAAGTTAAAGTATGTGCATCAAAAAATATGTATCAGATAGGGGCATCAGGGTGGCTCAATTGGTCTGTGCTGATGGCTCAGAGCCTGGATCCTGCTTTGGATTCTATGTCTCCCTCTCTCTGCCCCTCCCTGACTTATACTCTGTCTCTCCCTGTCTCTCATAAATGAATACACATTAAATATATATATTTATATTTATATATATGTATATGTATGTATATATATATATATATATATACATACATATACATATATATATAGTCCAAATTGGTAATGTGACTCAAACACAACAAATAAAAACACAGTTGCAATACCAAAATGTTGTCCAACTTACTTAGCATGAAATCACCAATGAGAGAAAATTTCAAAGTATTATCCAATACCCCAAAATTAAAATGAAACCAATCAATTTCCAAATAATAAAAGGTACCTAATTAGTGGTTCTCCACTGGCCCCACAGTGGCCTCCACTGGGCAAGGTCTGAAGACATTTTTGTTTGTTTTTGATCCTTGGTAGAGACCAAGGATCCTCCAATACACAGATCACCCCTTCAAGAAAAAAATTATTGGCCCTAAACATCAAATGTGCTATATTTGAGAAATCCTGTGTTAGAGTTGTGATGAAGTCTAATTTTCCTTTATTTATGAATCCCCCTCTATTTTGTAACAATAAAATCCTATCATAGACATGTTAGAAGAAACAGATCTTCCAATCCATTATGGTTTTCAGGAAATGAAGAGAATTACTATTGCTACATCTGAAAACAACACTAAGTCATTAAGAATTTAAAAAAAGAATGTCCATGACACTGGAATCTTTGTGCAACTTAGACTTTCAGGAATGCTTTTAAATATGGATAGGGGCACCTGGGTGGCTCAGTCAGTTAAGCACCCTACTCTTGATTTCAGCTCAGGTCATGATCAAGCCATGCCTCAGGCTCTGCTATGACATCACGGAGCTTGGCTGAGATTTCTCTCTTTCTCTGCCCCTCCCCTTATGCACATTCTTTCTCTCAAACATTTAAGATAAATAAATAAATGTGGATAAACTCTCTACTATTCTGAGTTAACAAGAAACTTTCTATAATATTCTAAAGTTTTCCTTTACTTTTCTCATGGAATTGCCAAACAAGACACTAAGGTACTTAGAGGCAAAGTGACTCCAGATTTCTATGAATGAGTCTAACATTACAGTGGTTGCTTAAAACTCTCAGGAAAATAAGCAAGATTAAAGTAAAAGATGTACTTTTTAAATTCATTTTGTGAAATGTTATAATTGGTACCCAGTTATATTTAATTCCTTCTTCGAACCATTTAGACTTATATATGAATTTCAGAGATAGTTAAAATAGAGAAAAGGTTGTAGAAATTCTTCATGTTGATTCTGTGGCAATGATCTTAAAGGGCCCAGTGGGAACAAGCAAATTGAAGGAGGTAAAGAACGTAAATTGACTCTCGGGGGAACTTGATAGTTAAGAGGTAGAGACTTGAAAAATGGCCCTGTCACCAAAAAGAAGGAAATCTTGCATTGACATCATTTTTCAGTTTCCAACAATTTCATTTAAAGGAAATGCCATGTTTAAAATCTTGGGAACACAATCTATGATCTGTGTGTTTTATCACATAAAGACACCTACCTTACAAATCCAAATGATAGGTTAATCTATAGTGGGCATTTTCAAGAATGTGATTATAAAATGTCAATCATATTTATAATTTTGAATTTTAACAGCTCTACAGCTGTTGGATGGAGTCATTGTTTGAAATTCCCTAAAATCTCTGTTCATAGAAATATATTTTTTTGTCAAAGCTCCATTATATTCAATGTGACATTAAATTACAAATACTCCACAATTTTTAACACATTGTTTTCCTAACTACTGAAATAGCTGAGTTAATTTATTTGATCTAGCAGCAGATTGCTAATTTAGAGAGGGAGGGGTCAGGATTTTAAAACTAGGATGATGAATTGATCCAAAAGTTCTTTTCCTTAAGGGGATTGTTGAGAACACTACTTTCTAAGTGGCCACCTGGAAAAAAGAAAACGGTTCCTAAGAAATTTGGGATATGCTGCTTACGGTAATTCTTCCTAGAGGTTTACGTTGCATATTAGAAGAATAAACCTGTTTCTGGGGTGCCTGGGTGGCTCAGTCGGTTAAGCATCTGACATTGGCTCAGGTCATGATAACACGGTTTGTGGGTTTGAGCTCCACATCAGGCTCTGTACTGACAGCTCAGAGCCTGGAGCCTGCTTCGGATTCCGTGTCTCCCTCTCTCTCTCTGCTCCTCCCCCACTCATGTTCTGTCTCTCTCTGTCTCTCAAAAATAAATAAACATTTAAAAAAAGAAGAAGCAACCTGTCTCTAACAGGTTACACATTTTTGTTTAGTTACCCGGTGTGGTCTGTAACCCCAATTAAAATACTTTGGCTTTTACGACCTGAATGAAATTTAGAAATAGAGGTCTAGAACATGTAGTAGTGTTGGTTGTCTTATCCATTGCTACATAACAGATTTTTATCATATCCTAGTTTCCATGGGTCATGGCTAAAGAAACAGCTGGGTTTACTGTTCAGGGTCTCTAAGGCAGCAATAGAGTGTTGACTCAGGTTGGGATCATATCTGCAGCTCAGGATCCTCTTTCAAACTTAAGTGATTGTTGACATAATTCACTTCCTTGTCAGTGGCTTGCTTCTCTAAGGCTAGTAGGAGAGAGATATGCTGCTTCAAGTCTCTGACCTCTCGTCCTTTACAGATTAGATCATTCCCATCCAGAATTATCTTCCTTTTGATTAACTGAAGTCAACTTATTAAAAACCTTAATCCCACCTGAAAAATCCCCTCACCTTTGCCCTAACACATAGCCTAATCCCTGGAGTGGCAGCCCTTCTATCAATATGCCCCACCCACACTCCAGGACAAGGGAATAATATACAAAGACTTGGATACCAGGACGCAGGAATCATGGGACCATCTGGGGACCTAGTCTACCCATTAAGGAACTTTGAGGACAGCAGTAAACATAGTAGAGAGTTCAATGGAGAAGACAAAAGATCCTAAGAAGAGCTTAGACCAACAATTAGCCTTTTCCTGAGGGCCTACCCATTGGCAGTGTCCCTATCAAAATAATTATGTCATAAACTGCATTCTTCAGACTGCTTCAGTTAAAAGGCAAAGTAGAGGGGATGGGGATGACTTGGTTGAGCATCTGACTCTTGATTTTGGCTCAGGTCATGATCCCAGTGTTGTGGGATTGAGCCCCATATTGGGCCCCATGCTCACCACAGAGCCTGCTTAAGATTCTCTCACTCTCTCTCCCTCCTCCCTTCTTCCCTGCTCACACTTGCTCTCTCTAAAAATAATAATAATAATAAAATAAAAACTAAATAAATAAAAAATAAAAAACTACTAACTAGTTACTTTTACTAAGACCAGAGGCAAAATAGACTATTTCTGTTTAGGTACTTATTGCTGAAATATTAACATTTAAGCCAAAACTAAGGAGAACATACAAAGAAATAGAAAATATTAGAAAATATTTTCTGTCACCTTTTCATATTTCCTAAGATAGTGTCATTCTGGCATTTTCCTCCCATAAACATTTAGACCCATTAAATCATAACACAAAAGAGGAAAAACATATTGTGTCAAGCCTGGCCAATAACAAAGCAAGTTATCAGCTTTTGTAAGAATTGGAAATGTACATAGATAAATAATCCATAATAAGCACAAAGCTAAATAGAATGTCAGAATTAATTTCTAATGACTAGAGTCTAGATTTCAAGAGTCCTATTTCATCAAAATTTATCTTCACTAAAAGGTTACCAAGTTTTTCCGACCATAATCACTGTTTAGAGTACTTTTTAATATCTCGGCATTTATTAAATAATTGTTTTAAAATAATATACCTAACCTTTACATTATATTCAAACTTAAGAGGAAGAAATAAAACAATAGAAAAAGTAGGGATGAGGTAAAATAATATTTTATCATAATTAACTTTAAGTAAGTTTTTAATTCAGAAACACTACCGTAGGAAACAACGTGGACGGAAGTCCATTACTGCCTTTGTTGTTTCATTAAATTGTACATAATATGCTTTTTAAGTGAAAGTAGAGTCTCATTCTTGTATTTACAATGATGGTTTTTAGCGTATTGATTTAAAAGATATTTTGCTTCTCTTTTCAACAGGAAGTATGAGATCACTGATAAAGCTTAAGCCCATATGTCTTGATAGAGCACTACTCTTTGCACCAGTTATACTCAGTACTTATTGCATATTTTAAATTATTTATATTTCAGAGGAAAGGGTTAGCTAGGTGATTTACATAGTAGTGGTAAAATCCCAGTCCGCCAAACTAACTGTAAAGAGCACAACTGATGCTTACTTCTCAGTATTTAGATAGTATCAGAAGCAGGATTATAATGCGATTCTCAAAACACCAGTGAAAAGCAACAAGACTTCCTTTTGGAAAGACAGAACAACAGATCTAAGTTTCAAATCCCGGTGGATGAGTACATAAATCAGGTAGAAAGATATAATTTCATATAGAGCCAATTCTCTATTAGTAAGGGGATGTGGGTTCTGGGAGGCATGCACTTAATTCTGACTTATGCACACCACATTGTTGTCCATAGAACTTTACAAATCACCGTGCGAAAAAGGTTAATCAAATGTGTAGCATGACTTAGGATAAAATGCCTTGGATGGCTGACCAATTCGATTCATATCTCCTGGTGGAGATCCATAATGTCTCAATTCTTAATTATCTAGTCTTTTGTGCATTAAAAAAATGGCCAATAAAATGTCAGCCAAGAAACACACTGTTCATTCCTTTCAGGTTTATTTTAAACCTATTGCACTTAGGCTAGAGCTAAATCAATTTTTCATGAATATCTACCCCAGTAGATTGCACCTCAAGCCAGTTCAGATCCCCAGAGAATTTTAAAAAAGAGATTTATCAAGTAACAAGTAACACCTCAGGAAAAAGAAACAGGGTTTTTAATTGCTTTGTGCGCTCCATAATTGAAGGCAGGCACCTTCTTGAGGCACTGGCTGCCAGGAGGAGTGAGACTCCAGTTGGCCCTGCCTAATTAATCCTGTGATACAAACCTTCTGGCTTCAATTTTCACATTTCTGTCTCTTTTTAGAGGTGATAATAAAACTAAAAATTTATGTTGGTTACTGTATGACTATAACTGTGCCAGCGGAACACAAATAAAACCATATGGGCTAAAGAGACCTCGTCTCCACATTTCTGGTTTCTCTGTGGTAGGAGGCACGGGGGCAAGCTCTGTGCTGACAAGACAAGGTAGGGAAAAGTCAGCAGCGGGGCGGAAGTGCAGATCAACTCCTTCCTGGGAGTGTGCTCTGTGAAGATGACTCATTGAGGCATATGCTTTTTTTATTGACAAGGCAAAATTCTCAAAATAGAAGTGTACACTCTGAAAGCTCAACGGCTCAGTGACTACAAATCATAAAACTGCACTAGAGCCTTTGATGAAAGACAAATTGGGCAGCTTAGCCTTTAGAAAAGCTGTCAAAGCAACAAGTGCAGGGTCTTTTATCTCGATAGCTTACATAGTAAAACTAGTATGAAACATCTTTCAAAACATCGTGATACCAGCAACGTCCGTAGTTGAGCTGCAATGCGTAATGCATCCCACGTTACGCATTGGCTCCACCATTGACGCAGATCAAAATCATCTTGCTTCTGTGGAGAACCTTGATTTCTAAGGTGACATTATTGTTCAAAGCCCTGTGGAATGATACTTATATAAAGAGGCCATGCCATTAAAGAAGATGTCCAATCAATAATATTGGTACTATAGTACCAGGGCAAAATCTATAAGAAAAGAAGCATATGGATTTGTCCTTATGTTAATTACAAGTCATGGCATTTGTTTTTTAAGACATAAAAAATTACTAAGACCATTCTATCCTATGACATTTTGAGTGGCTTTTTTTCCTGCAAATATTTAATCTTCCATCTTGAAATACAAATAGCATGATATTTTGAAAGACTGGAGTAAAAACTTAAAAGGTACATCGCATCATGCTATTCATATATGCTTCATAAATTTTTTACAAAGAGAAATTTTCTAAAATTATAGGACTTCAATTATTTTCATCTGCTTAAGGTGATGTCACTTTATTTAACTTCATCTTTTTTAAATCCATGTTTATTTTGAATTCAATTTCCACTCTTTCTGCTGAATTTTTAAAAATATGAGAGCCATCTGGTGGTCAACAATTATATTTTTCTTAAAAACAATTCTGTGTGTCTTGCAAAATAAAGTGTTGTCCTATTTTTAAATTTGGTAATTTTTCAGTAGAAGCATTTTAACAAAGGTAGTAATTCTCCATTCTCAGGTGCCTAGTTAAGTGGATTCTGAATATGAATAGTCTTTTCAAATGCTCTGTTTTCAGTGGACAGGCCATCCATTTGCTCTAAGTATCAAATGGACTCTGATCTATTTCACATATATTTTCAGAGAAGTGCCTACAATTTTGCGAGGAGTTGTGAAACATACACACATGTTGTTAGAAGCTTTATAACATGTAGCTTTTAATACTTTTTAAATCAAAACAAACGATTTTTATAGAATAGCCTTCATAAAGATGAAGCTTTGGAAACTAGGTTTAGGACTCCATGAAGATACACACATGTGAAATGTAACTGAAAAAGGAAAGATTCAAATCTAAAAATTACAAAGGTTCAAATTTTGGCCAATGATAAGGAAAACATCAGAACAAAGCTGACATGAGTGGAAGTCGTTGAAATTCTACATGCCTGGATCATATATATTTTCAATAAGTCTCTCACCTTATAAAGTAATATATTGAGTGCATAAACACATGTATTTATTATATACATATATCCGTATACTATAAAATGAGGCCTGTTGTGAATATATTAATACATGACAATTTCACTCCGATATCTACCTCATGATTGAAGTATAAAGTTTTTGTTATTAGCCGACTTGGTTAACTGTTTTTACTATTAGTTAACATGAATTGAGCATTTAGTATATGGCAAGTTCTTGACAAAAAGTTGTTTTTTGTTTTGAGAAAGAGAGAGCACATGTGTGTGACAAAAGAGAAGGAGAATCTTAAGCAGCCTCCCTCTGAGCATGGAGCCTGATGCAGGGCTCAGTTTCCCCAACTGTGAGGTCATGACCTGAGCCAAAGTCAAGAGTCAGATGCTTAAGTGACTGAGCCACTCAGGCGCCCCCAGTAAAACTTTTTAAAATCACCTCCTTAAATCCATGTAGACACCACCTCACAGGCACTATTATCTTCCCACTAAACCAAGGAAGCATTTCAAAGAATGAAATTGCAGTAAAAGTCTAATGGCCTTGGTTTAACCTCAATTCTACACTTATTATCTATTATTCAAAACCAAAATGACAGCTAGACACCCTAATTTCTTGTAGTTTCACTGCTTTCAAAATGTAACTGTGTCTTCAGTTAGCTTTGGTAACAGGTAAAGCACCAACCTTGTAAGCCAAATCTGTTACCTACTTACTAAGTGATGTGGGAAACAAATTACTATGAAGAAATCAAAACAACGTCTGGATGATTATCACCTACCATTTTAGCCCATCGTACACTCTTTCTTCATCCTCTTCTGGAACAAACTCCTTCCCCTCCCTTCAGGCTCTGTTCTCTCCCTGCTCCATCTCTGGAATTTGGGGGCGGGGGCAGATGCTAACCCTGGTACTTTGAAGATTGGCCATGTAACCCAGGCCTGGACACAGTGACATGCCAAAGGGAGAGCAGGGGACCCAAACAAGGACAGGCAGAAGCATTCCCTGTTTTTGTTTTGTTTTGTTTTGCCTTTGGTCTGAGAACAAGGATGATGAGAGCCCTTTCCTGTCAGATCCCTCAATTTAGGTGATGTAAGCATGAAGCTGCACTCAGCCCTGGACCCCTTGCCCTCTCCCCTACACACTCCTCCTTTTTAGGATTTATTTTTATGTTAGAGATAGCATGAGTGGGGGTGGGGCAAAAAGTGAGGGGACAGAGGATCCAAAGCAGGCTCTGTGCTGAGAGCAGAGAGCCCAATGCAGGGCTTGAGCTCATGAACTAGGAGATCATGAGCTGAGCTTAAGTCCAATGCTCAACCAAGAGAGCCACCCTAGTGCCCCTCCTCTACACACTCTTCAGTACGTGGTCGAAGAGAATGAGGTAAACACACAGAGAAATACAAGAAATAAAGTAGAAAACCTAGCCAAGATATAGCCTGCCTACCTGTGCCTAAAAGTCCCAAAGCAGTATCATCCTTACATAACTTCCTTCAGAGGTTGAGCTACCCCCAGAATCCTTCCACTAAACCTGTGGTCATTGTTGGTTTTTGTTTTTGTTGTTGTCATTTTTTGGCTTGAGCTAGTGTGAGTTGGATTTTTGTCACTTGAACACAAGAAGATATTAGAGTTGCAATTACAAAATATTAGGTTCCGTATGGCAGGAAACAGGGATAACCACTGTTTAGCCAATAGTGTCTTCTGAGTGCGTTTTAAAATAAACAATTTCCCTAGGAAAAGAGCCAATGTGCCTGCATATGGCAGGGAAGTGTGACACAAAGCACCAGACTGGTTGCGGCAAACACAGGAATGAGCCAATTTCCAAAAGCTCAACAGTTTTAATCCCCACCAGCATGTAATTTTTGTTTTTATCTCACCCTTATATGTGTAAAACCAGATTCAAAATTTACACACTTAAGGAAATATACACACACCCCTTCCTGATTTTGACTGTGTTCAGGCCAGAAAGGAATTCTTTGAACTTTATCTTCATAAAGTGGCAGACAGACTGGAAGGAATAGTGTAAATTTCAATGAAATAGTGTAAATTTCAATAGTGTAAATTTCAAGGAATTTAACTCTTGTCACTAGAGACATAAGATGAAATAAACCACAAAACTTCCAAGTTGGACCACTGTAGCTTATTAGTAACTCAGCTTTGTCACTTCATCGGTTATGAGAGTTGGTTAATGTCTCTGAATGACCACTTCCTTTTCAATACAAGAGAGGAAGACCAAAGTCGATTTCAAGAATGGAGATAATCTATGCAAAGAGTCTAAAAGAGATGGTCGGTAAATGTCAGGTGTTGGTGCCGTTATAGACTTTTTTAATATCAGTATTAAGTCTGCATATACTTTTATTAACTAAAGCAATGGAAATACATGGCAAAGAGAAAAAAAGTTTCTTATTACTAATTTTGCTTTTTCTGAGTATTCATAATATTCTTCTTCTATAGGCACTAACAATCTTAATAGTTAGAAAATGCAGTGCTGAAGTTTAACAATATTATCCTTCTTCCAAATATATTTAATATTCTATTGTGACTTTGTTATTTTCCAGTCAATCTTGTTTAAACTAAGGTATTTCTCCAAATATTCCATTTGTCTTGTTTTTTAAGATATGGTGGGGGGGGGGGTGCCTGAATGGCTTAGTTTGTTAAGTGTCTAGCTCAGGTCATGATCTCAAGGTTGTGAGATGCAGTCTGTTTTTGGCTCCACACTGGGCATCGGGACTGCTTAAGATTTTCTCTCTCCCTCATATATATATATATATATATATATATATATATATATATATATATATTAAATATATATTTTATATATATATAATTTATATAATTTTATATTTATATATATAATTAAATATAAATATATAAAAATATATAAAAATATAAAATATATACAAATATAAATAAATATATATATATATATATATATATGAGAAGAACTTTACAGTCTCATAGTCTACCCCATGACATTCATTCATAGAATGCACAGTATATTACATAATGTCTACTCAACCTCTGGTATATATTTGGACAAAACTACTAAATGAACATATTTAATCTGAGATGCAATTATTTAAACAGAATAAAGCCAAGTTTAAAAGTGATACCCATTATATAAGAGAAAATAGGTCAGCAGTTCCCCAAATTTTGGGATTATTACAATCAGAAGAAAACTTGAAAAAGCACAGGTATGTGTGGCTCTCTACCCATACACCTGCTACATTATCATTGAATTGTCTGAGGTGTAGCCTTGACCTTGAAATTGTTTAAAGACCACTTGTTGTTCTAATAGTCAGTACCAGTGGAGTAGCTTTCCTACTGTGCCTCTTAGCACTGCTTCAGCAGTTTCTAGCTGTTTCATTTCTTTTTCTCTAAGTCCAAAGCATCCAGTAGAGAAAATTTTATTTTGTAAAAGACATTGAAAACAAAATGAAAAAATCTTTTCAACCATTTAATCAAATTAACTTATTTCCTCATTCACCACACTCTGGTAGGGACTAAAGAAGAGGAAAAAAAAATTATAAGACATAGATTAGGTCTTAAATTTTTTAAAATATAGTTCACATGATAGTCCCAAAATGACTTAATCACTTCAAGACAGTACAAATAAATATTTTTTAAGTTGTAAAGTTTACTTATGGGGGGGGGGGGCAGATAGAGAGAGAGAGAGAGAGAGAGAGAATCCCAAGCAGGGTTTTCCCCCACCACCACATGGGGCTCCATCTCGTGACCCCTGAGATCATGACCTGAACCAAAATCAAGAGTTAACAATTAAATGACTAAGCCACCCAGGTGCCCCAGTGCAAGTATTTTTAAAATGCAAGTGAACCACCTAACTGTAGCTATCCTAAAGGAATTCCCAGATGAGTTTTTTATATACACCAAAATTTTCTTGGCAAATGTTACTGAAGTTTTGTTAGAATTGAGACTGATAGCCAGAAACCGCTTGACTGATTTTCATTCACTTTGGAGCTACATATATACAGCCTTTTATAGCCTTTTTCTGATTCATAACAATATTCTGTCTCTTCCTTGAATCCACCACCTAGTCCTAAGTGTGTGTGCACACCAGATGCTTATGCTGAGACTTTAGTGGCCAGGAACCATTCATGTGACCATAGCACCCATCTTCTTCATTATCACATATTTGCACAGATTTCTTTGCTGTTTTCTAAATATCCCAATCAACACCACAGCTTGACGTTACTATATTTTCAAGTTTTAGGTCCCAAGATTGTAATCCCTACTTCAGGCTTATGACAAGAACCCAAGGTGATAATGCAAAAAGAAAGCACTTAACGGTGTGCCTAGGATATAGCAGCCACTCAGTAAATATGTTTTCAAACCAAATATCCAATCCCATTGTCTTGAAATCATAGTGTTAGTTTTAAAAGCGGTTTATTTGTTGTAAAAGAAGCACTATTTCACTTTACTGAAATCACTGCCAACTATTCCCAAACTTGCTGATTTTAATTTTTTACATTTGGAGTTTGTTGCCCTTAATCAAGTTCAGTCTTTGAAAAAGGAGCAGTTGTAGTTTGCTAACTGGTGGCCTGAGGCTATCCAAAGCTATTCTTACCTGAAGCAGGTTGTGACAGATGCATAAATAATTGTAGGTAGAGTCACAGCGTACTTCTCTGCCTTTCATTAAGTCTTCCCTGTTTTCCCAGCAAAGACCGAGGAAACCAAAGTCATACAACATCTGAACCCTGTCCAAACTTCAGTTGTATTTTAAAATTTCAGGTTAGCATACATAATATATTAATGCTATACAACTTTTATTGTGTTCACTTTAAAATTTATATTAAGTAGATTGCTACATTATGGTAATGTACTAAATTACCTAAAGCAAAGTAATACAATGATTAACTGACTATAAACATTGGTTTATGGTCAGATTATAAAGTATTACAATGATTAACATTATGCATTTTCATAACAGCAGAAAATTGCAGGATGAAATATATGTGGATTGACTCGGTGCCATTAGGAATAATAAAACAGTGGTATAACTCAGTCTCAAGTTACATCTTGAGAGTAAACTTTGTTTTAAATCTCCTCCCTAAGTGGTTGAGAAATTCATTAATTTAAAATGCCCAACGTTTGCCAAACACAAGGTAGAGAATGTAAGTCTTCATGTTAATTTATAATAGTAAGCAAAATGGGGCTTCACTAACGGTTTTTAAGTCTTTTTCTCTAATACTCTGCCGTGGAACCAGATCAATTTTATTTGTTATGCTCTTTCAGTGGTTAAATAAAACCGATGTACTCAAGATTGAGAACTCAACTTCTTTCAAAAATAGATTTGAAATGGGTTACAATCTTTAAAAATACACTTTCACATTGAGAGAAGTTTAGTACACCAGCTCTATAACCTAAGTCAATAGACAAATTCTTTCTGAGAAACAGACAACACAGAGAAATGAAGACTTGAAGGAGAAGTCACAGAGTTAGATTGTCTTTCAGAGGTAAAGAGTTGGAATGTAGGTAGGGAGCAACCTAAAGGATTTAGGCATCAGGGAGGAAGTCTAAAATATCACAGTGATGGACTAATGCTGGAAAACACCATAGCAGTATGTCTAAGCCTGAATTCTCATGTAGCCGTATAACTGCTTTATAATCTTAGGCCAATTACCTTAATTTTATCATTAAATGGGCATATCTCTCGGTTGCTGAAAGGATTAAATAAAATTGTAAAGTGACTTGCCCATAATAGACAATCCATAAATGAATTATTTTGTATTTATTAATTTCTTTATATTTATTTCTAGTTGATTATAAACAGCTGATTATTATTAGATTCTGATGATAGGAAATAGTCCCAATAAGGAAAAAAAAAGAGTAAAAAAATTGGGAAGGGCAGCTTAAGGACTTTGGCCTGGGAAAATGATATGAGCTTGGGGAAATTGCATTAAGCCCTAAAATACATATGCTGACCAATTTGTATTGCAGAGCCTCAGACTTAACCACAATGGTAACTGTCTACCCCTGGGAGTGGAAGAGTTTGAGTCTTTCCTAAAACTAAACTTCTGTTATAGATACTCCTTTTTCAATGACTAAACCATCATACTGTAGTTACTTATGCTTTTGTCCACCTTTCCCTAGATTATGAACAATTTTCACAGAGGGAGTCGTATTATCTATAATCCTAGCTCCCAACACACTTAGAGGATTGTAACAGATGCTCCCTAAAGATGGGTTAAATTAACAGTTGAATTAATAAATGCCCAAAGAAAAAATTTTCAAATTAATTTGATTTGTCTATATTACTGTTTTAAGTAGACACATGAATGCCAATGGAAGTTAATTTTCTCAACTTCCATTGGCATCCACATATCCATGTAGCAGTTCATCTGTAGACTTCCCTCCTGCTTTCTACTATGTAACATAGTAGAATCACCCTTTTTTCTTGCTGTGTTTCTTAGAAAGTGGCTATAAATGGAGTGATACTAGACTTTCAACATGGCCACTATAACAATGTTGTAGAAAATAATTTAGTTCAAACTCAGACATGCCAGAATAGGTCAATGTAATGCTTTTGGGGTTGGGTGGATGGTGTTACAAGCAAAATGACACCTGAAAGCATATTTTTATCCAGAGTAAAAGGACGGTAATATTCCCTGATAATAATGAAGCTATATAGAAAAAAGTTTATTTTTTTTCAAGTTTTATTCCTACCATGGTATCCAAATGCCTCTTGCTGAATTCAATTTTGTTTCATTTTTGTTACCCTTAAAAACTCCAGAGAACAAATTTTTATCATCAGTATATGAACTAATTGCTAATGTAAAACTCTCTCAAAACAAGGCTGTGTCCTATTTTTCTAGTGGCCTGCGATGAGGTAAGTACAGAAATGTTAATTGCCCACACACTTTTGATGAACAATGTGTATAGTTTCAGTGTCTCTTTCCTCTCTCCCTATGCTTATTCTGATTATATTTATGGATATGAAATTTTATGCCTCTTGAATGTAATTATAAAAGTGGAGGCTTATATTGTATATGTATGCTTTTTAAAGTTTATTTTCTAAATAATTCATCCTATCGCATTTCATAAAAGTGTCAGTCTGTAACAGATAACAAAAAGAAAAAGGAACTAGTCTTCCACCATATATAGTTTGACAAGCACTGTTTGCCACTACATAGTTTCTTTAAAAGAAAAAAGAAAGAAGGAAAACACTATTTTAACTTGTTAAATATTTGGCAATACTCTATCTTCTCTTATGCTGCATTCCATTTGTTATTTGTGTGGTCACAAAGTAAGTATTATTTTAACAAACCGTAAAGGTATCAAAACTGAGTTTAACAGCAACAAAATCTGACATAATTTCCCGCTTAAAATGCTTTAGTGGCTTCTCCTTAACAAAATAATGCTTTTGAAGTTTTAAAAGACACTCTAAGATCTGCCTCTAGACTATTCTTTTAGCCTGATCTCTTCTCCAGCCCTCATTCTCTCCCTCTTCACTATCGACCACAGACCTTCGATGCCATTTCCAGTTCTCTAAGTGCACATTTACTCTCTTCATGAAACCTTCTTTCTCTCTCTGGCCTCATATGCATATACAGATACATGTGTATACATAAGTGCATATACACATGTATACCTAATATTGTCAACCCCTACTCTTTCATTAGGGACCAAACTACAAGGAAACCTCTCCTGAGCCCTTGGCCTCATACTGCTAATTCTTTCTATTTGCCTTTCATACAATTTTCTACACATTTAAAAAAAATTTTAATAGCCTTATCTTTCAGTGGATCATAGCCTTGTAAGGGCAAGGAGCTGGCTTCTGGACTCTTGTACTCATAGAACCCTGCTGAGTACCTGATACATTATGGGTTGTCAGTGTCATTAAATGAATTAATGCCTAAGCATGATGCTTGAACTGGTGATTTCTAATGACAAATTCTCATAAATTTATCTTTTACTTCATATCTTTATACTTTACTTTTTTCCGCAACACACCCATAACATTTTGAAGCCATTATAATTACATTGTTAATTCATAGAAAGAATACTATAATCTCTAGCCTTTTTAATCTTATTATTATAACTTAGATCTCTCTACAGCAAATATGCTGTACCAAGAAGTTTGCTGTTGAAAAAATTCATCTTACCATTTCTGGCAGTTTATTCTCCCAACTTGTCAAGGGTATTTAAAATTCTGATCATTCCTTTAATGTGATACAACTTATAAAGGCCAACATGAACCCAGGGGGAGGAGTGGGATAAAATCTCTTGAATTCAGTATAGCTTGCTCTTATTTTGAAATTATACTCTCTAGAACTTCACTATTTCAGATTAATTTACACTAACTTCAACTGTAGTTCAATCCTCAATACAGGTTTCTTTTTGTTTTGGGCCTGTTAAAATAACACCTAATTTAGTGTTATTATTTAGGTATTATTAATTTTAAAACATTGATTTCTTGCCTACCTACCACGAGCCAGACAGAATGATAAGGACTTTCAAACAGACTTATTACTTATTGTAGACTTCTGAGGCTATTCCTATTATTTCTCAAGACCCGAGTCCTCGAGAAATCAAGTGATCTGTATTAAAATAAGTGGCTCAAGTACAAGAGAGCCAAAATTAAAACCCAGCCTGATGGGCTCCACACCTAGTACCATTTTAAGTGCTCTTTTTATCATCATCACTAACCTTTTCTCAAAATGTGTATGATTTCTCCAACAGCTCTTTTAAGATTATCAAAATCTAAAATAATTGCCCTCAAAGGCTGCAATCTAAAACACATTCTGTACATTCATGAAACCAATCAGAAACCCTATGAAAGCAAAACATAAAGAAAAAGGTGAGCGCATAGAGTGGTGTTTAGTGCAAAATAAGAAATTTTGAGTGACTGAGTCATGACTGGCTTGTCATCAGTATTCATAGCTGGCTTGACAGGAAGGGAGCAGCAGTTCAACTTGTTCCCAAGTCAAATGGGTTGTCTTGATGGCCATGGAAATGGGCAAAATAATTCGGTACAATTTAAGTTTAAACTTATGCTAATAATTTTCAAAGCAGAAAAATCTAGCAATCTGTGTATTCTTTCTAAGTATAATACCGTATCAAATGTGAAAAAGAAACGGACTAACTCCATTTATCTTCCTTTCCTAGATGACAATATTTGTCTTTGTGCTTGAGTCATCAAATCTATTCACTCTACTCAAGTATGAAGCAAGGAAAAGAAATCTGTAGGGAATGCACTTCCCTGTGAAATGGAGGCCACTTCCAAAGAAAGACTAGGTCTTGTCCACAGATCATCATTGCACTGATATAACACTACTGAAATTATATAATCTAAGAATGCTGGTTCAGTTGCTCAAAACTTACTGCAAATGTGACTAGTTATACAATCACTCAGCCAGAGACTGTTTTCTCTTACACAGCACAAAATGTGGCCAGCTGTGTCCCAAATGTTTGCTACCGACCACAAGCGAGATCAGATACGAGAGTATAATGGGCCACAAACATAAGTATACAGCCTTTAGGTATTTGCCATTACACAAAAGAAAACCTGGTAACACATCTATAGAAACCCTAATAATTTACCAATTACCTTAAACATCTATCTGTCAGTTTTATTATACATGCTCATATAAATAAAGCACCATTAGCCTTCATAACAAAAACAATAGTTTTAAAACACAAACACCCTTCCAACTATTAAGTTGATGCTTAGTTTCAAGTGATTTTTTTTCCTCTCGCTGTATAACATTGCCTCCGTAAGAATAAAGAATCCTCTTATAAGAAAACCTGATGATGTATAACAGGCAACTGAAAATATAAACTGAGTTATGTTGTAATGAGGCAGATTTGCTGTTGGAAAATGTACAAATGTTCTTCAAAATAGCTTTCACATGAAATGGGTTTTGATTGTTGCTTTGATCATTGGGTTAGAAGTGATGGAGGAAATCTTATCCACTATATAAGCTGAGTGTGGAAACCTGTATTAAGCAATCAGAGAAGTTTAAGTACAGAACATTAACTCTCTAGAAATACCTTGTACATAGAAGCGAAATGGCAGAAAACAAATTTTCAGGCTTGCATAAATATATTTCCACTTTTCAATTTATAAGAGCAATTACTGCTGAGGGGGAAGGATATTTCATGGGGATTAATGACCAACTGAAGGTAATGATTCCTGCCCTCATGTTAGGCCATCAACTCCCTTCAGAGATGAAACCTAATCAATCTGTCATTATTGAGATATGGTATAGGTACTTCAAAAAAAAAAAAAAAAAAAAAAAAAGAAAGAACTATCTCATTTGATGCCAATAAACTCCTGAAGATAAAGGAACATGATCATCTTCAGGAAGACCACTTTGATTGACTTTGTCCAAAAATCTGCAAAGAAATTTAACAGGCTGACTATTAAACTAAAATTTTCGCCTACAGCCACATTCACATTAAGTCAGTGATTGCATAACCTTAAGAAGCCACAATTTCTCAGTGACTGTGAGGCTTCTTTGTAACATGATGTAACAATTGCTTTCTTTCGCCTACTCAATAAACATTATTTTGGGAGACAATTAAGCACCAGGCAATGTCTCAGGGGCAAGAAATAAAACTATGACAAAGACATAGTCCCTAACCTCAAAGAATGTTTAGTTCACAGAGCAAGAGAGTCCAGTAATAAAGGAATTTCAGACTAGAGTACAGAACTGTACAATGCATAAGAGAAGCGTATATCTCAGGGTTTTTTTTTTAATTTTTTTTTTAATGTTTGTTTATTTTTGAGAGAGAGAGAGGACAGAGCATGAACAGGGGAGGAACAGAGAAAGAGGGAAACACAGAATCTGAAGCTAGCTCCAGGCTCTGAGCTGTCAGCACAGAGCCCGATGCAGGGCTTGAACTCACCAACTGTGAGATCATGACCTGAGCCGAAGTCGGCCGCTTAACCAACTAAGCCACCCAGGTGCTCCTATCTCAGTTTTTAGAATGGGCATGAAAGATGATTAGAAAAATTTGTCCACTGGAAAGGACCTTGAAGTAGAAAATAATTAGCTAAAATGCTGATCTCCCATATAGGGGTGATAGTGCTTCCAAATAAATGCCTAGAGATAATTTAGGAAAAAACAACCCATTCAAGCCAGTGCAAGTTGTCCTGTATGACCCAACAAATCATGGCCTGGGTGATGAGAGGTAAGGCTAGACCACTAAAGGGAGAGTCGGACATAAAGGTCCCTAGTAAACAACATTAATAGATCTAATCCTAAATTCAGTGGAAAAATCATTTGAGAGTTTTGAGTGAAGAACTGACATGATCCTATTTTAGAAAGTTAACTTTAACAGAGCAAAGGGAGGAGCAGGGTTGAACTTAGCTTCAACAGAGTTAAATGGAAAAACCATTCTGTAATGCAGGCAAGGGATTATAGTGGCAGGAAAAATAGGGGCACAATGAATTTATCAAAGAATCATGAGGAAATGGGAGTTAAAATTTACTGAGTATTAATGAATAGGAGAAGAGATGGCATTCTCTAAGGTGAAAAGAGAAAACAGATTCACAAGGATTCAAATGACTTTCACTATGAAACTTGCAGTTTGAGGCTAGGACATCCAAGTAGAGATGTCTGTTAGATATGTAGACAGGAAGGCCTTGTCCTGTGGAGAAAAGGCTAGGACAGAAATAGAGAGTATCAGTATATAGTTATGCTGATTAAAACATCCCAAGTGGATCAAACTGCCTAAGGGGTATAGTGAGAATAGACCAGAGAGATGAACTGAGGAGTCAGCTTAATATTGACAACCATTTAGGTGATGGGAAGCTATAGAAAATACATAAAGAAACATACAAAGAGGCAAGTAGATGAGGTAGGAAAACATGAAAGAGCATGTGTTGTCATATATACTCCAGTGGAGTTTGTCTGATTCCTAGCATCCATGCCCTCCTCTTCCGGTAAAGCTGCCTTAACTGTAACTTGGGTAAACTCTTCATTCCACTCTCAGATGTGTTCTTCAGACTTCATCCCTAGGACCCAGAAGTTGAAATAAGCATGAAATAAGCAAAACCCTGTCAGACTATTCTCTTTCTGCCTAAAACGATTGATTCAAGGGTGGGCACACACCTCAACTCAATTCAGTCAGTATGAGTACAATTTAGCCATAGGATCTGGTGTTACTTAGGAAACAGATTCTTCTGTTGAATAGGTCCGATGATTCTGTAAGGTTAAACCATATTATCTTCCTCCATAGCCTCCGAGAAGGGAACTGACCCAAAGGTAGGCAGGAAATAGGGATCCTTCAGATATCCCTTGAGCTCTCACACAGAATCCGGTTACAGTTTTGCAGTTCATTCTCTCCCCATCTTCCTACCAAGAGTCTCTGTCTGAAATAGTCCCATGCTTCCTCACTTTCAGACACTTAGTCTCCCTAGAAAACTGCTACAGGTTGGCTTATTTTCATTTTAAGTCTTCTTACTGTAGAAGAAATCTAAAATCATGGGGAAATTCAATATTGGAGAAATTACAATGCAGAACATTAAATTTAGCACCAACCCCACTATCCAAGGATATTAACTGTTAAAATCCTGATTTAAAATGTATATAACTAAATTAAAATTCTTCTGCCTAAAACAGAAATAGACCTTAAGGAAATGTGTGAAATGTCCATTTAGGCTATTTTGAATGGCAAGACTGTAGATGAATTTTTTTTTCATTTCCCTGTGAGAGTTAACCTGTCATCTCTGCATATTACCTAAATATCAAGGAATTTCAGATTTTGAGATTTTTTTTTCTTTCCAATTTACCATGGCTAAGCATTCACTCACAGAGATTACAGGGATCCAGAAATGAAATAATCAACATCTGTCATTCTCCCTTTCTCCCCAAAGAGGCAAAAATTCTGTGGTTGAAATCTTAAGGACTTCAAGAAGAGAATGGTGTCATAAAAATAAAACAAGTAACCTGTATATGTATAAAAAATACAACTCATCAGCTTCATACCACTAGCAGGTAGGCATAGGGGATTTGGAAATATCCAACAAGAGTTAAGTTTGAATCTAGATTTTGTATTTTAAAATGTTGATTTAAACCAGTTACTGTGTATAACTTTATCGAAGTTAGATGGTAATATACAGACTTAGTCACATAATCTTAACAAATCTTAGCAGGAGTTTATAGCTTTGGGTTTAACCCATCAGTCTAACACCAACTAACTTAGGCAAGAAATTTTGTCCACTATTGTAAAGTAAGGAAGTTTCGTTTTTTGGTTTTTCTTGTTGTCAAAATCGGAGGGGAAAAACTGATTTTTTTTTTTTTTTTTTTTTTTTGAAAAAAGGGTTTACAGTTTTAAAAATTAAAATTTTTGATGAAATGGCTTTTTTTTAATACATCACATTTTATTAAAAATTTTCATCCAAAATTACATTGAAATAAAGTCTCGTGTTCTTTTCCAAGCAAGTTGAACTGCTAAGCACTGGCATCTTATTTTACATATAACTCTCCATGTAGTTGTGTGGAATTTAATGAAATAACATTTGAGCAGTAAATAATATATCAAATGCTTTCTCTCCTGATAGCCCACATCTTAAAATAGATTCAATGTGTACCATACCTTTGAAAGTTCAAGTGAGATTTAAGATGACTCCCAGATATTTTAATTCCATGATATAAATTAATGGCTTCAGCAAATATTCTAATGTTACATTTCTCCTTACAACAATTCTTTCAACAGTTGATGAGTCCTAACCAGAGCTGATATTAAAATCATGCTCTAGAGAAACATAATTTTAACCTGTCAAGTGGTTCAGATCCTTTCCAAGATAGAATAAGAATTAATTTTATTTAAGGCAATAAAATTTACTGCATATACCAAAAATTTGTGGAAATTATAAGAGATTTACTCTTTAACTCTTGAGTCATCCCTTAGCATAAATCCTTAACATAGAAAGTCTGTATTACCTTCCTTTTCGTCTTCTCTGTCCCTACTAACAATCCAGAGGTGGACTTTCCACAAGGTAGGTATCTCAGTATTTTGTCTCATTAATGTATGTGCTTGTCTCAGCAAACAAAATAAAGTATTTGAGAGCTTTGTTTTGTTTTTTAATTAATAGGTGACTAACAATGAGGGACTATTTTCAGCATGTATATTGTGATTTCAAAACTCTCCAATAAGGAATTCACAATATGTCTCTTGCTGCTATAGATTAGATTATTTCCAAAAGAGGCCCCTCTACTGCTTAGGTATTATTTTGTTGGCTCGACTGTTTTTTGGGTTGGGGGGGTTTCTTTGGCTGGGGAGGGGGAGTAGAAAGAGGGATACTGGGAACGTAGCAGAGATAACCTACTTTCAGGATATCCTAACTTTTTGAAGGCTCTGGGTGTTTTGGTCACATCAGTCCTCAAATCGTGATGGGGGAGGGCAGAGGAAAGGAAGTGGGGAGAAAGTGAGGTCCTTTTACTTTATCACAGTTATCCCACACCCTCCTCTGGAATCTGACTCCTGTTTGAATTTAGGTAACAATTAAAAAGCAGTGATGCCCAACTCTCCGCCCTAGCCAAATGCATTTGAGACTTTTCCATTAAAGAAACATTCATCTCTCAAGCCAAAATTCCGACCTCTTTTTGTCCATAGCCAGGAAAGTCTCTTTAGCTGTTTATATTATGCAGAGATAGCAGGCTGGAGTCCTGACCTATCACTTACCCTTCACTGTAGCTGCTAAAGCACCTCTTAAAAATTCTAGCCTTTAGGAAGCACAGTGTGAAAAACCACTGGTCTAGAATGGTCTGTCAGGGTCCTCCTGGGTCCCAAACCCTTAGATTTGGCATCACCCAAGACTAGCAGTTTCTGTGGGTAATGTTATATCCTTCCTTAGTTATTTAGGATTAGTTATTTAGTATTAATACATCAGGGGTTACATTAGGAACTATATTTCCAATACATTCACCATGATTTGGGGACACAACTGTAGGGCAGATTGTGGTCCCGGATCTCTAATCCACCAGAAATGCCAATATTCTAGTTACCTCTCAAGGGATGGAATAAAAGATGAAGATAAAGATTAGATGAATATAAGTAAATAGCAGGAAAAAAGAAATTCAAAGGAATTTTTTTCTGTTAAGAAATAGGGTGGCAAATTTAGGTTTTCTTTTTTATCAAGATTAAGAAGACCCCAACCAGTATATTATGTTGTCCGGATACCTAGGTCAAGGGCTGGATGAAAACTTGAATCCTGTAACTGGACCCTACAGATCTGTCTGGAGCTGACACTGCCCTCTGGCTGCCAATTTGGATAAAATCCTTACAGAAAAAAGATCTACAGCTCTTCGGGAAGAAGCACCTTCAGCTTAGGAAATGAAGTTTTTAATACCATTCTCCGAGTCACTCATCTGGGTCGTGAAGTCAGTACCGTCTTCCTACGCTCCTAACAGTACAGCACTGCTAAAGGACCTCATCCCGCTCCTGTCGGTTTTAAGCATTTGATACTTCCAAGGAGAAGACATGTTTTTAAAACCCACCTTCCGTAAGAATAAAAATAAACACACTTCATAGAAAATCACAATGAGACCAATTCTTTCACCAGCATCTCTGGCTTTCCCATGTTTTTGCATAATGAAAGGGCTAATATAACATAACAAATCCTAAACTGTTTTTGCAAGGAGTGGAAAAAAGATGTGTAAAAGTATGCTCTGTCTTGCTTCCTTCTGTTCACAATGTATCTAAATAAAACAAATGGTGTTCTTGCTCTTTCTGTCTGTTTCCCAATCTGTTTGGATAGTAGCCACCATTCCACAGCCAACCATAATATCTGACACTTCCTGACATCATGAAAGCCACCATCTGTCTATCACCAAAACCCTGTACTTTTTAAAGACTACTTGGCTTGATCCTTAATGAAGCTTCACGTTGAAAGCACAGATCAGTGTAGAAGGGATGCAGGGAATAACTGACACAAGGAATCTGTATAAAATCACGTTTTCATTAGATTCAGTCTGAAAACACAAAGTGAAATGTTAAGGCCCCTTTGCAGGCAGATAAACCTCGGTTTAGTTTCAATTGTGTTTCATTTCCGATTTGCCTGTGAAAGTTTAGACAGGGTTGGACACCAAGAATAAACCTCAACTAAAACCTAAGCCTTAAATCCAATATTTTCAGTCTTGTAAAATTAAACAGTTAGACATGGCTTTGCACTGTGTATATTTGAACTATGGAAAAAGAAGAAAAAAAAATCCATCACTTACTTTCCCAAGGCTTGAGAAACTCATGCCATTTAAAACTGAATCAACTTCTTCTTTAACACCTGAGCGATTATCCAGGAAACAAAGGAGGGTCTGTATGTCTTCACTTGTAAATGTCACAGGTGAACACAAACAACTGAGTGCTGGCAACATCAAGTCACTCTTTGTTTTATTAAACTGTTGTACCTCTATATGTGCAACTAGGGAGTATGTTAACAAGGGAGACTGAGAAGATTTTCCTAGGTGATTTTATTAAGTTCTTGCAGAAAAAGTAAAACTTTCCAGGTGGCAGACAGAACAACGACTTGCGTATACAAATTTCATCACTGCACACCCACTGCTGTGATTAAGTGGTATGTCGCCTTTCCACCAATCTCCTTTTTCCCCCTCCCTCCTTACCTCAATATCATTCCTGTGGTTCCTGTAACAATTTCATAAATCCAAGTTTTAGGAAGTCATGTGCTTTCCTCTAGCAGTGAAAAAAATACTAGTGGGCACACAAATACACACAGACTACATTCATGTATGTGTATGTATGATGTACGTATTTATACAAACGCATAGCAAGAGACAGACACAAGGTGTGTGTGTGTGTGTGTGTGTGTGTGTGTGTGTGTGTGTGGTCTATAATAGGCTAAGTTCGAATCTTAAATGGGGGGAAAACTACTCATGGAATTCTATATGAGAGTCCTTATAGGACATGAAGTTGATTTGTCCAGAAAATAGCTTGGTCAAATAAGATTAAGTGCTTATTCTATAGCAGGTACAAGATCAAGCCATACATACTACTTCAATGGATTCTGTTCTGGGCACTGTTATTAGCCTGTTTTGTTTAAATGGAAATTGAGGCTTAGAGAAGGTAACTAACTTGCCCAAGATGCCCCACATCTAGTAAGTTTTGGACCCCAGATTCAAAACAAAATGGCCCGAGTTAGAATCTGTGCTCGTTCCCATTACCATCCTACATTACTTTTCGGTTCGGTGGTGGACACTGATACATTCAACTATGACATGATAAACTTGGAGAGGGGTGGAAGGAGAGTAGGGAACATGTGAATGCCAGAAGATCTGCATCCACATTGGTGACAGCCTACAGAATCACCATCATGAAAGTCTCAGTACTTATTTTTACAAGGCCTCTGGAAAGGCAAGTGACACCAAGCCAGTCTTAAAGGAAAAAAATCTTACTGCATTTTGTCCCACATTGTACTTATTGAAAGAGCCCTGAATTCATTAAAAAGTAGCCTCATTGCTATTCTTTGCCTGTCCAACTCTTCATCAATGTTTTCAGATGGAAAGTGAAGAATGAATTATCCACTTGAAATAATAGTGAGGGAGGCAGAATGATTCACTTGAACAGATAGTCTGTTATAACACTAGACTATTACTCCATTCTAACAGGTACTTAAAATCAACAGTTGTATTTTCAACATGATATCTGAGGTCCTTCCTGTCATGGAAATAGCTTTAATTGTTTTTTCTGGACAAACTTACAACGAAGCATCTATCTTCCTATCACTGGGTCTTCCACTCTGTTCATCACCTTACTTAATAAAATACCTCAGTAAGTAAAAATAGACAGCCATGAGCTGAAATACAAACAAAACAAGCAGTCAGTCCCTTTACTGTGTGTGTGTGTGTGTGTGTGTGTGTGTGTGTGTGTGTGTGTGGCCTGAGTAGCATGGTAGTGTTGACACTTTCCACGGACATTAAATTTTAATCTTAAACTTAACAACCTTTAATGTCCTCTTATTTGTTACATACAAATGCATATTCATTTCATGTCACACTTGCATCTACTAGGGAATTAAGGTTCATCTTCCCAATGAGGAGATGGGTCTTTGTACTTTTTAGAATGGAAACAATACATGAGAAAAAAAGTGAAACCAGATTGTTTAAATAAAAAGCAAATAAATTATTCAGACCAGCTGTTTAGATTTGGAAAAAAGAAACTTTCCCATGTTGATCAAAACCCCTTAATTTCTTTGTGTTCCTGTCAAAGAACAGGGTACAAATATGTCGGGACCAAAGTGGTCTTATCTGCTTCAACTGTCTGGTTCAAACTGAATAGCCATAGCTACCTCAATGTATCTTACTTCTTGGAATAAAGATTTTTTAGAAAACAGCCTTTGGTAATGATGATCACTTTTACTTTAAAAAGAGCCAGTATGTTAATGTAAACATCTATTTGCTATTTTTCAAAGATAGACAAGTTCCAGGGACTATAATATGTGTACCTTCTAAAAACAACAAAAAATGCCATGAAAAAAAGAGGGAGAGAGATACTGTTTATTCATTATCCCTCCATGTCTTAAAGGATTTTTATTTGGGAATCAATAAATCTAATGTTCATTTAAATTTTCAATACAAAGGCTACTTTGCTTTCATCCCTTCAATCTTAATGCCTTTTTTTACATAGATTTACTGTGTTTTGTTCATATTAACTATACCCCACAAATAGAAAAATTAACAAGAGATTCTCACCTCTGTGTGTAATACCATAAACTTGAGGCCTTTCCTTTTTTACATAATGTTACATGTAATGAATGATTCCTAAATAGTCTTCTGTGATTATAAATTGAAAGCAATGATCTCTCAACACTGAACTCTTACATAATTACTTTTCATAATACATGCAAGTCCAAGTACTTGCTTTATAAATTTCAAAACTTAAAAAGTAGGAGGATTTTTTAGTCTACTGATGAAAATTATACCAAATTTACAGTGTAAATTTCCTGTGAATTTTTGTTTCTGCAGTAGTTTTTGGTGGTATGGAAGTAACTCAAAAGATAAAATAAAAACCCTGATTGTCCAGAGAGACACCCTGGAAGGAACCTTGTATCTAATATTCCTGTTTGAAGGAAGCAACTAGAATAACACATCTGTCATCTCCCCACCAGGCTTGGTTCTTTTCTAGTAAGTTGTTGCACAACGCCATTTACTGGGTATGCAGGCTATTTGAACAGTGCCTGCAGTGTAAGTGTTGGCTAGAGAGAGGAAGAAAGAGAGAAAAAAGCATTCGTAATTTATATTCAACATAAACAGCCCCAAAGATATTTGTAGAAATACCTAGAGTATAAGGAGTTGTGTTGTAAGCGGTATGTCTTTCATTAGTTATGCAAATTTACCAAACTAAATGAAAAAAAAAAAGCTTGCACCGAGTAAGAATGTTTATAATATGACCCATAGCTTTGATACAGTCCTGTTTAGACTCCTATACTTCTTAATCACAAGTAACAAATTGCAACACAGCTATTTTGTACAAAATATAGATGTTGGTGACATTGCCTTCAGAGAATCTAGACAAACCTAACAATATTAAAGGCAAAAAGTAAAAAAAGTACAAGATACTGAGGATATTTAGACTACTAATGCCATTGGACTGATGACAAGGAAAACAGGTAAAATATAGGAAGTAAAAACATAGTAATTCATACTTGTTTTTTAAAAGAATTTACACTAAAAAGAAAGTGAGGACTATAAGAAATAGACTAAAATCTTAAAAGCAGTTTTTTTATGGCTAGAAAATCTATGGAAACTTTTTGTACGTTTTATTATTCTTTGCAAATCCCTGCTATACACACGCCCATATTTATATATACACACACACCTACATACTATATAAATATATACATGTAACTTTTGTATCAAAATATTTACTTTTTCATTTAAAAAGAGCTTGGACCATACCATACATATTGCTATAGCCAAGCAATGTCAAATAATTCTCCTCGCCATTGTCCTTTGCTTCCATAATTAATTTCAATTAAAAAAACCTGGCAAATTAGTTTTTTTACTGTCTCTGAACTTCTATTAACACTGACTCTTTAGTTTCTACCAAGATAAGCATGACACACAAACACATGCCCGCCATTACTGTACTTTGTTTTATTCCTAACTCTTATTATAAATTTCATCATGATAAAAATGACTTTTCCGGGGCACCTGGGTGGCTCAGTCGGTAAGTGTCTGACTTCGGCTCAGGTCATGATCTCACCGTTCGTGGGTTCAAGCCCCGCGTCAGGCTCTGTGCTGGAGCCTGCCTCTGATTCTGTGTCTCCCTCTCTCTCTCTGCCCCTCCCCCATTTGTGCTCTGTCTCTCTCTGTCTCTCAAAATAAATAAAAGGTGAAAAAAAATGACTTTCCTTATTTCTCTTTTTCTAACTGAAGAGATTTCTTTCTTTTACTTTAAAAGCAATAATATAGGGTAAGAATATTGCACTATTGGGGAAAACTCCAAATGTAAGGTTCCCACCTTTAAAATTTTTAAGGTATATTTTTTTCCTCATATACAAGTAATGCTTGCATATTCTTGGTCATTTAGAAAATATAAACAACCAGAAGAATCCAAGAATGTCCTATAGAGGAAAAAAATGTCCCACAGACTCTCCATCAATAAATAACAGTTACTAAGATTTCAGTGTATATTTTTTAACCTTTATTTTAGAGAAATTAGAAAAAAAATCCTATGGTCCTGATAAAACATCAATTACAATTACTTACTTTCATAATATCTGCCTTACTCACTAATTAACAAAAAAAACCTGTTAAATTAGTTTCTTGATTAGTAACTTATATCTATGATGTTCAATAACTTTATCCCTTAATGAAACTGATGCATATTTTAATGATTCAAAAGATAATTTAAATCACAGAGCACTTATTCAATAATTCTTGTTATTTCTAATATTGTTCTTACTGAAGGATCCACCTTCACAAATCTTAGCATTCTAAGCCTAAAATCTTGTGCTGGCAAGTCTTACACCCTCAAAACAAAACAAAATAAAACAAAATAAAAACAACAACTTTCTTTCAATATACCTTTCTGGCCACCTAACATTTTCCATCAAGTAGGTACACTGGCAATTTCAGTGTGCCAATTTCAAATTTCTCCTCTCGGTCCCCAATTCATTTCATCCTTTCTGATCACAAAACTAAGGTCTATCTGCCCGGAGAAGAACTGTCTAATTACTGCTTGTAATTTAAGTTTGTGAAGTTCTTTTTTTTTTTCCTTTTCTCCTTTTCTTTTTCCACAGCCAAATTAATTGTTAACGTTACCTTACATGGTTTTACAGGGAAGTAACTACATGTTTATTTCAGCATTTAGATCTATCATACAAAGCCCGCATGGCTTTCTAGACTCACAGTAGTTTCTTTCACTCTTTTTTGAATGCTCTTTATCCAGTGCCATATGTAATTAACAGTAGTAAAAGAACATTTCCAAAGACATTAGGTTTTTAGTTTGTCCCAAAAAAAAGGAAAATTTAAATGGTACAGAAGTCCAATTATTCTTTTGACACTTACTAAGCTTACAGAATATGAAGTTTTTTATAAATTTTTCAATTAACTTCACAACTTTCTTAGCAATGAATTTCTAAGCATAACTACCAATCTTTTCTAAGGAACTGTATTAAAAAGCTCCTTGTTATTTTAACCCAAATAACTCAACAACCTTTTTGCACTATAAAGTAAATATGATTTAATGTAATTATGATGATTTTTGTACAGCACGGTATGATAATTACAGGATATTATTTGGAACCTCTATTATATCTCAGTTCTAACTTACTTATTATAGGAAGTAGCACTCCAAGTTAAAAAGTGGTGACAAATTCAACCTAAATGTATCAAAGATGAAATATACATATATAAAAATGAAAATATAGAATATTTGAAGTTTTTTTTAATATCCTCCATCAAGTAGATTGGATACCAATGATTTTCAATATATGTAAATGCAACAGGTGTTTGTGTTTTCAATATACAGCCATCCATCTTAAAGAGATTAAATAAATGATTCTAGCACTATGAATCAAAATGCTGCATCTTGCAAAAGGTATACCAAAACCCAAGGTGTCTACTATGTTTATATTACTTGATTTTATCTCCTTAAGCAATGAAGCACAAGAAGGAACTTCCTCTCCAAATTTTCAATCTCCCAGCTTTTTTCTTCATCTAATACTGCTTCATTTCACAAATCAAAACAATTGCAATGTGGACATCTGCATGCAGACACTCTGATTTGCAAGAAACTACATTTACAAAAACAAAACACCAGGAAATGTGAGGGAAAAGAGCTGCCACCCAGAATCCTGTCGCTAAGCAACAACGGGATGTCTCTCTTCAGTAACCAAATTATCCAGACATCCCCTGTGGGCTCCAGGGCTCTATATGATTTCTATCATTTGACTTTAACTTGAGCCATTTCTGGTCTTTTTCACTTCAGGCAATCAACGCTATTCTGTCAAGTTCATGGGGTAGGGCTATCTATCTCAAAAATGGTCACAACAGTCCCCTTGGATATTCCCTGTCTAACATACCATCTTATGGAAGAATACTTGGAGGAAGTGATAAAAATAACATGAATAGCAAATATAGGTATCTGTGAAAGGGAGCAACTGCAATGAATGAAGATTGTTTATATGCAAAAAAGTTAATGTTTGTTGATTTTCAATGAATTTTTTTCTACATGCAAATTTGTCAATGTCAAACATAAGGATATATTTATCTAAAATTACCTATTAGTAGTAGAATTGCCTGTAATGGCCCACCAATGAGACTATTCTCTAGGGGAACACACTCTAAGCTAAACTCAATTTTTTTTTTTTTTTTAATTCTGGAAAATACCTTTAGAAATGTATACATATGCCAGACACCTAGGACTTCTGGAACCTGGCAAAACACTTTTTTTTTTAATAGGAATGATGCCATGTTAACAGATGGGTGTTAGTGTAGGCATGCCAGGGAATCAAAATGTACATCACGTTCCACTACAAGGGGGCAGAATCTCATCCAGAAATGTCCGTCTGTGCCACTGGCTAAAGGAATATCCTGTTTCAGCTCCACCTAAGAGCCAGGTCACTTAAAACACTAAGTTCTAAAGCCACAAAACAATTTTATTGTTGGATTTGGGGGGAGTTGCTTTATTTTGGTGGGGTTTTTTGTTTTTGTTTTTTTGTGTTTTTTGATTTTGTTTTGTTTTTTTGTTTTGTTTTGTTTTGTTTTGTTTTTGGCTCTTGGCTTTTGGGTTTAAGAATTCACATTCCTCTGGAAAACTAGGACAAGAGCCATTACAATGAAATTTTAAGCACCAAAAATTCGATTATGGTCAATTTCATTTTTCAACTTAATGGCTTGCCTAGATAGGAAAAAACATTTATGGAAGCCAGCATATAATTTTTGTTAAGGCAGAAAGGATCTCTTGAGTTCTACTTAATTATTTTGAAACTTTTCTGTGTTTCCCTCCTTCTTAGAATCTATAGAAGCTCATCTCACATGGACAATAAAGAGTATCACACAACTGTCCTCCCTACTACACAGAATTTTATCAACAGCCAGAAGTGAACATGCTACACAGAACTTAGCCGCTGGTTCAAGAATGTTCACCAACTGTGGTATTAAAGAGGAAATTCACATATTCTCTGGCTTTGACTAGAAGACATATATTCCCTAAAAAAATTCAAATTAGGAGACTTTGTATTTTAGGTTCCTGTCTCCCTTGAATTTATGATTTCATAACACCTACCAAAGCAATCTTCCACTGATATCACAGTAAATCATTCATGCGTTATGGGTTTTAATTCTGACCAACCTAATGTTTTGATCTTTGGTGATAATGGAAGCTTGGATGGTAATACCAACTGTAGAGATGACTGTTTAAATTAGACCTGAAAACAATTTCATCTTAAAATTCACACAACTCATATTTGTATTTGCTTTCAATACGAGTTAGATTATGCCAGTTAAAAGTATATCAAATTTCATAAGGTATGGAAAATAATTATTTTTACCAAATTATTTTAAGAGGTCATTAACATATACTCCCTAATCAGTGTTCATGAGGTGCTTTTACAGTTTTTTTATTTCACCATTTATAGTAGAAAGTAAATTAAAGCCTTTTAGAATATAAAGGAGCACTGTTATTTTATATCATTGCAGATCATATAGCATTAAATGTGACCTTCATTATTTGTGCATTTGTTTTTAAACTTTAACTTTTTTCTTTTTATTGTTACTGTGGTTACTGAGGAATAAATGATCTTTATTATAACACAGAAACAAAGTTCAGGTAGAATAAATGTATCATGTAACAGTAAGTAAAATAACACTCCAGCTACGGAAACAGTTATAACCAGATATACCTGGTATATATTTTAATACTACCTTTCTAAATTCAAGAGAAAATAAAATTCAATATTAAGATACATGGAGATCTCTGGTTTTTCAATTCAGGGCCAATCAATGATTATTGGTAAAACTCCAAAAACTAATACCTTTCCCATCGACCAATCAGTAATTAAATACACTGCAGAACTTAGAAAAGTAACATATTAGTTAAGTTGTATGAACCATACAAAGGCATACTTCTTCTTTTATGAACACAAATATCCCAACTAAATTTCTCTCACAACATGAATCACAAAAATGCGTGGTAGTTAATAGCTACAAAACAAGACATAATTTTTTCATCTTTTTCCAAATATATTACTCCTTTTGGTAAATTACTGTGAAAAAAAAAAAAGTGCAGCTGTTGCAAACACAAAGTTACCTCCCATTGGCTATGAGAATTATCTAAATGTTACTTGCTTTCATTTGCTCTTCTCATTTGCAAATGTGCCAAGTCGACTAGCCTTTCTATTAAAATAAAGACTACCTTAGCCAAAGAAGAAATTGGACAGATTCTCAGCTATGTCTGCAAACATGCAGAGGAAAAATACACTAATGGAAGCAGCATGATTCTTCATTATGGACCCCTCCAGGTCTTGAAAACCATCCAAGGAGCTATCTCATCAAAAGTTGAAAATCTTCCAAGGATCCCTTCACACACACCCTTTTTAAGTGGTGAGTTTCGATCAAAGATTGTTTCCACTGAAAGGGTTGAGAGGAGCTTCTGGAATGATTTCCATTTTCTGAATCTCATCCAACTTCTAGCCAAGCATTGCAAGAGGTTCAATATACCTCATTCCACTTTTAAGGATGAAATACTTCCAAAGAAGAATCATCACCATGATTTCCAAGGACATGTCTTGCCTATGGTTTGGTGATAGAAATCGTCCAGTGGATTCTGCATTTCCTTCTAAATATGTATCTCCCTTCAACCCCAAGGAATGAAAATATTCCAAGGTCTCTTTCAGTCAAGAATCTCCTCATGCTTACTTACATATACATTACAAATGTACCCTCTTTTTACTATGGAAACAATTTCAACTAAGATTCTTAAAATTGTCTGGGGCGCCTGGGTGGCGCAGTCGGTTAAGCGTCCGACTTCAGCCAGGTCACGATCTCGCGGTCCGTGGGTTCGAGCCCCGCGTCAGGCTCTGGGCTGATGGCTCAGAGCCTGGAGCCTGTTTCCGATTCTGTGTCTCCCTCTCTCTCTGCCCCTCCCCCGTTCATGCTCTGTCTCTCTCTGTCCCAAAAATAAATAAACGTTGAAAAATAAAATAAAATAAAATAAAATAAAATAAAAATTGTGAAAAAGTTTGCCACTGAAAAGTAGCTCCCAATCATATTGTTTTTACTTTGAGGTAGATTTAAGTTTCAGGTAGGCTAAAGCATTTTTAAATAAACAACAAAGAAAATTATGTAGTGTCTATTCATATATAGAACAGTATCAATAATATATTATCTTTATACTTTATTTTTTATGTTATCACTTATTTCTGCCTATTCTAAATTAAATTAATCAAATAATGTAACCCTGAGGTAAGAAGTTAAACTTGGGATAATATTTCAAGAAGAAAGGAGATCTGCATGTGTTCTCATAGTGTAGAGAAAGAATTCAGGCTTCAATGGACCCAAAAGCGCTGTTAAAATGAGGCCAAAATACATAAGCTCAGGAACAAAGTAAAGCCATTGATGTTCTCTCAAGGTCATTTCCAGAACTACTCTGTCCCTCTGATTTGATGGACATTTGTTGGCAGCAATTTGGCCTTTCGTTTCTTCAACCATAATGGGGTACTTCGAATTTGCACAATTTACTTCTAGCCCTACCTCTTCCTTTGTGAATGTGTTCAGGTAATAAGTTTTCAACAGGCTTTCAGAGTATTCAGCTTAGTTAAAATTAGGCAATTTTATATAAGGAGACTTTGGAAGCTAACTTATATTTGCAATGGCAAAAAAAAAAAAAAAAAAAAAAATCAAACAAACCCAGTATCCAAAACTAAAGAATAAGGTATTTGGGGAATACAGTATATTCTTAAGCTAAAACACCTGTTAAAGTTATTTGAGATATAAACGAATATCAAAATTATGTTCACTTCAGGTGTACAAAATAACAATTTGAAATGTGTATATGCTGTGAAACTATCACTACCGTAAGTCTGGTCAACATCCATTACCACACAATTAAAGATTTTTTTTCTTGTAATGAGACCCTTTAAGATCTACTCTTTTAGCAACTTTCAGATATAGAATACAACTTTATCACCTATTATCACCATGCTGTACATTACATCCCAAGTCTTATTTTATAGCTGGAGGTTTGCATCTTTGGACCACCTTCACACATTTTACTCACCTTTAAAAATTAACAAATTTATCAAAAAACGCTTTGTAAAAACTGGTTTCATTAAAATTAGGGTTTCATTAAAGTCAAATATATTGTTTCCTTTAACATGGCTTAATTCACATCCCTGGTGAGTAAAAATTATTCCAAGTTTATCTTTCACCTTCCAGGGTTATTCAGAGTAAAAAAAAAGCTATAGAGATCTTTGAAACTACGACAAAAAGAATGAGTCCAAATCCCATTGTCCCAGCATGGCTACTTCTATGTACTTGCTGTCATTAACACATTTTTTATGGTTGTAATCACACTGCACACATCCTATTGTTAACATCTTTTTTTCTACTTAATGCAGTATCAAAAATATTTTGCATTTAGCTCTTTTTACAAATAAAGTTTTTAATTTCTTCATTGTATGCCATTAAATGAACATACCACTAGAAATTAAATGATCATTTTTTCCTATTTTTAAACAATTAGCTTGTTTCTAGCCATTCACTTTCAGTAACAACACATTTTTAAATAAGTTTTTCCTCACAGATTTTTAAATACACTTTGGGAATAATTTTAGATTTATAGAAAAGTTACAAAGCAGTACAGAAAGCTCCCATATACCCCTCATCACAGCCTTTAGTTTCTTCTAATGTTGTATTACGTTGCCATGGTTCACTCATCAAAATTAGGAAACCAACATTGGGACATTACTATTAACTCTAGACTGTATCATGAATTTTTCCAGTTTCCCCCATTAATTTTTTAATGATACTACACATTGATATTTAGGAAAAACTAGGTTACTGGGGCACCTGGGTGGCTCAACTGGTTAAGCATCCAACTTTGGTTCAGGTCATGACCTCACAGTTCTTGGGTTCAAGCTCTGTGCTCAGAATTCCGAGCCTGGAGCCTGCTTCGGATCCTGTGTCTCCTTCTCTCTCTGCCCCTCCCCCGTTCATGCTCTGTCTCTCTCTGTCCCAAAAATAAATAAACGTTGAAAAAAAAAATTAAAAAAAAAAACAATTTTTTTTTTTAAGAACGAAAAAAGTAGGCTACGTTTATATAAGGCTACTGAAAGACAAAAAAATGGCTCATTGGGTTATTGTATTAGTTTTGTGTTATGTACCATGAAATGTCTTGCCACCTTTAATTTTTAAGGCCAACTATTTCTCCTCTAAAATAGTGAAAGTAAACTAATGTACTAATTAAACATTAGAAATATAAACAGGTATGTTCCTGTATAAATTTAATTATCTAAAATGTTACTGGGGAGAATATATTTTAACACAGTGTGTGTATTTTGCTCAATCTTTGTACAGACAGTCCATCTTTATTGAACTACACTTATTTGCTCTCTCTGTCAAGTGCTGCAAAAGGACAATACAATGTACCTAAAATAGTTGACTCTCCCCTTTCAGAGGCATATAAACCCAAAAGTCAGGAAAATAGTCAATTCATAAAGTGACTATGTAAGCACTGGGGCAATGGAGATCACAGAAATGATCACAGAAATTTTCCTGACACATAATCGGAAGCTACTGAAAAGAAAAAAATGAAGACTAACAAAGATGTTGGGGCGCCTGGGTGGCTCAGTGGGTTGAGCGGCCGACTTCGGCTCAGGTCACGATCTCGCAGTCCGTGAGTTCCAGCCCCGCGTCGGGCTCTGTGTTGACAGCTCAGAGCCTGGAGCCTGTTTCGGATTCTGTGTCTCCCTCTCTCTCTCTGACCCTTCCCCGTTCATGCTCTGTCTCTCTTTGTCTCAAAAATAAATAAACGTTAAAAAAATTAAAAAAAAAAAAGACTAACAAAGATGTAGGCAAAATAAATGGCAGAAAAGAAAGGTTTTTACCAGAATTTTTATCGCTGTGTGTACTTAGGAATATATATAGTTAATAGTGATTGCCAGTGCTACTGAGGGCTTACTGTGTGCCAAGGACTGCTGGACAGGTCAATCAATCACCAAACAAGCAGAAGCACAGATATCCCCCAAAATAGCCAATTCAGACTCCCCAATTCAATGAACTGTAGGTTCAATATTAGCCTCTGAATCAGAATGAAAACATTAATTTGACCTACAGACATATATAACATCTATTGAACACTTCACACTGTTCTTTGTAGGTATACTTTGATACACTGTACATGAATTTAATCACTTAATCCGAATGACCTTATGAAGATCTCCTATGAATTCCATTTAAAGTTGAAGAAACAGTCACCAAAAGGCACCTAACATATCCAAAATTATTAAAGTAGGAAGTAGAGGAGTCTATATTCAAACACTGGTTGCTTGCCCACTACCTACTGAGAAGGATAAACTGGGGGGTCGGCACCCCCGCCGCGCCCCCCCCCCCAAGATAGAGATACTGAAGATTAAGAAGTTAATTAGCTGAAATGAAGTAGATGCTTTACTAGTAAGCTTAGCAATAAGTAGTAAAATTTAGATTTGAGAGTCAATAGTACACCAATTTATATTCCCTTTTTATAGTAACACCAAAAACTAATAGGAAAACAGACTACGTTTGCAACACACAGCATTAGGTTTAAAGTTACATGAATTCTCCTTCTGTATCATATAAATCTTCCATTGATTTCCCTGTTTTTGTTAATAAAAGATAAAACTTATTTTCATTGGTGCCCAAACAACTATAGACATTCATTTCATTGACCGTGAAAGTTTTTACTTCAAGGGTTCTACAAATCTTTCCTTTTGTTTTTAATGTGTCTTCTAAGCCATTTTGAAAGTCCTCAAGATACCCATGTTTTAAACTTGGCCCGTTTAGTCATAATTTGATCAGTCATTCCCAACTTTGGGGTAGGTTTTAAAAGATTCCCATTTACTCTTTCAGTGCCTAATAACAATGCTAGACACTGCTCTTGATCCACAGGTCTGGTAGTTACCAGCATGCTCCTATCACTCCCCCAGAACGAGCATAGCTTTCCCCAACTCAGGGCAGTTCACAGATTGACAGTATTTTCTCCTGATCCAAAAAAAATGAGACAAACTTTACTACAACACCCAACTATTGAGGCACTCTGTTCCTGTCCTTCCTCTTTCCCCTTCCCCTTCCCCTCATTATTACATGGATTTCATATGGTTTTATATCATGTTTGATATATTTATTAGAGGTGTGATTAAAAAGCAGAAGATATTTTTATAATCCTTAATGTTCAAATTTGCCCTACTTATTCTCTTTGTTCCTCACTGTTCTGAAGAGTAGAACTCAGAGAGCCTGGCTGGCTCAGTCAGTAAAGCATCTGGCTCTTGACTTTGGCTCAGGTCATGATCTCACTATTCATGAGTTTGAGTCCTGCCTCAAGCCCGGTGCTGACAGCACAGAGCCTGCTTGAGATTCTCCCTGTCTCTGCACCTCCCCCACTGACATGCTCTCTGTCTCTCTGAAAATAAATCAACTTCAAAAAAAAAATCCTTTAAAAATAGAAATAACTCATTTTCATCATTATTATTAAAGTTTATATATATTAAGTAGGTAATATAGACTTCACAGATACTAATATAATCTTCACAACAATCCTTTAAGTAACTAGTATTATTATCCCATTCTACAGAAGCAATGAGGTAAAGTCAATCATCCAAGATTACACATTGCTTACTTTGTGGTGCCAGGATTCATTACAGACATTTTGACTCCAGAACTCACGTAGTTAAACACATCATTGACATATTTACTCAATGTATAATACAAAGAATTCCCTTGACTCACGTATTCATCATTGATGTAATATACAAAACATAACAAAATTATTATGCAAATATTTAGAGAGTAAAAAATAGCAAAAACTTTAAAAATTAACAAGGAATGTTGAAACTAGTTTTGATTCAAAGCCAAAGTTATATTTTCCCAACTACCCAGCTATTTGTGCTAATCTAGCATCCCCATAAAGCAGCTACCACAGATAAACTGTGAAAGGTGTTATCCAAATGCTTGAATGGGTACATAATGTTTTCAGTGTTTACTTAAGTGTTTCATTCTATAATTACCATCTTCCCTGTTAATATTTCACCTTTAGTGTTCTTGATAGGGGCACATTTATTGCCTGAGCACTTCTGGAGCTAGTTAGAAAAAAAATATATATTGCATGTAAATTAAAGTAGCTTCCAATGTGTAAATTGCTTCAAAAGTATCTCAAGCCATATATGCTGATGTGAAACACACCCGGGATTTATTGACATTCATTCTGTTCAGGTAACTGCAGTCCTATATGTGGTCTTTTTATTGTTGACAGATATTGTAAGGCAAAAATAAAGCAAAATCAGCTTTACTATTTACAACATGACTAAAGGATTGACAGAATATATAATCTATTGTATTTTCTAAGAGAATCAACCAAGGAATTACAAATATAAAAGGAAAGACAATAATGTTCCAAATGTTTGCAATCAGGTAATAAAATAACCCACCGTTATTGAAATAAAGCACAAAGAAAAATTGTTTTTAACTCTCCAGTATTTTTGTTGGCTACTCAATGATTAAACTAAAATTTCTAGACAATTCATGTTTACCTAAAGATATGTACTCTTGGCCTTTGTTTTATTTTGCTTCCTCATTTCCTAGTAATCTAGACACAGGCAGTAGGCAATGGTAAAAGATTTAACTGCAAAAATAGTTGCCGGAGCTGAACTAATTAAAACACATGAGTTGGGTTGATTCTTATACCAGGACTTTGGAATCACGACATGCACCAAATACATGATCTAAAATCAAAGTCTATGGCACAAAAACAGACACATAGACCAATGGAATAGAATATAAACCCCAGAACTAGACCCACAAACGTATGGCCAACTAATCTTTGACAAAGCAGGAAAGAACATCCAATGGAAAAAAGACAGTCTCTTTAACAAATGGTGCTGGGAGACTGGACAGCAACATGCAGAAGGTTGAAACTAGACCACTTTCTCACACCATTCACAAAAATAAACTCAAAATGGATAAAGGACCTGAATGTGAGACAGGAAACCATCAAAACCCTAGAGGAGAAAGCAGGAAAAGACCTCTCTGACCTCAGCCGTAGCAATCTCTTACTCGACACATCCCCAAAGGCAAGGGAATTAAAAGCAAAAGTGAATTACTGGGACCTTATGAAGATAAAAAGCTTCTGCACAGCAAAGGAAACAACCAACAAAACTAAAAGGCAACCAACGGAATGGGAAAAGATATTTGCAAATGACATATCGGACAAAGGGCTAGTATCCAAAATCTATAAAGAGCTCACCAAACTCCACACACGAAAAGCAAATAACCCAGTGAAGAAATGGGCAGAAAACATGAATAGACACTTCTCTAAAGAAGACATCCGGATGGCCAACAGGCACATGAAAAGATGTTCAGCGTCACTCCTTATCAGGGAAATACAAATCAAAACCACACTCAGGTATCACCTCACGCCAGTCAGAGTGGCCAAAATGAACAAATCAGGAGACTATAGATGCTGGAGAGGATGTGGAGAAACGGGAACCCTCTTGCACTGTTGGTGGGAATGCAAATTGGTGCAGCCGCTCTGGAAAACAGTGTGGAGGTTCCTCAGAACATTAAAAATAGACCTACCCTATGACCCAGCAATAGCACTGCTAGGAATCTATCCAAGGGACACAGGAGTACTGATGCATAGGGGCACTTGTACCCCAATGTTCATAGCAGCACTCTCAACAATAGCCAAATTATGGAAAGAGCCTAAATGTCCATCAACTGATGAATGGATAAAGAAATTGTGGTTTATATACACAATGGACTACTACGTGGCAATGAGAAAAAATGAAATATGGCCTTTTGTAGCAACGTGGATGGAACTGGAGAGTGTGATGCTAAGTGAAATAAGCCATACAGAGAAAGACAGATACCATATGGTTTCACTCTTATGTGGATCCTGAGAAACTTAACAGGAACCCATGGGGGAGGGAAAGGAAAAAAAAAAAAAAAAGAGGTTAGAGTGGGAGAGAGCCAAAGCATAAGAGACTGTTGAGAACTGAGAACAAACTAAGGGTTGATGGGGGGTGGGAGGGAGGAGAGGGTGGGTGATGGGTATTGAGGAGGGCACCTTTTGGGATGAGCACTGGGTGTTGTATGGAAACCAATCTGACAATAAATTTCATATATAAATAAAAAAAATGTAAAAAAAAATAAAAAAATAAAAAAATTATAATAAATAAAATAAAATCAAAGTCTATAGAACATTCTGGCTGGTGGTAGTGTAGGGACATAGCTTTGATAAACCTTTGAAATAGTATTTTTGGTTTTGAAAATACACAGTTGTAACAAATTGGGCAAGGTACTAAATTGGTTAAATCCTCAGGTCTTTTTATCATTTTTAGTTTTCTCATTGATAATCTATATAATGGTAATAAAATGGAAATGCATGTACAAGAATTCAATGACATCATACATGTTAAACACTAGCAGCGCTCTTGGAAATTAGAAAGGAGGGATTATGGTGAATATTTCAAACCTCGGTTTTCACTGTTTGAGCCCAAATTCTTACTCCATTCTTCTTAAGCTGAGTGACCTGAGGACGAAAAGCACTTAGAACAGTGCTCAGTAGGATGGACAAATACCAACCCCGTGACTTCACATTCTTCTAATGAGGAGCTCAACAGGTCTATGCCACCTTGATTATTCTCTCTTCCCACTCTTCTGCCCAACTGTTGTGTTCCCCGTCCACTTTCAGAAGAGGAACAAAAATATGCAGGTGCACACACAGGACCTTACCTTATTCCCCCGTGACAGTCCAACCCTGGCAATTGTGTCTGATCAACACAAGTTGTGCAATTTTAGTCTCTTCCAATTAGTTATCCAAGTAGCCAGATGTTTTATTTGACATCACCAATGGACACATCAACTGGAAACAATATATGTAACTCAAACTCATGGCATAGGGAACATCACACAACTTTCCATCAGCAAGGTTAGCAATGGGAAACTAACACTAACTTATAAAGAAACAGGTAACTACTGAATGCTACTTAACAATACTGGTTTTTTTTTTATTTTTTTAATGTTTTTATTTGTTTTGAGAGAAAGACGGAGAGAGAGTGTGGAGGGGAAGGGGCAGAGAGAGAAGAGAAAGAAAATCCCAAGCAGGCTCTGCATTGTCAGCACAGAGCCCGCTGGGGCTCCAACTCACAAATTGTGATCGAAAAAATCAAGAATCAGATGCTAAACCAACTGAGCCACCCAGGGGCCCTGACAATCCTGTTTTTAAAAAGAATGTTTCCTTGTCTATTCACTTTAGCTTCAGATTTCACTGTCAAAGACAATATTCTTACAGATAACCTTGAAAAAGAAAAAAAGGCTACACTATCTGTTTACTTAGAGAAGTTAAATGGTGCATATAAACATTTCTGTTACATAGTACACAACAGTGACTGATGTTAGCTCATAAATTACCTTTGTCATTCACTTTGACTGCAAAGTAACCTGTACTTATTTATCTTGGTTTAGATACGCCCCTCAGTTTTCAACTAACACTGAAAAATAAACACACTCTGATTCAATAAAGAAAATCCAAATTTGCCAAATTAGCCTAACATCAAAGCAAGGGTTAGCCCACAAATGCTCAGCATTACATATGTTTACAGAAAACAAGGCACAAAGTGCAAGCTTCTAGATTTTTCTATTACTTTTCTTTCTCACACTTAGTGGGAAAAGTAATAAATATTTAATTTGGCATGTATAAGTACAAATTAGCTCCGTTACTTAATAATTTCTTAGTCTTTGGCAAAACTGTTTCTACAGCTCAGATTCTTTATCTGCAAAATGGAAATGACCACTATGGTAATCTCCTGAGGGAACCACAGAGGATGAAATAATACATATAATGCTCTTCCAACAATGATTGTGATACAATAAGTGCTCAATAGGTGTTGGTTGTTAATAATATTAATGAGAAGAAATGGGCAAAAGACATGAATAGACATTTCTCCAAAGAAGACATCCGATGGCCGACCAACACATGAAAAAATGCTCAACATCACTCATCATCAGGGAAATACAAATCAAAACCACCATGATAGCACCTCACACCTGTCAGAATGGCTAAAATTAACAACCCAGGCAACAATAGATGTTGGGGAGGATGCGGAGAAAGAGGATCTTTTTTGCATTGTTGGTGGCAATGCAAGCTGGGGCAGCCACTCTGGGAAACAGTATGGAGGTTCCTCAAATATCTAAAAATAGAACTACCCTACAACCCAGCAATCGCACTACTAGGTATTTATCCAAGGGATACAAGTGTGCTGTTTTGAAAGGGCACATGCACCTCAATGTTTATGGCAGCACTATCAACAATAGCCAAAGTATGGAAAGAGCCCAAATGTCCATCGATGGATGAATGGATAAAGAAGATGGGGTATACAATGGAATATTACTCAGCAATCAAAAAGAATGAAATCTTTCCATTTGCAACTATGTGGATGGAACTGGAGGGTATTATGCTAAGTGAAATTAGTCAGAGAAAGACAAATATCATATGACTTGACTCATATGTGAACTTTAAGAGACAAAACAGATGAACATAAGGGAAGGGAAACAAAAATAATATAAAAACAGGGAGGGGGACAAAACATAAGAGACTCATAAATATGGAGAACAAACAGAGGGTTACTGGAGGGGTTGTGGGAGGGGGATGGCCTAAATGGGTAAGAGGCATTAAGGAATCCAATCCTGAAATCATTGTTGCACTATATGCTAACTAATTTGAATGTAAATTAAAAAAATAAAAATAAAATAAATAAATAAATAAATAAATAAATAAATAAATAAAATGTAAAAAACATAATAATCTTAATGACACCACTTTAAAAACTTCAGGTACTCTACTCACCTCAGAGATATCCCTAGCCAATAACAATAAGAGTTATTTATTAAACCACTGGCATAGATCAACAACTTAATCATTAAGACAACCTTAACCAAGTACCAAATTTTATGCCTGTATCAAGTTCCAACAGAGGTTCTGAAATCCAGTGTGTGACTCAGATAGATCCCTCTGGCAATATTTGAATATTTGAAGGAAAAACTGAAATTGGTCCCGATAGGAAATTATGTCAATGGTCAAAAGAAACATTTAAGAACATAAATGCAGACAGTGACAGTTGTTATGTGAAGCATGGGAGAGACAGGAGATGTAAGGAGAAACTATACAAGCTTATCACTGACGTAGCATGAATAGTACCAAAAAAAAAAAAAAAAAAAAGAAACAAACAAACAAAACCTGACAAGAGTTAGACTTTCTCGAACAGGGGCCCTTCTTATATTTCTCTAGTATATGCTTGAACAATTATCTTTAACCCAAAATGTATCTCAACTCTTTTATTTTTAAATAATTATACTGCATCTCATTGTAGAAGAGAGAATGCTAGCAGCTGGTAAAATATGATTAGCTTCATTAGTACATCAGGCTAAACTATCCATATGTTAATCAATATATTTATGTTAATTACTAATTTTCATGTCTCGCAACAAAGGTGCAAATTGTGGCATCAGCTGACCTTCATGGCACACACGGTATCAGGGATGCTTTTTTTTCTTACTAAGTTGTGCAACTGCTAAAATTAATTGCACCCCAGGGCTATTATATTATGCATGAGTTGTCACCCAAATGAATGACAATGTTTGAGAGGGAGTCAAAGAATAGAGGTTTAGATGTGTTCTCAGTGCACACAGCCAGCTACTGACAACTGACATGATACCCAATTACAAGAGCACTAATTAAGGCTATCAAATGAGCTTGTGCATTTTTGTCCATCACTAGGATTTTCAACCTCAGCTTTTGAATTTTCTTTCTGTAAACGGGGAAAGAACCTTTTCAGAGTAGTTCTTCTTTTCACTTTCTGAAACTAGGATTTATCACTTGAGAAGTTATAAATGTGATTATTTTGCTGTGCCCAGTTCTAACATGTAACAAAATACCAACAATATACTTTTATTTTCCCTATTTCAGAACTCAGAAAGAGTTATAGTCAGGTATATAGTTCCTCTTTTAACACTGAAGCAATGATAGTGATATTCCAAAAGTTTGATTTCATGTGAAATGCAGGACATATTATGGAAAAAAGAGCCCTGGGCCGCTTGGGTGGCTCAGTTGGTTAAGTGTCCAACTTCAGCGTAGGTTATGATTTCACGGCTTCTAAGTTCGAGCCCCGTGTTGGGCTCTGAGCTAACAGCTCAGAGCCTAGGCCTGTTTCAGATTCTGTGTCGCCCTCTCTCTCTGCCCCTCCTCCTTTTGTGCTCTGTCTCTCTCTCTCTCAAATAACTATTTAAAAACATAAATAAAAAAGAGCCTTAGAATACAGTGTTCATTATGGTCTATACTGGAAAGGAATTTAGCTAGCTAAATGTATAACTTACATGGGTACCTGGGTGGCTCAGTCAGTTAAGCATCTAACTTGGTTTCAGCTAAGGTCATGACCTCACAGTTGGTGAGTTCAACTCCATGTCTGGCTCTGCACTGACAATGTGAAGCTTGCTTGGGATTCTCTCTCTCTCTCTCTCTCTCTCTCTCTCTCGCTGCCCCTTCCCTGCTTGTGCACTTGTTCTCTCTTGATCTCTCTCACTGTCTCTTTTGCTCTCTCTCAAAATGAATAAATAAACTTAAAAAACTTAACACAGAAAATTCACTTAGAAAGTTTCTGTTTTTTTTTCAGAAAGAAGATGAACATAATGGCTCACGTTTCTCCATATGCAAAGTGGAGCCAACTTGTATTCCACAGGATAATGAATGAATGTCTTAATATTTTCAATGAAATTACTAGGACTGTGCGTGTAGGAAGATATATCAACGCATATATATTCAGTTTAGTATGTATTATTTACCACATATATGAAAAATACACAGACTTGCATGTAATGTTCACTATACATTCAGTGAATGTATGTATGTGTGTCTAAGGTTTCACCAGAAGGACCTAGGAATCTTTCTAATATTACTTTATAAAATAAAAGTTAACACTACTTTTACTTAATATACAGAGGTACATGCATACGTGTGCACGCATCGTACCTAGTTAAGAGATTTGGGGAATGAAGTCACATCATGGTGGTGTAAGATGCCCTCCTCTTTGTCCTCACTTATTACCATTAATTTGGCATCTATTCATGAACAGAAATACCTCTGTGGGAGTTGTGAGATCCAGCACAATATACCAAGGGTATTAGGAGGAGTCCAACCACGCACTGAGTAATCGGCAGACAAACCAGAGTATGGGCTGTGGAAGCAGCAGCAGCTTACAAACCTATCACAGTCTTATCACAGGGAAAACCTGAAGAGTAAGAAGGATGACAGACACCCATGGACAAGAGACACTATGTAGAAGTCCCTCTTTCCCAAAGAAAGATTCCAGCATTCTGTTTAAGCATTTAATAAAGAAGAAAAAAAAAAGTCTAGAAGCATTGGAGACATTAAGAGGAACTTTGTCAGGACCACCCAACCCCAGAAATGTCAAGTACAGGGTTGAACAAGCTGGTGGAGACCATTCCCACACTGGAAAGAGAAGGCTGAGTGAGTGCCCTGCCAGCTAACCCATGCAAGATGTTGCTGAACAAATCCATTTCTTCTTTCTTTCTTTCTTTCTTTCTTTCTTTCTTTCTTTCTTTCTTTCTTTTTTTCTTTCTTTCTTTCTTTCTTTCTTTCTTTCTTTCTTTCTTTCTTTCTTTCCTTCCTTCCTTCCTTCCTTCCTTCCTTCCTTCCTTTCTTAACTTTTATTTATTTTTGAGACACAGAGAGAGACAGAGCACAAGTGAGGGAGAGGCAGAGAGAGTGGGAGACACAGAATCCGAAGCAGGCTCCAGGCTCTGAGCTGTCAGCACAAAGCCAGATGCAGGGCTTGAACCCATGAACCGTGAGATCATGACCTGAGCCATAGTCCAACACTTAACCAACTGAGCCACCCAGGCACCTCTGAACAAACCCATTTCTAACTGCAGCACACAGAGTATTGAGGCAGGACCTCCAGGAGTGGCCAGAGGGAAGAGATGGGAAGGAGGCAGATAAGAATATTAAGGAGCATTAAAAAGATATGTTCCTATTGGCAGCTTTGAGGACTCCAACAGAAATTTCATCCTGAGCCACTGGGAGAACCTCACCAAGGATCCCATCTGCTCCTTGGGCACGCCCAGTACACTAAATATTAAACTCACACTTCTCACCACTTAGCAACTGCTTCATTGTGTGCAATCCCTAGTGAGCTGCAACGTCAAGCTATAGTTAACAGGGACTTCCCTCAAAAAATATAAATAAATAAAAGTCTGGAGACCATGGGCAGAGCAGAAACAACAACCTTTATCTATAGCACCACCTTCTGGAAAACAAAAATAGCTTCCAAAAGCCAAACTGGTTAAGTTTTAAGAACCAGGAAAACCTACAAGGGTAAAAAAAATATGACAAAAAGGAGCAACAAGTGTGGACATGTACCCTTACAAGTTTGGGTAGAGTACCACATAGAAGCAGGACAAAAGAAGAATATGGTTCACCAGGAGACAAGTAAAGATTTGAGGTGGTATCTGCTGTTTCATGTGTGAAAACAACAATGCAAAGTTCCAGGGAATATGAAGAATCAAGGACATGTATCAACACCAAAACGTAACAATAATCCTCCAATAATTAAATTTAAAAGCCTGCAATTTTATGATTTTGCTGATAAAGAATCCAAAATATCTGTTTTGAGGAAACTCAACTAGCTACAAGAAAACATAGAAAGACAATTCAATCAAATCAGGAAAATATTTTATGAACAAAATGAAAAGTTTAACAGAGATATAAATCATAAAAAAGAACCAACAGTAATTCAGTGTCTGAAGAATTCAATCAACAAAATGAAAAATGCAATAGAGAGCATTTATAGCACAAGAGATCAAACAGAAGACAGAATCAGTGATCAGGTCAGGAAGTCTGAAATAATGTAGTCAGAAGAGATAGAAAGAAAAAATAAAAAAAAGAATAAAAAGGAATAGACAGCCTATGTTAGCTAAGGGATACCGTCAGATAGATGTTTAACTGGAGTTCCAGAAAGAGAAAAGGAGAAGAGAGCACAAAGTTTGTTTAAAGAAGTCATGTCAATTCACAGGAGTAGGAAGAAAGAGAGGAAAAACAAACATCGAAAACACAAAACAGACAGAAAGCAATTATAACATGGCATTAGTAAGTCCTTCTGTATCAGTAATTACTCTAAATGTAAATGGATTGAATTCATCCACCAAAAAACACAGAGTGACTGGATGTATGAAAAACTAAGACTCAACTATGCTGCCTACTAGAGACTTACTTCAGCTTTAGGAACACTCATAGCTTAAAAGGGAAGCGAAGGAAAAAGATACTCCATGCAAGGTCAAATCCAAAAAGCAGGATTAGCTATTCTAGTATCAGGAAGATAAACTTTAAGACAAAATGGAAAAAAGAAAACACAGAGAAAATCATTTTATAATGATAAAGGAGTCAATTCATCAGGAAGATCTAACAGTCATAAATATATATGCACCAAACATTGGACCATCTGAATATATTAAGCAAATATCAATAGATCTGAAAGAAATAGACAATAATACAAGAATACTAGAGACTTCAATACCCCAGTTATAGCAATGGTGAGATCCAAACCAAAATCTCTAAGAAAACATGGATTTAAAATACACATTAAACCATATGCACTTAATGGACATTTACTGAACATTCCATCCAACAGCAGAGCACACATTCTTCTCACATGAACATGAAACACAGCCCAGGAAAGATAATATGACTGACCACAAAACAAGTCTTAGCAAATTTGAGAGAAGTGAAATCATATCAAGTATCTTTTTCAACCACAATAGTAGGATACTAGAATTTGACAAGAGCAAAGCTGGAAATTTACAAGCATGTAGAAATTAAACATATTCCTAAACATGCTGTTTTTCTTTTGATCTCTAAGAAGAAATTAAAAGGAAAATCAAAAAATGTCTCAAAGCAAAACTGGGTACAAACACAAAAAAACCTATGGAATCCTGCAAAAGCAGTTCCAAGAGCAAAGTTCATAGCTATAAACATCTACATTAAGAAATAATAAGCAACCTAACATTACATCTCCAAGAAGCAGAAAAGAAGAAACAGCCCAAAGTGAGTAGAAAGAAGGTGTTAACAAATAAATGAAATAGATATAAGTGAAATAGAGACCATAAAAGCAATAGAAAGATCAAAATTTGTAATTAGTTTTTTAAAAGATAAACCAAATTGATAAAATTTTAGCCAAACTAAGATAACTCAAAGTAAAAAATGAAAGGAGACATTATACATGTTACCAGAGAAATATAAATGATAAGATACAACTATGAATAATCATATGCCAACAAATTAGGCAACCTAGAAGAAATGGATAAATGCCTAGAGACTTACAAACTACCTCAATGACTCATGAAGAAAAGCAAAATCTGAACAAACCAATGAGGAAGGAGTTTAAGTCAATAATAGAAACCTACCAACATAGAGAGGGTCAGGACCAGATGAGCTTTCCACTGTTGAATTTCACCAAACCTGCAAGGAAGAATTAACACCAATCTTTCTCAAACTCTTCCAAAAATTTCAGAGGATCAAAGACCCCCAAACTGATTTTTTCAAAGACAGGATTTCCTTGAGACAAAAACAACATACAGGCACAGCAAGAAAATTACAGACCAATATTCTTGATGAATATACAGGCAAAAAGTCTCAATGAAACACCAGATTCAATGGATTACACACCTTGATGAACTCAGATTTATTTCTGTGATAAGGGATGGTTCCACATATGCAAATTAATACATGTGATATACCATATTGAACAAATGAAAAATAAAACTGATACGTACCTCTCAATAGATGCAGCAAAAGCATTTGACAAAATACAGTACCCTTTTATGGTAACAACCCTCAAGAAATCGGGTAAGGAAAGAACATGTGTCAACACAATAAAGGCCGTAAACACTAGATCCACAGGTAATTACATATTCAATAGTGAAAGGTTGAAATCTTTTCTTCTAAATTCAGGACCAAGACAAGGCTGCCTACTCTTACCACTCTTTTTCAACATCGATCTGCAAGTCCTAGCTGGAGCCATTAGGCAAGCAAAAGAAATGAAAGCCATCTAGACTGTAAAATAAGTAAAACTGTAATTATTTGTAGAGATATAATCTTATATAAAGAAAACCCTAAAGCCAATCAAAAACCTGTTGGGACGAATCAACAAACTCATTAAAGCTGCAGGGTATCAATTTAACATATAGAAACGAGTACTGTGTCTGCACACAAGCAATAAACTTTCTGAAAAAGAAAAAAAACACTATTCCATTCACAATCTAGGTCAAGTAAGATACTTAGGAATAAAATTAAGCAAGGATATGAAAGACCTGTATAATATAAACTACAACTAAGAATTTAAGAAGACATAAATGGGAAGACGTCCCATGTTCATGGATTAGAATAATTACTGTTATTAAAATCACATACAACCCAAAAGCTGTTTATAGATTCAATGTAATTCCTATCAAGACTCATGTCATTTTTCACAGAAAAAAAAAAAAAACTTCCTGAAGTTTGTATGGAACCAAAACACACCCCCAAAGAACTCAAACAATTCTGAGAAAGAAGGACAAAGCCAGCGGCATCCCATTTCCTGATTCCAAACTATACTACAAGGTTTGAGTAATTTACACAGTATGGTTTTAGCATTAAAATAGACACATAGACTAATGGAATACGGAGTCCAGAAATAAACCACTGCAAATAGGGTCAACTAATACTGGACAAGGGGTCCAAGACAATACAATAGGGAAATAAGAGTCTCTTCAATAAATGATGGAAAAACTGGATAACCACAGGCTATTAAAAACAGACCACAGAAAATTAAAACTAAACACCTAACTTATATGACACACAAATATTAACTTGAAATGGATTAAGTAGGTAAACATAAGACCTACACCCTAAAACTCCTAAAAGAAAATATAGGGTAAATTCTCCTTGACAATCATTGTGTCAATGATTTTTTATATAGGATACCACAAGTTCAAGCAATAAAAGCAAAATCAGTAAGTGAGAATACATGAAATTGAAAAGCTTCAGCACAATAAAAGAACAATCAACAAAATGAAAGTGTAAGCTGTAGGTCAGGATAAAGTATTTGCAAACTGTATACCAAATATTAACTAATATTTGCAATAAAGAAATTCATACAATTCAAACAAACAAAAAAAAAACAAACAAAAAAAGCCCTAGCAATCTAATTAAAAAGTGAGCAAATTGGAATTTACATTTTTTTCCAAAGAAGACATACCAACACCATTTGCAACAACAGGGATGGACCTTAAGGGCAGTATATTAAGTAAGAGTAGTTAGAGAAAGACCTGGGCACCTGGATGGCTCAGTGGTTATGCGTCTTTCTTCGGCTCAGGTCATGATCTCACAGTTCGTGAGTTCAAGCCCCGTGTCAGGCTCTGTGCTGACAGCTCAGAGCCTGGAGCCTGCTTCACATTCTGTGTCTCCCTCTCTCTCTGTCCTCCCCTCCTTGCGCGCGCTCTCTCTCTCTCTCTCTCTCTCTCAAAAAATAAACATTTTTTTAAAATTTTTTTAAATAGAGAAAGACCAATACTGCAAAATTATCACATGGAATCATATAAACCAAGTACACTGGTGGTTACCAGAAGCTGGGGGATGTAGGAACTTAAAGATATTGTTTAAGGGTACAAATTTGCAACTAATAAATTCAGATGTAATGCATAGCACAGGTGATTATCGTCAACAATACTATTATAAACTTCAAAGGTTCTAAGAGACTAGATCTCAACTATTCTAGTCACTCCAAAAAAAAAAAATGACAATATGTGACATGATCAAGTTATTAATGTTACAGTGACAATCACTGAAATAACATCAAACCAATACATTGTATGCCTTAAAGTGATATGATGTTATATGTCAATTATATCTCAAAAGTTAGATTGTAAGATTTCCTCTAGAATTTATTGGAAAATGACCATCTTATCTACCTCCAGATTTAGACGTCAGAGTCAAGGAGATCAAATCTGATTTATACTTTGTTTGACCTACTTAAAAATTGTGTCTCTTTTTCTTAAATTAATTCCATACCTCTTAAAATAAAGTCCAATGATTAAGCAATGTAGTTGATATCTTCCTCGTGTAGTGTTAGGTCATTTCTCTGGCCAATCTCCTCAAAATATAATTAAAGGAGAAGAAGAGAGGACATGAAAATCAGAAGGTGAAAAAAAATAGACTGCTAGGGAAGCCCTGAGCGCCTACATTATGACAGAGGGCTAACAGTTGTCTACCAATCATGTGCAGGTAATGCTACTGTTAATGGTTGTACTCTAGTCTTGTCCTCTTTCTAGATTACCCTGTTTTTGACGTTTGTAACCTAACTCACTGCAGTTGTCAGCCCTGTTGCTCCAGAGCAGACTAACTGCCTATGTGACCCACAGAAGTATCAGAAATAATATGAGTGTATGTAAGCCACTGAGGTTTCATGATAGCTGAATAAGCACTAAGTGAGAAAAGATGCAAAGCATTAATCCAACTGAGATTATGAATCCGATTCAACAGCTAAATTTTCTTTTGCTGACAAATCTGACCAGTAACCCAACTAACACAGCACAACCATGGCTAAGAATTACTTACTGGCTTATATGACAGAACATCAAATTATGTAACTGTAATGTGCTGTTAGTAGTTTTTAACTTCAGTGGTTCAAAACTGTTTGCTGGGTATTCTGGTTTACAGGAAAAGCTTCAAAGTCTGTCTTGAAAGAAAGGCCAACATTATGCTCTGCTTCTAGTGGACCACATAGGTGTTAAATACGGACCTTTCATTTCAGGTAAGTTTTTGTTTTATAAAAAAGGCCCACCTGAAAATAATTTTTTACAAAAATCAAAAAATCATCAATCTTCTCCAAATGCATTATAATTATTAAGCCAAGACCCAGAGAAGGTCGTTTGTTCAAGTTCAGGTAGGTGAGAATGAGAGAAGAATACAAACTCCTTTTCCTTCCTAAGACATCCTCAGAATTTTAATTTGGAAAACAATGGCCTCTTAGCCCTGTAGGCTAAGAAGTAGTTAACATCTGTGCTTTGCTTTTTTTATTCAGTCAACCAATAATTATTTACTAAACAACAGTCACTCTCACCTACATATAGGTCCTACCTTAGGCACATTTCCCTCTGAAAGAAGAACCAACCTAAAGTTATAAAATAGCAGGACTGAGGTATCATTTATCAAAGCACTAAGTTTCACTAGCTACTGGGTTTATTAACATAAGCAAAACTCCACTCCCCTTTCCCTTAATGAAAAAAAATCAGTCTTTTAAGTCTTATACTCCATATACAGGTTTTTTTTTTTATTTGACTTAAATATTTTACTTATTTCTGAGAAAGAGAGAGAACGTGAGTAGGGGAGGGGCAGAGACAGGAATCTGAAGCAGGCTCCAGGATCTTAGCTGTCAGCACAGAGCCTGATGTGGGGCTCAAACTCCCAAGCTGTGAGATCATAACCTGAGCGAAAGTCAGACGCTCAACTGACTAAGTCACCCAGGTGCCCTCATATACAGTTTTTAATATTGAGTATTTAATATTTGGTCCTAATATAAGGCATCATTATATTCGCTGCCTACATACTGAAGTACAATTTATTATAAATAAACTCCACTCATCTTGCAAACTAAGTGCAAATCAATCGCATTTGCTTAAATTTCCCAACTAATGGGTGCACTCTATTTTTCTTTTTCCTCCACTATGCAGCAAATAGTGAACTCTCATATAGCATACATTTGTATATGTGTATATAAATGCACGGATGTGTAGATGTTTGGATGTGTGTATACACACACACACCAAAGACACATGGGTGCCTGGCAGAGTCAACTCTAGAACCCACATCTTCCAGTTCTATTTCCTTAGTTACACCCCACCCCCAAAAGTATACTGTTTTGTCCTCTGTCTCATAATCCAGTCAGACTGAACTTACCTGTCCTATCCATACCATTAATTCAGTTAAAGTCTAATTTATCTGGAAGAAAGAATAAGGTTACACTACTTACTTAAAAGTAGCAACTGAACAACCAAAAAAATCTTAGAAAATTATGGACTGAGGAGTATCTCTCTACAACTCTTTTTTTATTGAATTCTCACTTTTCCTGCTTAGTTACGTCTATCCTTATAGAATTTTATTTTCGATCAGGAATAATCTATCTAGACAAATTTCTCATCTCCATGTTGGTCTCAAACTGTAGGTATCCTGAAGCAAGTGCTATAAAAACATGATGTCACTGAGGTTAAGTAGAGAATGATTATATGAGTTATAATTAGAAGAATCATTAACATGGGCATTTGGGTGGCTCAGTCAGTTAAGCATCCAAGTTCAGGTCAGTTCATGATCTCACAGTTCATGGGTTCGAGCCCTGCATCAAGCTCTGTGCTGACTGCTCAAAGCCTGGACCCTGCTTCAGATTCTGTGTCTCCTCTTTCTGCCCCTCCTCCGCTAGAGATTTGCCTGCCTCTGCCTCTCAAAAATGAATAAATGTTTACCAAAAAAGATAGTTAAAAAAAAAAAACATGTAGTGAGTTTATTATGATCCACACATTGTTATCAGTCCTTTACATATACTTATCTCATTTTCATCCACAAAATAACCTTATGATGTGGGACAATTTCCAAATGAGGAAACTAAGACACAGAGGACTTAAACAATGTGTCACATGGCCAATAAATGGTAGAGGCAGACTTCAAATCCTGCCAGTGTCATGCCAGGAATTGATATCGGACTATAACTATGAAAGCATTCGGCTGTCAAGTATGGTTCGGTACATCCTTATTCAAAGGGATAGTTATAGCTAACATTTATTAGGAAATTACCTCATGTAAACCTCACAACCATGCCTCTAAGGGAGGTACTATCACCAATTCAGTTTCCCCCAGAAGGAGACTGAGATAGAGATTCGAGTGCAGGATGCTTACTGGGTAACTCACCTCAGGACTGACAGCTGAAGCGAAGGAAAGGAAGTGAGATTAGGCACAGGAGGAGCTGAGCTTTGGAACAGCCACCACATACATCTCACTATTCTTCCCAGGGAGCTCTGGGGCAGAGAATGCCCTATAGAGGTTCATGAATTGGGGCAAAGGGGTTAGGTGTTTGTACCCATCAGACACCAGATGTGAGCTGTCTCCGGAAGTGTTGAGGCCTTGGGTAAGGGCAGAGGGCAAGATCCAGAAATGCATTCAGCTCTGAGTCATCAGCTCCGACAGCCCTAGCAGCTGGGGAATGAGAAATTTAGTCCTCAAGCAATGGGAGAGTGCTAGTCAGACTCTGGGTGGTGTGCTGGGTGTTTACGGATGAAAAAAGCTAAAGAATCACATGCCTCAAATCAAATAAATAGCAAGTAACATGAGGCATGACTCCAGATCTCTTGGGCTCTTGAGCGAGTGCTAACCAGCATGTTATGTTGTCTCAAGATATGTAAAAACTACTGGGGACCAAAGGAAAAAAATAGCAGGAATGTGGTGGGAACAAATACATCTATATGACTACAAGGGAAGCTAGGTCACTCTTTCCAGGATATCAGAGGTTAAGGTCAAATGATCGCTGAGAAGGGACAAAATAAGGGAACAAGGAATTCAACATCCATTTTGATTTTATGTATAGTGATTGTTAGCTATCTTTTCAAAATGATATAAAGTATCTTTCTTAAAGGAAAGACTACACCAAAATAAAAAGCTTTTGCACCACAAAGGCAACTATCAACCAAACAAGAAGGCAACCTACTGAATGGGAGAAGACATTTGCAAAAAGGTTATATCCAATAAAGGGTTAATATCCAATATGAGTTAAGGGCTTTTATATTTCAAAACCAAACCCAACAAAAGAACGCATAAACAATCCAATTAAAAAGTGGGCAGGACCTAAACAGCCATTTTTTTTTTCCACAGAAGACATACAGATGGCTAACAGACACATGAAAAGTTGGTCAACATCACTAACCATCAGGGAAACTCAAATTAAAACCACAATGAGATAACACTTTACACCTGTCAGAATGGCTAAAATCAAAAAGACAAGAAACATCAACTGTACATGAGGATATGGAGAAAAAGGAACTCTTTGCACTGTTGGTGGAAATGTAAACTGGTACAGCCCCTGTGGAGAAAAGTATGAGGTTCCTCAAAAAAATGAAGAAAAAAAAAAAAACAATTACCATACAATCCAGTGATTCCACTTCTAGGGATTTACGCAAAGAAAACAAAAACACTAATCCAAAAAGATATATGCACATTTATATCTATTGCATCATCATTTACAATAGCCAAGATATGGAAGCTCCCCAAGTATTCACTGATAGATTAATGAATCAAAAAGATGTGGTATGTTGGGACACCTGGGTAGCTCAGTCAGTTAAGCGTCCAACTTCAGCTCAGGTCATGATCTCAAGGTCAGTGAGTTCGAGCCCGCTTCGGGCTCTGTGCTGACAGCTCAGAGTCTGGAGCCTGCTTCAGATTCTGTGTCTCCCTCTCTCTGTCCTTCCCCTGCTCGTGCTCTGTCTCTCTCTCAAAAATAAACAAACATTAAAAAAATTAAAAATATATGTGGTGTGTACACAAATACGCACACACCCACTTACACATACACAGTGGAATAGTACTCGGCCATAAAAAAAGAATGAAATCTCACCCTTTGCAACAACATGGATGGATCTACAGAGCATAATGCTAAGCAAAATACATCAGTCAGACATAGACAAATAGACAAATACTATGAGATTTCACTCCTATGTGCAATTTAAGAAACAAAACAAATTAATAAAAAAGAAGAGACAAAGAGACTCTTAAACTTAGAGAGCTGGTGGTTGTCAGAAGGGAGGAGGATTGGGGGATGGACAAAATAAAGGGGATTAAGAGTACACTTATCTTGATGAGCACTGATAACTGTATAAAAGGTTAAACCATTATATTGTATCCCTGACACTAATGTAACACAAATTTACATTTGTAGTGTATGTTAATTATACTTGAATAAAAAATGATACAACATATTCCTTTCAATAACACAAAGTATTTTTCAAAGTTTACACCCAAAAGACAAAGATTAAAAATAGAAATTCAGACGCATTAGGAGTATAAGAATAGAATTCCCACAGCAGCAATCTCCAACTTTTGGTAAATTAGGCTTTCTTGACCTAGAAATCACGTATGTGTAATTAACTCTACTTATAGAGGGCAAGGGAATAGAATTCTGTGTGCAAACATACTAGTGAAAATTGATATGCTGATATATTTTTATCTATGTACTTTAGCTCAAATAATTTAATGGTTAACTATCATGAAGAACCCCTAAGAATGTTTCACTTTTTTTGGCTAATTTAACAGCAAATGAATACAACTGTTAATTAGACTTTTTTCAAAACTACAAAACTTACCTTAGAACGTCTTTGAAAGGCTCTAATTTCCAATGTATCAAAGAGGGAATCTTATCCTTCCTATTCTGTATTAAACCAATGTGAGTCAATGGAGAAAATCTGAAGAGAAGTAATTCCAAGCAGGATTACATGGGAGTGTGAGGAGAAGAATTTGAAGGGGAACAATGGAGTGAAGGGAGAGGCAGAGATGGAGGAGCTTGTTTAAGGTTTAACTGTAGAAATGGTCAAGAACCATGAGGTCATTAGAAATGGAAAAGATTTTAGAAACTTAGTATTCCCATGCTCTCTTGTTTCATAGGTCTCCACCAAAGTGCTAACAAGTCATGGCCTTCCCATAATCCTACTTTGTCTTGTCTTTAAACACAAAGAAACTGTCAAATACCTTTTCATGCCGAAAATCAAGCTACAATATGTCTGCATCAGAGCATTCCCCAGAATTTCTAATCCAACAAACATTACCTAAAAAGGAAAGGACTCTGATCTGGCATCAGCTCCTAAAAAATTATACTATGATCACTGCATTCTTTTGTAAGGATTCACAAAGTGACTGTTTATTAATCTAATTGAGAACTTGACTAGGGGGTGATGTCATGCTCATACATCAATTCTATAGTTCAGAAGTATCCTGCTGTTTGATATTTGCAAGATTTCAGACTTGGATAGTAGGTTGTCAAAAAGACGTTTACAAATTAACAGAATTCCTATCCACAAAAGCGTTCAAGCAAATGCTAGACAATTCCATGTCAGAGTTAAGGGCTGCTGTGTTTCTGTCACCAATCCATTGTACCATCTTCACAATGTAATGGTACATCCACCATACAAATGCATTCATTCACATTGGGAAAAAAAAGTTTTTATTTGATTACGATGCACTAAATACTGAGCTATACACTGAAGAAAGAAAAATGAGGCAAAATCTTAGAGAGTTTACACTCTTCTTACTATCACCAAAACTCGTTTTGATAAACTGTAAGAATTAGGAAATAAAAAGGTTTTCTAAAAATTTTTAAATTAAATCATTATTTTAGAAACAAAGTAAGATATTCATTCTCTCCATCAACACCAAGCATCATATAATCTACTCCAAGACATCGAAGCCTTGATTATGTCAATTGGCATTGTAAATTTGCAGGACAATAGAACATTTATGTTGTCGGCCAAATTTCTATGACCAGGGATTCCCCTTTTCCCCTTCAACATCTTAAATAAGTAGGGTTTTGCAGAGAGAATCAGTGTTTTCAGTCTGGGTGGGGAATAAAAGACCCGGCAAATAGGTTTTTAGCAATGCGTGATCTCCCATTCCGCCACAATCCCTGAGCAATTCAAAGGCAATTCTGACACAACAGTAAGTAAGTGCAAAAGCAAACAATGCAGACTATATGCACAAGGGAACCAAGGTGACATCAAGATCTTACAGGAGAAACAGAAATCTATTTTTTATACTAAAGCAAGTTTTTTATTTTTGTTTTCCAACACACATTCTATACATGTCCATTCATTCCCAAATTTAAGAGTGTCTATGTACAAAGTGAATGCCGAATACATGGCCTGAGTTTTTCATCACTTGGATGGTTATTTTGCTTTTAGAGAATCTTTCTGAATTCTTCAAATAAAGCTCAAATGTTACACCCTAAAACAGCGTTTCTCAAACTTTAGTGCACAGAATACCCGTATTAAACCTCTTGGGATGACTGTTTTTTTTTTTTGTTTTTTTTTTTAAATTTCTTACCCTTACGAAGGAACACAATCTCTGGTAGTATATCCAACACTTTGCCTATTTTAAAGAATTCTAGAGATTCTCGTGCACACCAAACCTAGAGAGGCTCTCAAATAGTGTAATTTTCTGGCTCTCATTCTTTAAGAACATCTCTTTATAGTTCATCATTTTTAATCCGCACGGCCAAGGGATTAAGTGCTACTATAGGTAACAGGAATCCACAGATGAATCATAAGCACTATTGTGTCAAGTGTGGCAATCTTATTAAAATTCTAACCTTTTAATGGTGGGGGATGGAGGAGAAGAAAAAACAAAGATGGCTAGTTTGGGATTAATTTCCATCTCATTATTGCTAAGAAGCTAAGAAGTCAGAGGAAGGCAGATAATGAGCTTGAAGATAATGAGATAATATATATCTAAGCATCTTTAACACATATTTATTTCTGAAGAAGTTAAAATCAGTATCTGTAATGGAAAGAAGATTCTGGGAAAATGGCTACCTGAGCTTATATTCCTGGCCCCTTGTCCTCCTCTCAGGTTCTTATTAAAGAGGCCTCAATAATTAACCTTCACGGTGAAAACTCCTGAGGAAAGCAAGTTAAGTATTTCATTGTTGGTGAAACCCAGGAGAGAAATCAATGAACCAACAGAGCTTAGGGTCAAGGCTATAAGGAAGTTTGGTGGCAGACACTGGTAGACTCTCTTTTGGGAGTTAGGAAGGGGTTTTGTGCTCTTAGCTTTCTGCTGGGGCTGGCCTGTTTAGCTATTGAAAGTAATCTAGAAGAAGACACACTCTTAAATTGAATAATTTATGGTCCATTGGTCAAAAGGGATAATTTTTCTTCTGCTTGGTCCAAAGGAGGCCTAAATTGATAGAACTTTCCCCCTATTTCCCAATAGGTTACTCACAGTTTTTCCTGCCTGACCCACCTGCAGATGGTTCTCCAGGACTGTGATAGAAGGAGACCTTCCAAGATCTGTCCATGAGGTACTCAAGTTATTTAGACCTATGAGCCAACAAAGAAAAATTACAAACCATCAATACAGACACTGTAGAGAGATTCACTCAAAGACTGTGTTTACATCCCATGTGAATATAAAAATCTAGTATCTCAAATATATAGAGAGGGGCACCTGGGTGGCAGTGTTGGTTAAGGGTGCAACTCTTGATCTCAGGTCAGGTCATCATCTCACAGTTTGTGAGATCAAGCCCAGCATTAGACCTCGCATTGATAGTGTGGAACCTGCTTGGGATTCTGTCTCTGCTTCTTTCTGCCCCTCCCCCAATTGTGCTCACTGTCACTCTCTCTCTCTCTCTCTCTCTCTCTCTCTCCTCCACCTCTCTCAAAATAAATAAAATCAAAATGTTTTTTAATAAATGAAAATAAAATATATAAATAACACTGGCAAATCAGAAAGAAAAAATTTAAATTACACAACAGAAAACAGTGTAAAAAAGTATAAAAAAACAATACAGAAGCACCCAGGGAGAAGTCTTAAACATGTATAGAGACATATACAAAAATATACGTTTCAGAATTAAAGAAAAAATGAGAACCTTTTTCTAAAATTGTTTTTTCATGTAAATACTGAATTACAAGGATTTAAAGAGAAATACATCAATCAGTACAGCTCAATTCAAAAACCTAATATTACAGGAGAAAAAGTACAAGTATGGATTATACATGTACATAAATTTTATAAACCACACAATACTATATTTATGCAAATACAGAGATTTTTAAATCTGCATAGGAATAACAAAAGATTGAGGGTTGATTACTTCTGAGGAAGAAGAAAACCTGAGCAGGAAACATAGTGGATTCAGTGATTCACTACTGAATCTAAAGTGTTATTTATAAAACAAAGCAAAAAAAAAAAAAAAAAAAAAAAAGGAAAAGAAAATAACTCAAAATTACAAATTCAATAGTGAATTCGCACATGTTTATTTGACTAATTTTTTCTACATATCTACATGCTTAAAATGTTATGTAATGCAAGGAGGATATAAAATACCTCAGGTTAGCTGAGTAACAATTTAAATGGCAGTTTGGAAGAAAATCAACAGATCCCGCTTATAATAAAGAAAATCACCTACATATAAATGATGAAACAACTGAATTCTAAAGGTAAAGACAAAATTTTACAAGCTTTCAGAAAAAAGAAATAGAGTGAAACAAACAAAATAAAGTCACACTAGAAAGATTTCTAATCTTCAACCTTATCATCTATTGTGAGGAAAGAACTATGATTTCAAATTCCTACTCTTAGCAAAGATAGAATTTTCCATGAAAGCAAAAGAACTTCAGGTTTTCTGTTCCACAAAGGAGGAGCTTGGAAGATGCTATTCTGTCCTAAGAAGAAAAGCTGGACAGCTAGACAAACCAAGAGCCTTTCTTGGATTTGTAAAAGAGGGGAGATCGCAGGACAAAGCACTGCCCCCAAGTTTGGAAAGACAGGAAAGCACAGGGAGTTTCTTGCTTAAGGGTCTGAAACTAATGACCAGAAACCACCCCTTGGGAACCAGTGCCAGGGAAGGAAAGTCTGAACTGTAATGGATGTGTTGGTAGAGCTCAGTGTGGACAAATCTGAGAGTTAAAAACTCCAGAAGGAGCCAGTCACTGGGGAGGGGGGACCCCCAATATTGTGAGATTTATCTCCAGAAACTCAAACATGTCTCCACACTAAATAGCAGAGAAAACTTCCCTCCAACTTCCTTCAGAGAGAGGGGGCAAGAAACCAATTTTAAATAAGCCAGAATACTCTGTTCCTAACCAAGCAGAGCCTAACCTGCTGAGGTTATCCAAACTGACCCAGAAAGGAATAATAGGGTTAGGGTTAGGGTTAGGGTTAGGGTTAGGGTTAGGGTTAGGG
>NW_024412391.1:56313332-56373840 GCF_014898765.1 Herpailurus yagouaroundi | reverse complement strand
TAGGGTTAGGGTTAGGGTTAGGGTTAGGGTTAGGGTTAGGGTTAGGGTTAGGGTTAGGTCCTCTTCAGCCTTCCAGAGAGGATAAGGGAAATACCCAACTCCAACCCACTCTTGCCATTCTATCCCAGCTAAGGAGAGGGAAAATTAAATAAGCAAACTGAGAAACACTCAAGTTCACAGCTAAGGAATACTGGCTCAGAAAAAGAGTGGCACCTCATCATAAAACTATAGGACACATCCCTCCCCCTACACCTTACTACCCCAACAGTACAAGCGTATTTGCAAGCAGTTCCTTTTATCCAGTACATCATGAAACCGAAAGAAAGACATTTTATGACATGCAGGAGATCATGCATGTATCTTCTATAATCATCTATATCCTCTTTGAGGAAATTACTAAGCATGTTTCTACCAAAGGACAATTTAATGAGAACACAATTAACAAAATAAGGCAAAACAAAATTCAGCAAGAGTGGTGAGCAATGATTTTTTAATATATGTATGTATGTATGTATGTATATACTTGAACTTATGTGACTAGGAATTATAATAAAATAAGTAACGATTCTCAAAACACAGATACTACTATAGTTCAAAAATAAAAATTCCAAACTACTTAAACCCAGAGTTAGGGAAGTGAACACATTCCAAACATATTCCTCAGTAGAGATTTTGGGAAATTAGTCACTTAAAATGTTTTATGCAGGTTTACTCACTATTTAACACTGCTCAGATGGCAGATATAGGCTTACAAAGATGGTTACAAAGGGAATGTAAGCAGTAATAGCATAAGAAATACAATAGTATTTCCCATTTAAACTAGAGAGCAAAAGAGAAACAGAAAGAAATTTAATCAAGTCAGAATAGGAAAGACAAATTAGAACTGGAGAAAAAGGAAACAAAATGTATTCAATAATTAACATAAAATGTGGGGAAAGTATTTTAAAATGTCATTAATCACAATAAATATGAAGGATTGAATTTATTTATTCAAAGGCAAATGCTATCATATCAAACAAAATAAGGAAATCCAGAGACATCGCATTTACAAATGATGCATATAAAACAAAAAGACAAGTTACAAAGGAATGAGCAAATCGTAGAATTACAAACAAAATGAAAGTAGAGTGGCTATATTAATGTCAGAGGGCAATTCAAGGTCAAAGGCAGGAAAAGCGACTAATGATACCTAATGGTTACTGCACACTTGCTGTTTGGATTCAACCAGGTAAAACTGTCATTTTTTAGGTCAAAAGTAGTTAAATATTGGCAGTTTCAAAAATGTCAACAGATAACTATTAAAAATCTTTAAAAAATAAATCACACACACATCACTGCATTATACCTCTAGTAAAGCAAATGTTATTCAACTTTGGCAAATATTTAATATTGTTAGAAAAAAAGAAGAAAACTCATAAGATTATATTAATAATACCAAAACACATTTGCTAAAATTCATCAACAATTTCTAACAAAACTTCTTTTTGAGAGAGAGAGAGCGAGCGAGCACGCATGAGCCGGGGTGAGGTTGAGGGAGAGGGAGAAAGACAATCTCAGGCAAGCTCCTCTCTCAGTGCAGAGCCTGCCTTGGAGCTCTATGTCACAACTGTGAGATCACAACCTGAGCCACCATCAAGACCTGTACGCTTAACCAACTGAGCCACCTGGCTGCCCTTCTAACAAAACTTCTAAGATAAAAACAACTAGGAAAAAAACCCACTAAGATACAAAACATAACTTATAAAAATATCAAATATTTAGGGGCGCCTGGGTGGCGCAGTCAGTTAAGCGTCCGACTTCAACCAGGTCACGATCTCGCGGTCCGGGAGTTCGAGCCCCGCGTCAGGCTCTGGGCTGATGGCTGATGGCTCAGAGCCTGGAGCCTGTTTCTGATTCTGTGTCTCCCTCTCTCTCTGCCCCTCCCCCGTTCATGCTCTGTCTCTCTCTGTCCCAAAAATAAATAAACGTTGAAAAAAAAAATTAAAAAAAAATATCAAATATTTATTAAACTATGAAATGACAAACACAGTTCAAAAAAATTAGAAATACATGAGGATGGCCACTCTTACAACATGTATTCAACTTCCTTTAATAAAATTTGGGGAAACAGGTTTTTTTTCATATTTTTTTCATATATTTCATATACAAAATTGAGAGAAACCAGTATTTTTATTTCTTGATTATATGAAACTGAGAGAAACCAATATTTTTTTAACGTTTATTTTTATTTTTATTTTTGAGACAGAGAGAGACAGAGCATGAACGGGGGAGGGTCAGAGAGAGGGAGACACAGAATCTGAAACAGGCTCCAGGCTCCGAGCTGTCAGCACAGAGCCCGAGGCAGGGCTCGAACTCACGGACCTCGAAATCATGACCTGAGCGAAGTCGGCCGTTTAACCGACTGAGCCACCCACGCGCCCCAAGAGAAACTAATATTTTTATTTCTTGATTATATGATTGATTTTGGAAAAGAAAATCCAAAAGATTCTTCTGAAAAGTTTCATACTTAATTTTTAAAAAGTTACACTGTAGCTGAATAAACTGGCAAAACTCAATAGTTTTTCTTTATAATTTCCCTGGGCAGTTAAAAAGAGGAAAAAAGGAGTAAAGTCACAATAACTGCTTACTACCAACTCACTAAAAGGACCATCAAAATAATCTTTTTATGAACCAAAGCCTAATTAATTATTTGGCATAAAGGGAGATTATCACCTCCGTAGACTTGTAGTAGAATCTTGGCAGGAGAAAGTCAAAGGAGAGGTATTATAAAGTTTGAGGATCTTGATTTAAGTGAATCTTCCCATGCAGGCTAGAAGTCCTGAGTAAGATGGAACACATTTATAATACAACAGTTTAGAATTGATGAAAATAGCCAAATGAAGATTTTGAAGCAAGTTTCAAAGAGGAAAGCTCAAATAACCAAACTAATTGTTCCGAGAAGGGGCTGTGCATCCTGATGAGAGAAAGATACATAGTCTTTTCTTTGAATAAAGGAAATTTTTTGAAAATTCCTGGAACAAAAACTGCAGTTATGTCCAATGTTATTATCTGGGACAAAAATTTTCTGGAATATCAATGTTCTGCTAATGCAGATAATCAAATAGTAAAGTCATCTTGATACAGAGTGTTATTCCTAGTCCTGTTAATCTGTGGCTATTGATGGTTTTGAATCTGAAGACCATAACTGTAAAATTTTTAAGACTAAATTTAATAAGCTAGGTATGATACATACAGAAACTTATAAATATAAGAGAGATTTTGGTGGGACTAAAGTAACTAAAATGTGTTCTTTTTTAATTATTACATAAAATTAATGCATTTCCAATAAAAATTTGTAGGATTTGGTGAGGAAGGAGGAATTTTAAAATTGATTGTACGTTTCTTACAAACAAGTGTCTTTGTAAAAACTGCATTAAAAGTTTTGAAAAAAAAAACAATGAAGAATTACTAACTCTACAGTATAATAAAGTTTATTATAACCCTTTATTCAAAGTTGTATGAAACTGGCCCAAGGCTAAATAGCTAAAATAGTAAGCAAACTCAAGGGTCTAGAAATAGATTTCAGTATACTTGAGATATTAATATATTATAAATGTGGTACTTCAATTGAAAAGGAAAAAGATCTTTAACTAGCTAATTGGTTCACACACTGTAGTTATCCACCCCAAAGTAAACCACACAAATCACTTTTTCACAATATATACTAATGTGGTCTAGATGAAATAAAATTCCAATTGCCGAAAAAAAGTTAATTAAAAAAATAAAATTTGGGGAAATATTCCTGTAAACTAGAGGTAATGGTAAATGTTTACCAGGCCTCAAGCTCAAAACCAAGAGAAAACATTACTTATTTGACAACTCTTTTAACAAATTATATTAAAAAGTTTGGAGAAATAAGTTCTACTTACATAAATGGCTTAGGAAAATGCTTAAGGCAGAAAACTGCCACCATGGTGTGAAAGCACTGGAGGTGAGTTAGTGACATATAATGGAATCATGAGTAACTTTTTATATCCCCTGCAGGAAATTACTTTCCATCTGTTGCCAATGTACCTTGATCACAAACACCACTCGCCCCCCCAGACCCTTTGCTTCTTACTCAAGTTAATGATTACTGTCTGATTGTTTTCTCCACATTCACGTGTGTAGGATCTTGTTTTCTTCATATTCACCACGTGGGTAATATCTTGTGAGCTCAATAAACATGGAGACAAAAGCCCTGTTGGGGGCTCTTGTCTCCTCATAGACATTAGCCTTTCTCATATTCAATTCTGTGTCTCTTACTGGACCAGAGAGAACTCCAGACTGATAGTCTATGACAAAAAAGGAATTTATTTTTTATTTTTTGCTTTTGTGTTTTAGAGAGAGAGAGGGAAAGAGAACAAGGACAAGGGGGGAAGATGGGGCACAGAGGAAGAGAGAGAAAATCCCGAGCAGGTTCTACACTCAGGGTGGACCCTGCAGTGGGACTCGATCCCATGACCCTGGGACCACAACGTGGACCAAATTCCAGAGTCAGATTGAGCTGAGCTACTTAGGCACCCTTAAGAGGCAATTATTAAAGTCAAAAGACAAAAGAGAGACTGGAAGAAAATTGTTCTGCAATACATACAATAACAAAAAAAATTAATATTCCTAATAAGATGAGGAAAAGACAAATTACCCAACAGAAAAATAAACACAGGATATGAGCAGTCATTTTACAAAAGAAGAGTGGCAAATGACCAATAAACATGAAAGGATTCTTACTGTAGCTTGTTTTTAGGGAAATGACATACCACTTTGCACACGGTGACAGAAAGCAAACACTTGTATAGGCTACCTGTAAAAACAGGCACTCAGAGCCTGTGGGTAAGATCATAAATTTCCACTTTTTGAAAGTGTGCTAAGTTATAAAGATACACACTTTTAACAAATATATCTTTCAGGGATTTATCACACAGACATTCATGTGTCAGTTTATAAGTGATTTTTACTTTTGTTTTTTGAATTGTGGTATATCATTTATTCCATTTTCCTTACTATTTTAAAATAATAGAGACACAGACAGGACAGTCATCTAACAATGAACAGTTGCCACATTCTGGTACATTTATTCTAAGGAATATAAGAAAGCTATTGTAGGAGAAGAAAGAGTCTCCTTTACTGTCTTTGGGTCTCTGGCTGGGCCAAAGAATTAAACTGACATAAGACATATTAACAAAAGAAAATCACACAAATTTTATTTATTAATTATTTTGCATGCACATGGGAGCTTTCACAGAGAATTAAGATCCAAAGAAGAGACCAGAGTAGAAAGCTTTTATACATTTTAGACAAAGAAGCAATACGTTTGTGAAGAATCAAGACAAAGGGGTTTTGGGCTAGGGATAGTAAATGATGAAGAAATAACTAGGAAGCTAAGGGTTAGTTTAACAAGGTTTGTACACATTTCCTAGCCCACAATCCCCATCTCTAGTGAAAAGAACCTCATCCTCCTGCTACAGGCAGGTCACTTTTCACATGGGATCTTTACCTTCTGCTTTTAGGAAGAAAAGAGAATCCAAGTATCCTTCATGCACCTGCTGTTTCTCAAATGCCTTTAATTCAAAATTGGTAAGTTTGTCAAAGTGGCTTATTTGGAGATGGCAGATTTTGGTTTCCTTTGTTATGCAAAAGAATTACTCTGATTTACATAAATGATAAGTAAATATATTTGGGTTTAAGGGGGGGAAGTTGCAGTATAAGTGCATTAAAAATAAAAGAAGGAAAAATATATTTAAATATTTGTTTATAAAAGTTCATATAAGCTTTGATCAAAATGTGGGAAGACTAACTCTTAACAACAGTATCCCTAACTCCTGAGTTGTGGCAGGGTGTGGCAAATAGAACTGAGGTAAGGGGAGTGTTTTGGTCTTTCATTCCAATATATCATTTGTTTTTGGACAAGAAGAAAAACTTTCTCGTGACCCTCAGCTTCCTTGGCTGGGTCTGAAAATTAAACTGGCAAAGAAAGATGAACAGAAGAAAGCATGCAAATTTATTTAATATTAACTTTGTGTGAGACAGGAGCCTTCATAAGGAAATGAGGAGCCAAAGAGACCCCTTGAGTCCATTTATGGTAGGTTTGATGACGAGGGGGCAGCTATGTAGAAAAATGATAGGTTAAGAAGTATGAGGGAAGAGTTTATACTCTTACCCCAATTTATATTGGGGGAAACAGTAAGGACTCTTTGTTAAGATTCTTCTTGGCAATTCCTTGCCTTTGGAAGTAAGGATGCCTCTGTCCTCTGGGTATAGGAAGGGCACAGGAGGGATTTATGACCTATGAAGGGCAGAAGAACAAGGGGAAGTTCAGAGTAGAGTGATATTCCTGTTCCTGCCATTTTCTCAAAATTTCACATTCAATATGGCAAGGTACCATATTTTGGGGTAGTATATCCTGAACCTCATCACTTGACTAATGTTAAAGATAGTGTTTTTCATCATTGGAAAGAAAGACTGAAAATATAAAATAAAAAATAGATTAAATTACCTCAAATAGTTTTTAAAGTTTTATAGTTGTGATTTATTTTATTTTTTTATTTTTATTTTTTTAATTTACATCCAAGTTAGTTAGCATATAGTGCCACAATGATTTCAGGAGTAGATTCCTTAGTGCCCCTTACCCATTTAGCCCATCCCCCTCCCACAACCCCTCCTGTAACCCTCAGTTTGTTCACCATATTTATGGGTCTCTTCTGTTTTGTCCCCCTCCCTGTTTTTATATTATTTTTGTTTCCCTTCCCTTATGGTCATCTGTTTTGTCTCTTAAAGTCCTCATATGAGTTAAGTCATATGATTTTTGTCTTTCTCTGACTAATTTCACTTAGCATAATACCCTCTAGTTCCATCTATATAGTTGCAAATGGCAAGATTTCATTCTTTTTAATTGCTGAGTAATACTCCATTGTGTGTGTGTGTGTGTGTGTGTGTGTGTGTGTATATATATACACACACACACACCACACTTCTTTATCCATTCATCCATCGATGGACATTTGGGCTCTTTCCATACTTTGACTATTGTTGCTAGTGCTGCTATAAACATGGGGGTGCATGAGACCCTTCAAAACAGCACACCTGTAGGGTAGTTCTATATTTAGTTTTTTGAGGAAACTCCATAATCTTTTCCAGAGTGGCTGCACCAGCTTGCATTCCCATATAGTTATTTTTTATGGTGGTTCATTGGCAAATGAATTTGCTATAAATGTTATGCTTTGTTTCCCCATTAAATATTAAAGCCTTATTCTTCACTATAGATTAAAATTATACAAATGAGTTGTTCTCTTTAACATAATCATATGGTATGACTTTTGATTTAAGAGGTAAGTTAGACAAATCTAGCCATTTTTCTGAAAGAGGACCATGCTGACTCATGTCTGTCTCAAGGACATCATCTAAGAAAATGAGTGGCCTGAAATCCAAGTGTACCAAAGAAAAAATCTTGCCAGAAATGTAGTAGATAGTGATTAGCAAAACAGGTCCATACATGGCATGATTTTAATTCTTTCTGTAACAATGTAAAATTTCATAGTTATCAAGATACAAATTATAAGGACAATACATATGTACAAAGCTCTTACTTAATATTCATTTTATCTGGGAATTATCTACAACCATTTTTCTCACCTTGTCAAATGAAATTCTTGCCTTATATTTCATAATTTCTCAACTGTGGAAATATTATAACACATTAGCTGGTGTTAGATAAAAGAATAGCACACAGATACTCCTTTTCAATCTTTAATTTTTTTTTTTTTACTTTTTTTACTTTTTATTTTTTTCTTTTCATATTAGTCAGAGAAAACGCACATGGGTGCACATGCCAGCATACAGGGAAGGGGTAGAGGGGACAGAACGAATCTTAGGCAGGCTCCATGCTCATCTCATAGCCCCTTGAGGGCTCGATCCCAGGACTCTGGGATCAAGACCTGAGCCAAAATGAAGAGTCGGGTGCTCAACCAACAAGGCCACTCGGGCACCACACCCCCCTTTTCAATCTTAAATTTTGTATATGCAAAGTCTAAACTTCTCACCAAAGGGTCTCTTTTTTTCAACCATTTCATTTCTGTGAATCTTTTTAACCCCAAACAGGGAAAACCATCTTTGATTTTTCACTCTTTATATCCAAGTTGTTTCTAAGTCCCATTACTTTTTCATTTAAAAAAAATTATTGGATGTAACGGGTCATGGGTATTAAGGAGGGCACTTTCTCTGATGAGCACTGAGTGTCATATGTAAGTCATGAATCACTGAATTCTATTCCTGATACCAACATTACACTATATGTTAACTAACTAAAATTTAAATAAAAACTTGAAACAAAGGGAACAAACAGATGTGTACCAGAGGGGAGGCAGGTCGGGGGGGATGGGTCAAATAGGTGATGGGGATTAAGGAGTGCAAATGTCCTGATGAGCACCAGCTGACATATGAAAGTACTGAATCAATATACTGTACATATGAAACTAACAATATGCTGTATGATAATTGGAATAAAAGTAATATCTTTTAAAAAATGAAAAAAATATTGCATATCTCTTCTACTTCATTCTGATAGTCATTATCATTATTCAAGTATTCATCACTTGACACCTAAATTATTTACATACTTTACATCCAACATCATGGTGGCTACTCTCTCTTGACACTCTTTCTGTCCAAGTTCCTTTTCAAAACACTGCTCTACTGTCCTCAAGTGCCTACTGCCTAACACAACAGACCCCAACAACCCATTCTGCCTGGCTATTAAGTTCCTCTGTGGTCGAAACTCATTCTCCCTTACCAGGCTTGGTCTTTTACAATAATAGCCTTCCACTTCCAACTAGAAGAGCATCAAGAGCAAAACATGAACAGGGATATTGTGGTTGCACCAATCATTTAACAATTTAGTAATCTTTTCAAATAATCAATTTTGGGGGGCCTGGGTGGCTCAGTCGGTTAAGTGAGGGATTTTGCCTCAGCTCATGATCTCACCATTTGTGAGTTAGAGCCCAGCATCAGGCTTTGTGCTGACAGCTCAGAGCCTAGAGCCTGCTTTGGATTCTGTGTCTCCCTCTCTCTCTGCCCTTCCCCTGCTCATGCACTGTCTCTCTCTGTCAAAAATAAATAAACATTAAAAAAATAAAAAACAATAAATTAAAATAATCAACTTTGATGTTTAGAACAGACAGTGAGTGCAATTTGAGAGAAGGTAGGAAAAAGATTCTTCTCTAGCTTCTCACAACTTAGCTCTGTCTCAAGTTTACAACACCACCTGGCCAAACAAGACCTGATACTTCCAAAATCTATCCTATACAGAACCCAAATGCAATGACTATACCATGTTGACAAGATCTTACCAACATATTCTTCCCAGAACAAACAGTATGCATCCTGTCCAAAAGACATTCTAGGAAACATAATTTTCTCCAACACATTATATATCAGTGATGTTTTTCCTCTTCAGTGTTGTTTCAGTTCCACTTATAGAGGGGTACTTAGGGTGATCTATTTGTCCTACTGCTTAATCTGCTGTTAAGCACATACTCTCCCCAACAAAGAGTTTCCTATTTCTTGTCCACGTATGGAAATGCAATTTATTCACAAAGGCTCATTTAAATTTCACTCTGTTCAAAGCCTTTTCTGACTATCTGAATATTGTTTCTCCCCTTTGTAAATTATCCTTCTGTTACAGTCCGATCTATGTTAGTTTTGTCTTCTGATGGAGATCACAAGTTACTAGTCATCAGACACCCAATATTTTCTTTCTTTTGTGTCTCTTTAATAACATGGTACATACACAAGTGATCAATTAAGTATCTATTTAAGCCATAACAATTTGTTAGATCAATGTAAAAGCAATTTATAACCAAAAAGAAATATTATTGTGAAATAATATTTTTGTATTTTAAATAATGATTGTGGTATCCCCAAAAGCCCTCAGCAAACAATGTATAAATCAAAAACCCATAAACTGGTCATCATTTATCCAATTTTCTTAATAGTGTTATAGCAAAGAACAATATTATATATTGGAATATTTTTAGCCTCAGAGATATTAATTCAAACTGTCTAAAATCCAAGTTTTTTTAAAAAAGCTGACTCTTCCTTAATACCTGAAGACAGCCAACAGTTAGTAATTGTATTTCAATCATAAAAAATAACAACCATAAGGAAATGCAGGAGACTAACAGATACCCTGGAAGAGAATAAGGACAATTTTCTATTAAGATACTCTACTGCAAATGTTTATCACTCTTTACATATTTCTAGGGTGCTAGCAGAGAGAAGTTAGCCATCAGTGATGTTCAGGAATATGATATCCTGGGAATTCCTATCATAGCACATTGACATACATGTTACGTAACAGTTTTGAAAATCTTTCCAGATCTACTCATGTATTTGAGACAAAATATTTCTTATTCACCTTATTTTTTTCTTTTTAGTACTGAAAAACTGACTTTGAAATTTGGGATCAGTTTATAGATTTCCATAATGTTAGTTTACTTTTTAAAATGTGTTATTATTTAAAGTAAAAATAATCTTTATTTTTTATGGAAATAGAAAGTATCCTTCTGGAATATAAAATGGGATAGTCAGTATAAGAAAGACAAGTAATACATTTTGTTTATGAACAAACTTGTTTTGAATTCTCAGCGAAAAAAGAAAAAAGTCAATTAGTAAAAATTATTTGTAAAAACAGCACTAATTTAAAATTAATTCAGGCTCTTACTTATGGAGTTGTTTTCCATTTTTTCAGCAATTTCCTGTAACTCTTCTAATTTAGCCATGCTTATCCTTAGAATTAGGGTTCATGAGTGTGCCCCAAAACTTCAACTGAATATTTCAAAAACTGTAAATGTTACATCTAATAATTTCTAAAAAGAATGAAATTGGGGCACCTGGGTGGCTCAGTGGGTTAAGTTTCCGACTTTGGCTCAGGTCATGATCTTGCAGTCTGTGAGTTCAAGCCCCACATCGTGACAGCTCAGAGCCTGGAGCCTGCTTCAGACTCTGTGCATCCCTTTCTCTGTGCCTTCCCTGCATTCTCTCTCTCTCTCTCTCTCTCTCTCTCCTCTTCTCTCTCTCTCTCAAAATAAACATTAAAAAAAATTTTTAAGAAATTAAATGGAAATATTTTATATCAGACAATAATACAAAAAATTGGAAAGGAATGTAGAAAAGGAATGCAAATGAAATTTTACCAACCACTGGGGGGAAAAATACATTAAATTTCAAAATATGGGTAATATAAGTCCACGGTTCTTAACAGCTCCTGGTAAAGCCACGAGTTGTGTATTCACCAACACAAGTGAGCATTTTTTTAATTTAAGGATTTTCCAAATAAAGTCCTAGATGTAACAATTCATGAGATATGATCAGTGTTAAACAAGTCTTGTCCTTTGTCCATAATAGAGCTCCTCTTCCTTTCCTAGCATCATGCTAATTAAAACTTATGTTTGAAATTTTTGTGACTCACTTTTAGATGTAAAACGTTATAACTGTATTTTCCTCCCAATAACTGAAATCAGTTTTGTTGATTATTCTTCACTTTGCAGGAGACAAATAGCTATTGCAGCCATCAAAACCATTTACCGAGAATACTTTTAAGACTGTGTTCTCTTAATGACTACTCAATACCATTTTAGTCGAAAATTGTTCAAAGTTGAAGCTGAATCAAATGGAACTTTTAGATTCTTAAATAAATATCACTAGTTTTCCTTAGTATCTCTATTCTATTTGTATTTCCCTTTTAATCTTGCAAAAGCAGTTCTAAATGATACCACAATGATGGAAATTTATACCGGTCCTAACCACCTTCTAATAATTAAAATCCAGAAATTCATGAGATCTTTTTTCTTTTTTTCTGAAATTAAGCAGCAGCTTCCACCTTTGGCTGCTAATTGATCGCAACATGAGCAAGGGCTTGAGTAAAGATCAATTATCACACAGAGGTACCCATAGCATAAGGATAACTGTAATTAGGAGCCTCTAAAAAACAGATTCAGTCAGGGTGCGTTTCTCCTTTCTTTTCAATGACTGAATATGAAATCTTCCTTCCAAAACCATGTATAATTAGCCTTTAAAAGTGACGTAAGTGAGGTGAGGCATTGGCTGAATTTAATGCACACGCTTCAGAAACTAAAACGTACTTGATTTTATTTGCCAAATTCCCTGGTCCTCTTGAAACTTTAGTTTTCTTTTCAATAGCATAATCAAGCCCATGACAAAGCTTGGAGACACATTTAAGAGAAGATATTTTTCGGGGCGCCTGGGTGGCGCAGTCGGTTAAGCGTCCGACTTCAGCCAGGTCACGATCTCGCGGTCCGTGAGTTCGAGCCCCGCGTCGGGCTCTGGGCTGATGGCTCAGAGCCTGGAGCCTGTTTCCGATTCTGTGTCTCCCTCTCTCTCTGCCCCTCCCCCGTTCATGCTCTGTCTCTCTCTGTCCCAAAAATAAATAAAAACGTTGAAAAGAAAAAAAAATTTAAAGAAAGAAGGAAATCTTGCTGTTTGCAATGACATAGATGGACCTGAAAGGCATTATGGTAAGTAAATTAAGTCAGATGCAGAAAGGCAAATACTGCATGGTACCCCTTATATGCGAAATCTAAAAAAGTCTAACTCAAAGAAAGTAGAAAAAAAAATGGTTGCCAGGGGCTGAGGAGTGGGGAAATAGGAGTTGGTTAAAGGATACAATCTGTCAGCTATCAGATATACAGGATCTGAGGATCGTGCATAGAATGGTGCCTACAGCTGGTAACACTGTATTGTAGAACTGAAATTTGCTAAGAGACAACGTAAATGATCTGCCATGCACACCAAGATGAATATATGAAATCATAGGTGTGTTAATTAACTAGATGCAAGGAATCCTTTCATAATGTATATTTTATATACATAATCATGATGTACACTTTTCATATCACATAATTTTAGGTCAACTGTATCACAATAAAACCAAAGAAGAGGAAGGGAAGAAAAAGACTCATGTGCTCAACCATTTGAAAAGAAAAAAAAAATCATAATTTATAAAACACAAAGAGGTACATAAATATACACACACACACACACACACACACACACACACACACAACAAAATAGCAAGAATAGAGAATGTTCTAAAAAAAATTTTTTAAATACAAAGGTAACAGTAAATGTTGATAGTTTATAAGAGCAATGATGTGAAGGCCTGACATGAATACTATGTCATTAGGAAACAAGGGATACAAAGAAAAAGGAGAATATATGCTAAGTCCAGAGTTTTCATTACATTACTTCTTTGCTAAATCCTCACTTTAAAAAGATGCCATTATAAAGAATCTGTTTTTGGGGTGCCTGGGTGGCGCAGTCGGTTAAGCGTCCGACTTCAGCCAGGTCACGATCTCGCGGTCCGTGGGTTCGAGCCCCGCGTCAGGCTCTGGGCTGATGGCTCAGAGCCTGGAGCCTGTTTCCGATTCTGTGTCTCCCTCTCTCTCTGCCCCTCCCCCGTTCATGCTCTGTCTCTCTCTGTCCCAAAAATAAATAAACGTTGAAAAAAAAATTAAAAAAAAAAAAGAAAATATTTTTCATATAATTGTTATAAACATTTCCTTATGGAAATTTTTCTCATATGTACCAGATCGTGACCTCTGACAAACAATCCCTCAATCAAAGCCCAATAACTCAATCTACTGAGAAATTACACTGTTAAAAGGAACTTTACCAACGGAACTATAAATGGTGGCACAGGAACTCTAATTTACCTAAAAGAAAAAAATACATAACACTCCTCTCATAGTTCTTTATTCATTACTTTAGAGGAAAAAAGTCCTTATTGAGAGAAAGATATTTATATTAACAATGAGCTAACTTTAGTGTTCTCACCTTTACATATGCAGTAATACACAGAAAATTAAATATGATTATATTCAAGGAATACAATTTAAGAAAAACAAAACTTTATTTTCAAATGCTGATTGTCAAATTTGAGAAATTCATCAGTATTACAGAGAGAGTAATCTTGGGCTACATTTAGTATTTTTATGAAAATTTTAATATAAAAATATGCTTGCATTTTCCTTTTTAATTTAAAAATATACTTGCATTTTCTTTTTTAATTTGAAAGCGTACATTAAAAGAATTGGAAAAATTGGGGGAAAAATGACCTAGGCAAGATAAATGTTTTGTAGAAATAAACATGTTTCCAGGGATCTATATTACTTTCATATTTCAAATTAGAGGATATAACACTGCATTCACCACCAGATTTCAAAACATGTTTGGGTTATGAACTGACAATGAGAATGGGGAAGTGTCTTGATTTTAACTAAGACAGAAGAATTGGGCATATAGAGTAATAGTTAGACATGAATTAGCCAAAATAGAAAATCATATGATTCAGTACGTCCATGCAGGTAGATAGGTTTCAGTGGTCAAAAGATCAAAGAGTCACCATGTGACCTCTGATCCTATTTCCTTCTCAGAGTGGACATCTCTGTGCCTAAAAGTACTGATCAGGGCCAGGAATGGGTCAGAAGCCTATAAGTCACTGAGGCAGAATAATGATACTTAGATTAACATTAACTCACCAATTATTTACAAATATCAATAATGTGCCTAGTACTACAGGATACTGTGTATGGAGGATAAAAACACATATGGTCCTTGCCTTCAAGAGGTTATGAGCGAGTAGCAAAGACAAACAATAATCAAAGACCAAAATTCACAAAGGCTCAAATAGTGTAATAAAGGAAAAACACAGTGTTGTCATATGCTGAGCTCCCTAGAGACAGAGCCCCTGATCAGGATTCTTGTTCAAGTGACTTACTGAGGGAGTGCTCTCAGGAAAACTGGAATAAGGGGAGCAAGATAAGCCATGAAGACAGTTAAGCAAGAATGTGGACTAAGCTGGAGATGAGATTGAACTTGACCCCACAGGGATCTCTGGAGCAGGACTTGCACCACTGAGTTGGTCTCACAATAAGGCAAGGAGGCATGCTCTTTATAACTCTGGTCAGTCATTGGGGAAGGGCTGCCAGGTACAGTGGGGGTGATGGGAGGGTCACACTTCTTTGGGAATAATAATCCATGTTGAGATCTGAAAGTTGTACGCTATTTACCTTGGAAAATAAAAGGACCAAGAATATTCAAGGTAGTGAAAGAAGTTAGTGTTTAGCGGGTATCACAAGAAGATGGTGGCAGTGTGGTGCCAAGAGCCAGAGAGGCAAGCGATTACACGGAATCATACAGCACATGTAAAAAATGTTGGGTTTTGTCCTAGAAGCAATGGGCAGCTTTTAAAGGTTATAGGCATGGGAGGCACTTAATTAGACATGCATTTTTATAAGGTCATTGGAGAAAAAAGATTCAGAAATGGTTAAGAGTAGATATTGAAGTACCATTCAAGTGATAAGTGTAGGAATCTAGGAAGAAATTAACGTAGTTTGAACTAGAATAGTGAGAGTCTACATGAGTAAATATAAATAGATTTAAGAGATAATTGCCAAGTTAAAGTCACAGGACATGTCAATGGATGGATGCCATAAAGAATATAATAGGACTTAATTATACCATACAGTCTGCCATATTGCAATATTTTATTTACCTGTTCTGTGCTATCCAAGTACTAGCACAGCTATAGAGGTCAGTTGAGCTCAACCAGAGTTGATTTGGCTGGATGTAATGAAAAAGCAAAGATGCAACAGAGTTCAGGTCACTGATGACAGAGTTCTTGAAATACTGGACCATAGAATCCAAACTGGACCGAGAGGTAGTGAAGAAAGGATAGGGTTACAAGTAGGAGAGACAGAAGCATCAATCGTCTGGAGCCACCGACTAGGTAGTATTAGAGATTTACTACCTACTATTTGAGTTAGTCCAATTATTCTTTTGGGAAATTACCCAAGTTAAATAAATTACCTGTAGTAGCAATAAATCCCTAGGGAAATGTATAAAGGACATTAAAAATAATTGTACACAGAAGAAAAAGTTCTGGTTACCCAAAGTTGACATATATACAGTGTACAAATGATTCCACAATGTAAGACAATGGCACTTAAATTCATCACTGAGAAAATGGACTTCGAAGCAGCCCGTTAGGTTCTAGTTACTCAATATGCTCACAGTATTAGGCCTAAATAGTGGATTCTTCACCTCAACACTAAAGCAGATTAAGAGAAATTTGGAAAACCAGTAGAGACATACAAGAAGGAAAGTGCAAGTAATTGTGGGATGCGCCAGGGGACAAATTTTGAGAACACAGTATCTCACAGATCTGCTTGTATAATTGCTTTCGCTCTTCATTTTTGAATGTGCACACACAACCTTTATGAGTTTAATATACATTTTAGAGTCCTTGAATTCCACTACTGCCAAGTAAATGGAAACAGGAATGAAATCAGGAAGAGAAATCTGCGGTGTGTTCTCTGGAATGGTTTGGAATTGCCTGACAGGCTGCCCCAATTGGCCATGTGGATCTTGGATCCACGTAAAATGCAGCTGTGTAGACCAGAGTGTAGATCAAAGGTTGGAATGCCTATTTTTATTTTAATGTTGTGAAAAATTTCCCGGTCCAAGAACCACATAGATTTTGACATAAAGGCTGCATGGAGAGAAGTGAAAGACCTTCAGTTCAGAAGGATCACATACTAGTGAATAGGTGGAAATGAAAGTACTCGGATTTAAAAAATAAAAATCACATAAAATTGTAACATGAATTTTGGAAATCTAAAAATACCTTTAATGCGAACAGAATGATTTTAAAAGTTTCCATGCTAAACTTTTACTTCTGAAAATAAACAGCGTGCTGTGTATAGCAACAGTGAACTGTTGTTCTGTATTTTCTAAGGGGATTATAAATATGTCAAGATTACATTTGGGGTTCCAGAAGCAGGGCTGATCTCATTATCAGACTTCTTTTTTTTTCTTCCTGGGGTGGAACCACTTCTGCTTTAATTCCGGTTGTGAAAAGATAGAAAAATATGGTAAGGTTCTGATCTGTGCTACTAAAATTTATTTTTAAGGTAATGCTGCATTAACTACTCCATGCCCCTTTTCCCTAATATGACATTACATCTTCTCCCCAAACTGCCTCAAACTGTCCCGTTTTTGCCTCAACATATCTCTTCTTACAGGCAGCCAAGAAAATTTCTGCAAAACTGTTTCTGATGACTAGATGCATATTTATCTATGTTTAAACCAGATCATAGTTTCCCACAGTTGGATAAGCCATCATTACCCAGTCCTCTTTCCAATAGGAGCTGAAAATGTTGAGTCTGGTATTAAACTATGACACCAGATGTGCCAGGGTCAATACTTAAAGGAAGAACCTCCAGCAACTGAATACACCAGAACTTTCTGTTCTGTTCTCCAAGAATCTGAGGGAGATGGCTAGCACTTTATAGAGTTAGCCTGAGCGGCTTTCTGTCTCACTTATTTTTATAGATTCCTCACTTTTAGCAGGATTTTTTTGGCAGTGTTTTAGATTTCTAGAGAATGCCAGTTCTCAGAAATACCTGGTAAAAACAAAAAAAGTGCAGGAAGATCAATGAACTTTTTATAAGAGTTTCTAAAACTGTCCTGTTTTTGTTTTTTCCTTTGTAATCTACATGATATTTAGGGAAGTTGTTATAGCACTTTGAAGGCAACTGTACCTTACTAGGGGTGGCCCTTTAATGCATTACAGACCCAGGACTTAGCAACTTTCCTATACACTGTGCCTTTAAACTGATGGGTGTATTATAAAGGCAATTTGCTTTTAATTTGAATACATTACTACCCAAGCAATGTACAGTTAGAAGAGTTTTATCTATAGTTAATTATTTAGCTGAGGGATTTAAAGCTGTGTGGTAAATGGGTTTCTCATTTTCTTAACAGAAGGTTAGATCAGGCTTTTAAATGCTATCAAAAGTTGGCAGCCTGGAGATCTCTGGTTGGCCTCTATTCTTTCAATTTGTTATATGCTACCTGCTATCAGCTTCAATATCCAGGTTTGCCAGCTGCTCTCACGTATTCTGTGGAGCATCACGCAACGCAGCTATTATGTACAATTATACAACCATTCCCAACCACTTAAATCTAACATTATCCCAGAACAACAAAGGCAAATAGGTTCAAATCTATCCCATTCCGTGAGTATACTAACATGTCAAATGATTTTAATAAAGGTTTTATATCAAGCTGATTAGGTGATTGTGAGGAAAATAAAATTTTACCTTGTCTAAAATCAGAATTGTCTGCCTCTCTCTCACTGTGTAAATATGAATATTCTGCTGAAAACTAGGGTAGCTGTTGCTTTCTGTTTCTCCTGTGTTGCAGGCCTAGAACAGATGGCACACCACCTGACTCAGAATAGTCTAATGTAAGATTCATTGTGCTTCACAGGAAATCAAAGATCAAGCAACATTACAGAAGGTGACGCAGCACCTCAGCAACCAGTAACCCAGTATGATGCAGTCAAGTGGTGAAGGGAGATAAGAAGAAAGTAAGAAATTAAACTGGGGGTGGGGGGGGAGGAGGAAAAGACAAAGAGAGAAAAAAAGCTAAATAAGTCATCCTACTTGGAAAATAAAACCATCAACCCTTGAAGGCTAATATGTGAAAATACTAACAACCTCCAACCCAAACCTTTAGCCCAAGACAGTAATAACTTTCTCTCCAAAGAATGTTAGTAATCTGACTGCTGTCAACACTAAAAGATTAGTCTGATGTCCTTCAGGAAATGCCTTCAATTCAAATCACCTTTAAGGGACAAGAGTAGAGGAGGATAGTGACAAGTGCGTTAAATTTGTAACTTTCTCAAAAAACGGAGAAGGGGGTTAAGACAGAATAACTTGAATTATACAGGATACCATATCCTCCCTGCTACTTTAAAAGGATAGCAAGTGCAATGGCGCAAGCATCTGCAAGCCCTTCTTCACTTAACCAAGAAAAGGATTTGCAAATTACTGTCTGTTCACCAGATTCGGCCCAGTGCCTGTTTTTTTTAATAAAGTTTTATTGGAACACAGCTATGCTTACTCATTTGTTCATTGTCTATGGCTGCTTTTACACAGATCAGCAGAAATAAGTAGTTATTGCAGAAAACATGAGCCACAAAATCTGAAGTATTTATTATCTGATCCTGTACAAAGGAAATTTGCTAAGCCTTACTCTAGAACCTAATTCCCTCTTACTATCTACATATGAACATGAACTTTCACCCAAGCCAAGAAGCCCATGAAAACCTCTATGAAAGTGTATCCTACATATGTGACTCACTTTCTTTACCTCTTAGAAAGAAACTAGTTCTCATACATACAAATCCCCTGTCACTGGGAAGGGATATTGTATCTCTGGCTCCCCCACCCAGCACCACCCACCACCCTTGGGAGTTCTAATCAGCATTAGCAGAAAAGATTTAAGATGGCTTCTTCATGCCTGAATGTCAGCTTTTGACTTCCTTGTAAAAGGAATGTATATATCCAATGCCTTTGGGCAACTGTATGCTAATTCGTAGGCTCTCTACCCTTATGCTGCTAAATCTTGTTGAATCATTTGTTCCTGCCAGGCTGTCACAACAAAAAAAAAGTTTCAGGCCCTAGACAAATACCACGTGAGGATGTATTCCTAACCTTGTTATCTCTGTAACTGGTTGTAACACAGACTCACCCCCAGAGACAGAGTGGCATTAAAGTGCAGTCAAGACATTTACAAATAAATTACTGCCTGAAAAAATCATAATAAGTGAAACAGCATTTCATCCACAAAGAGCACACTTGAAAATCCGTTATCAAAGTCAATTTGCTATTTCCACCCTACATTAGCCTAATATGATGCACACGGAGCACAGTCGGTGGTGTTCCAGCACAGGCTTTCTGAAAAATAAGCCTTTAAGGATTTCAAAATATCTGAGAAACTGCATTACTGGTCAAGATAATGGCATTTTTATAACAAATGAAAAATAGCAGCTGAAATGCACAAGGGCATGAGATTGGGCATGAACAATCTGGTTCCAATACAATCCCACCATCTGCCACTTCATGCATCATTTTGAAGCAGGTCAGCACTTTGCTTATTTTGTGTTTTAAATCAGTATCAGCTAAAAGGATGACCATGAGACACAGGTATACCTTTCCTTACTGTCCTTTTCTGCTATTGCACTGATAATGAGAAAACTATCTTCTGTGCCAATAACCAATCTCCCCCTCAACGCCAAAGACATCTTCCTCCCAGAGAAAATGAGCTTGATAGACAGATGGGTGAGTAGTTGAAAATATTAAGGACAACTTCATACTACAGAAAGCCTTTTATACAGTAGGATGAAGAAAAATTTTTTAAAAATAATTGAATCATGTGTAGCATATGTATTTCTCTCTACCAGTTCACCATTATCTCATGTTAGGTAACAAGAACATCAAAGATCAATGAAGAAATGGTGAACCTCCTTGTTACTCAATTTGAGCTTTTTCAGCAGGTCCAATAAAAATCTAAGTGATTGACTGCACTGCCTCTATGGAATTAGGAATGGTTGCCAATGAGAACCACACAATAATATGCTCCATGACTTACATATATATAACGTGCATTCTTTAGTGAATCAAATATTTTACAATAAGAGCAAGGAAAAGGCAAATGTAAAAAAAATACTTTGAAAGGCAATGCTGTGACCCTTTAAATTCACTGACCTAATGAAAATGACAGAAACAAATCTGAGAGAATGTCTTCAACATAACTATCCTTACTAGAGTTGATATGGTATCTTCAAACAGAAAAGGTTTTCTTCTCAGAAGAATCATAGCCCATAAACTTTTCAGTTCATAAGACTCAACACTTTCAAGGGTAAAATCTAAAGGGCAAACTTTGAAATTAGGTAAATCATAACTCAAATGTCCCATTGATATTGCCTTATATAGTAAGAAAATCAACTGCTGAACCAATCAATGTAATTGGGAATAAATGAAAAGAGTTATCGGTGTCTCTGTGACTTTATTGCACTATCACAATAACACATTTTAATTTCATTTCAGGATGGAGCCTACTAAAAACGCTATTAACTTGCCTAGCAAGACTAAAAAACAGTTTGGATTATAGCTTTCAGCAGGAATTTAATCCTTGATTCCCCAAATTTAAACATATATATATATATATATATATATATATATATATATGTTTATATATATATATATATATATATATATATATATGTATGCCTTTTATAGGAATTTTGTTTTATATAAAGATTTTCCATTTACTCTAATAATGGCACATGAAGCTAACTTCTGACACTATAAGACTATAAGGAGGGACAAATTATATAAATGTTGAGAAAACAATTATTACAAAGGGAGAAAAGATCTCAGTCTCACTTTTAGATCCCCCCCCCCCATGGAATAAATCAGTGCAGGAACAAGAATTTTACATTGACCCCAAAATTAGTATTAGTAGTTCTAATATTATGTTGATATGTTTTCAGATTGTCCAATACTTAGATCAACAAAACGAAGTGGAGTAATTCATTCAACAAACATTTACTGAATACTTATTATACCCTGTGGGGAACAGGAGACAGTTTGCAATGAAAGGCTTCTGGGAGAAAGTGACACCTAAGTGAGTTCTTAAGAATTAGCTAGGTCAAGGGTGGAGAAGGAGAAAGTCTTCTTAATAATGAGAGCAAAGGCATAGAGCAGAACAACTAAATAGTGTCTGACAAAAATTCAAGCAGTTCGGCTTTGCTGAAGCAGTAAGTTCATGACAGTGGGTAGCTGGAGGTGTGAATGGAAATGTAGGCAAGGACTACATGAGAGAGCTTTTGTACTGAATTAAGAAGCCTGAGAGGTGGGGCACCTGTCTAGCTCAGTCGGGTAAGCATCTGACTCTCATTTTAGCTCAGGTCTTGATCTCAAAGTTTGTGAGTTCAAGCCCCCACATTGGGCTCTGCACTGAGAGTGCAGAGCCTGCTTGGGATTTCTCTCTCCCTCTCTCTCATTGCCCCTCCCTGGCTTGCACTCTATCTCACTCAAAAATAAATAAATAAACATTCAAAAAAATTTTAAAAGAAGCTTGAGATGTATCTACTAAGTTGTAAGAAGGAAGTAGAAGACCTTACACAGAGAGTGCTACATGTTTATATGCATTTCTGAAGGATCATTCTAACAGCTGGGTTGAACACAGATTTGAGTGGTACAAGAATGAAAAAAGGAGATCAATTAAGAAACTAATAAAAGAGAAAGCAGCCGGATGAAAAATAATGAGGTCGTGGACCAAGGTGATGACCATAGGGATGGATTAGAAAGGATAGATTGGGATTTAAAACTCAGCAGTATTCTACAATTAATTATATAGAGATAGTGGGTAAGAGAGACAAGCAAATTACTTCCAAATTTCTATCCAAGTTTCTGGCCATGACTCCATCAATAGGCGTAGGTAAGATAACAAGAGGAATTTGGTAGGAAAGATAGATTCACTTTTTGATATTTTATAGGTAAGTTTCCCATGGGACAATCATTTGGTGGTGCTCAGTACTCCATGAAATATATAGGTCTAGGGAGCTATTTGAATTATAGATTTCAGTTTGGAAGATGAAACTATATGAGATATTTCAGTGAGCATAGGAAACTGAAATACAAGGGGAGAGGAAGAAGAAATGAAGGCAGTGCAGAAGCAGTCAAAAAGATAGAAGACTCAGGTGAATACCTGATCACAAAAGCTAAAAGAATAGACAACAGAAGGATCCACAATGGTACACACCGCAGACAGGACCAAAAAATAAATAATAGGAAGGGTCTCAGCAGTTAGGAACAATTGTGAGCTATATTTTAGTGGCTCAAGGACTACACAGAAGGTGAATGGGGCATATTATTTATGGTCAGGCAGTATGATTGGGTGATACTCAAATATCAGTTAAAAAGAAAGAAAAAAAGAAAAAAGAGAAGAAAACCCAATACCATTTCTAGTTAGTTTATCAGAGACTGTGTAGTATGTTCTCATTTTTCCAAATCTCTAATTGTGTCCTTAATGCACGTTTGATTGCAAGAAAATGAGTTTTGGGAGATACCCCATTATGAGGCAAATGACATTGCTATGTAATATAAACGCACCTAAGGATAATAGGAGGGAAAGGAAAAACAAACATGGTGGAACACTGCAAATGTTGAGTCCTTTGAAAGCACTTCCTCATGAGGACATTCTCACAAAGGGCCAATTTCTGTCTACCTTTCACTTTAGTAGGACATGCTTCATGTTTATATACTAAATGAAGGACAGCATACTGCTTACTTTGGGGACATATACCATTCTCAAGGAAAAGTTATCAACCTACCTTATATTCTGAGCAATTGTGTCCTCTAAAATGTGACCACAAATCATGAGTCACCATGTTTTCTCCCCATCTTTTTTTTTTGAAGAACTAACAGAAGACAGTGATCATTTAAAATCTGATTCATAGACAAAACTGCTTCCTTAGAAAGCAGCCAACTTCACAAAGCCACTGATGAAATTCAGATGATTCGATCACCAGCCCCAACTTTAAGTGAAACTCAGACTTTCCCCTCACTTTAACCAGAATATATAACCGCTGCAAAGCAATTTGCACTTTGCAACTTTAAAGAGAGTAGAAACGACTAGACTTGCCACAAGGCACTTGGGCAATTGTCACAGGCAGATTATTTATTCTACCTAGAGGTTTATTATTATTTTCATACCATTCTGCAAAGATCAAGCAAAAGTGCTAACAGGCTCTGGTAGTTCTGTTTTTTGTTTTGTTTTGTTTTGTTTTAAAGGCAGAGTTTAAAGTACTATAAAGCAATAAAACATCAAATTTTTTGACAATTTATATGCATATAACTTTATTAGCATGGAATACACTTCATTTGTATTAATTCCAGAACCAAGTGGCCTGGCCAAAAGAACAATCATAAGGGATTTTCTTGAATTTTTTTCAAAAATTTTTACCACTTTGTTTTTTTATGTATATTTTATTGAAGTATACTTGACATACAATGTTATATTAATTTTTTTTTTTCCAAATTTTTACCAGAGTTCTGGAATCGATTTAGTGCTGGACTATAGTAAACCAATAGTGTCTGAAACAGGAATCAATACCGGCACCAGAAATCATGATTTTACCCTTTCTCAACTTCAAATACAAGTGATAAGAAGAGGAAAAATGCACTAATAAAATCGACAGTCTGAAAACTGAAGATAAAGGCAAGAAAGAACAGGACACAGAGTGGGAAGAAATTAAGGTCATGTGTCTTACAGTGACATGAAACTGCTCAAGCTGGGAACAGGATAAACAACTGTAGGAGTCTCCTCGGACCACTCACAAAGTACCACACACTAGGTTGTTTAAGCTACCTAGAAATTTATTCTCTCAGTTCTGGAGGCTAGAAGTCCAAGACCAAAGTGCTGGCAAGATTGGGTCCTACTGAGGGCTGTTGGAGAGAATCAATTCCATGCCTCCCTGCTAGCTTGCAGTATTTTGCTGCTGATTTTTGGTGTCCATTGCCTTATAGAAACATCACCTCGATCTCTCCTTCATGCGCACAAGGATCATTGTTCCTGTGTACATGAGTCTAAATATCTCTTTTTATAAGGACACCAATTATGTTAGCATAGATGTCTACCGTCTTCAGGATGACCTGAGTCTAATTACATCTAATGATTCTATTTACAAACAAGATCACATTCTCAGGTACTGTGAGTTAGAATTTCCACATATTAATGGGGAGAGGGGGCGGGGTGGAGGGCACAAGTCAACTCATAACAACTTACATATCTCTGTCTTTCAACACACTGTTATCTCCAAGTCCAGTTTCATTCACATTCAGTTTTCTCTTCTATTTACCCCTTTCACTCCAGCTCCACTACAGCCCTTCCAGTATATTTCATCAACTATGGTTCCACAAAGGTAGGGCCTATGACCTTTTTTCATCTTCCAATGACGCCCAGTGACTAGCCTCATTCTGGCTTGCTTTTAATGTCATATCTATTTAATGAATTTCAAGTGCAAGAGTCCTCATTGATTAAAATTTATTTCTAGATTTCCTAGTTTTAAACTTATCTCCACGTCCTGCATTGGTAACATAACGATCTCTGAAATATTTTTACTATGCTCAAAAATGTTCAGTGGCTTCTCATGTCTTCCAAGATAAAACTCTCAACTCCTTAGCTGGCATTCAAGGAACTTCATTCTTGCTTCAGCTTCCCCGTTACGTCTCATCTCCTCAACTTCCTCTAATACTCTTTATCCAATAAAAGTAATCACTGTAGTGCCTTGAAAACTGCCTATTGTCTCATGCTTTGTAAATCCACACCCTTATAAATCTTCTCTTTGCCGAGAATACATTTCTCATCTTACTGACTCAAATACAACCTTCTGTACACCCACCCTCTAGAGTACCTTTCAAGGCCATGTATGTTCAAAAAGCTTGTATATTGTCTTCATACATGCTTGGGGCTGACTTTCCACCAGACTCTGAACTCCCTCTGCTTCCTGAGGACCAGATACAAGGCATTTTTTCTTCTTTCATATTCTCAGCACATAATGTAGGGCAAGGTCAGGCAATGAATAAAGATTTGTGAAATAAACACATAGAAGGAAAACTATATGGCCCAGTGTACATTTACAGAGCTTACTTGGGAAACTTTTGTTGAAAATAGGACTTGAACGTGATTGTAGCCCTTCCAAATCAGGAGCCAGAGTCAACAGAACACATACTTAAATAATGGCCTCAATGTCAGCATTCTACCAGTTAAATCCAGGCAAGCTAGCAAGGACAGAGCAGCTTTGGAGTTCCCTTTGTTTTTAATGCTTTACAAATATTTCCTAAGACTGAGGCAAGGAAGAAAGTTCAATATACTTTGGCTTATAATCTAGTGATGCCTAGTAAAGGCCGTGTTTCTAACAAATCAAATGGAGATATAGTGCAATATTTGTTCTTTCTTTCTTTAGCCATACTGATTGAGCAGGCAGTTACTGACTCTTGGCTCAGATAATAAAATCAAACCATATCTACCAAAATTAGCAATAGGGAAAGCAGTTTTCATTTGTGTGTGCCTGTGCATGTGTGTATGTGTGCGTTTGTGTGGGTGTGTAAAGAAAGTTTTACTGTGTTCCCTACTCATGCTCTAAGATTTTTCCGTCTAGTGCCAATCTTCAGATGGAGAGGCTTGAGATTAGTAAGGAATACAGTGGTCTTCCTTACAAATGAAGGCAGCAGCGACATTAGCAAAAACTCTCCAAGGAGATGGGGAATCTGAAGGAATATAGCTATGAGACACAGGCATTGCTACCAGGGTCATTTACTCTTCTCCTTCTAGGTTTTGTCATTCAGATATCACTTGAGTATGGGAACCGGCACATTAATTTTCCACTCATCTGTGTGTTTACATGATGCATGGTATATATGAGGTGATATTATAGGAATCAGAAATGAAAAGATGACTCCTCTCCTCAGGAAGATCACAATCTACTGAAGGAAGTAAATTTTCAAGTAAGCAACTGCGACAAAACGTTTGTCAAAAAGTTTTGCAGAAAGTATACCTCAATCTCAAAACAAGAACTGTCTCCACTGTTCATTAGAAAGGACAAATAACTCATCGTCTCATGAACTTTTCTCATTTCTGTACTGTATCTCTAGCAACATTTTCAAGAGAAGAAGGAGGAGGAACAGGCAGAGGAAATAGATGGTGCTTCTGTCTGAGCTGGGGACAAGGAGAAGTACTTGCAGGAGATGGCAAGGCAGAAGGAAGATAGAAGCCCTTCCTGCAATGTCTTGGATAGCATCCTCATTAGTGGCTAGGTCTCCTCCATAGCTCCACACAGTCCTTCCATGTTTCCCCAATTCCATGTCCTCTGACATCCATACCATGGATGGCCGTAACTTCCTGCTGGTCCTAATCTCTGGGTTGCCTAACCACCTTGTGTTCAGCTTCTTGGCTCTTCCAGCAACTGTGAAACCCATTCCATGCATTTAATTCCCTCCGTTTTAAAGACTTTGTGATCTCTACTTTCCTGCCGGAGTTTGACGGATACACATTATACAACACAAACCAAACAAGGAATGGAAAAACGTGAACATTTCTTTCCAAATCCGGGACTTTCAATGAGCAAGGAATTGAGTAGTCAGAAAGGATAGTAAGACCTCATTTATTTCTTTCTATTATACTTTAAGATCAGCACTTGAGTCCAAATCACAGAAATAACTTCTGAAAAACCAATGCCAGAAACTGTGAGATTTTTAAAAATGAGGTGGGGCACCGGGGTGGCATAGTTGGTTAAGCATTCATCTTTGGCTTAGGTCATGATCTCACCATTTTTGAGTTTGAGCTCCACGTTGGGCTCTCTGCTGACAGCTCAGAGCCTGGAGCCTGCTTCAGATTCTGTGTTTCCCTGTCTCTCTGCTCCTCCCCCGTTCACGTTATGAGCCCCCCCCCCCAAAATAAAGAAACCTTAAAAAAATGTTTCTGGATAAGATGGTATAGGTTAGACAAATAATTAAAAGTTGAAGGTTATGCACAAAACCTAGTACGGTGCCACAGCAGAAAAAAAAAAAAATCTTCATATGTAGAAAGTGCTGGTAATTCCTCTTTTAATTTCATAATTTGCTATAATTTTGATATTAATGACAACTAATTACCCTAAGGAGAGGAACTGAATTTTCTTTATTATCCCAATTTAATAACAATAATGGAGATAATATAAAACACAAATGTAATATTAATATCAATAATGATAAATAATGATTAAAAACTATAAATGCCAGGGGCACCTGGGTGACTCAGTTGATTAAGCCTCCGACTTCAGCTCAGGTCATGATCTCATGGTTGGTGAGTTGGAGCACCACAGTGCTCTGCTGACAGCAATGAGCCCACTTTGGATCCTCTGTCCCTCTCTCTCTCTGCCCCTCTCCTGCTCACACTCTCTCAAAAATAAATAAACGTTAAAAAAAAACTATCAATGCCAATAATAGCAATGATATACCACAAATATCTGAATTGCTTGTTGTGCTAAACATCTGAATACCTTTAAACATTTGGCAAAAGCATCAACTCTTTGGGCCTCGGTTTTCTATGAGGACACTAGAGTTTGGCTTATTTTTTCCCCCAACCATTCGTTCACAGGTCTAACAATTCCCGTAATTAAAGGTAATATTTATCTCTATTGTGATTTCTGTTATTTGGATCAAAAATAAAATAATTATTTAAGGACCATTTCTTTTAAAAGTGAACAGGTTAACACCCTCCATGTACCCTCAAGTGAGTACATTTGGTGCTTGGAGGATGTCAGATGAGCTGGCTCGTGACTCAGTCACTCAATTTCTGACTCAGTTGATAATCCTAGCTAGTACATCAGTTTTAAACAGCACACTGCTTTTTTTTTTTTAAATTCTCAGTCAAATATTGCTTAATTTATATCCATCATTGACCATTTGTTAAAGGCAGGAAGCACAAGGAACACTGATGTTGAAATGCAATAAGGAAACTCGGAGCATAATGATATAATTCTGCAAATTTTGTTCAATTTTCCCTTCATCAAATCAAAATTCGTGTGTATGTTTAGTACTTCAAAAATCAATTTGAAAAGCATAAATGAATGTAATGATTATTAAATAGGGCTTAGAATTATGGGAAATTTTTAAAATTAAATTGCATACAATGTTATTTGCAGACTTTTCAAATAACATCTTGAATCTCTCCTCCCTTATCTATTCAGTTAGAAACAAAATGAAAAAATTATTTTAAAAACTCAGCTAAGTTATTTTTAAAGTAAAGACAAGAATTCTATACATTTGGGCACAATGACACTTTTTTCTTATATTATAACTTGCATTTAAAATATGTATTTTGATATTTATTCATAAACCCAAATATGATGCACTATTAAACTGTTAAATTTATTTTTCAACAAAATGTTACCTTTAAAATGAAATTAAGCCTATGAGAGACTCATTACAGATCTAAAGACACCTGCAGATTGAAAGTGAGGGGATGGAGAAACATATATCATGCAAATGGATGGCAAAAGAAAGTCAGAGTAGCAATACATGCATTGGACAGACTAAACTTTTTGTTCCTATATTGTTTTTGGCCTGCTTTGGTATCAGGGTAGTGCTGCCCTCATGAAATGATTTTTTTTAACATTTTTTTTTTAACATTTATTTATTTTTGAGACAGAGAGAGACAGAGCATGAACAGGGGAGGGTCAGAGAGAGAGGGAGACACAGAATCTGAAGCAGGCTCCAGGCTCTGAGCTGTCAGCCCAGAGCCCGACGCGGGGCTTGAACTCACGGACCACAAGATCATGACCTGAGCCTAAGTCAGACGCCAAGCCGACTGAGCCACCTAGGTGCCCCTGAAATGATTTTGAGTACATTCCCTCTATTCCATTGTTTCTAAGATTTTGATAAAGATTTTCATTTTTTTTTCTTTTTTTTGAATGGTTAGGGGAATTCCCCAATGAGGCCATGTGTTCTTGGGCTTTTCTGTGTTGGGAGGTTTTTGATTCCTATTTCAACTTTCCTTCTTGTTATTGATCTAAGAAGATTTCTTATTTCTTAGATTCAATTCATGATTCAATCTTGGTAACTTGTGCATTTTTAGGAGTTATCTGGGTTTTTTTCTCACCTATATGATTTGTTAGTATATAATGGTTTATAATAATGTTATCACACTAGGTTTATCTGTGTTTATCTCATTTGTATTGTTGTCTCTGCCATTTCTCATTTTGGTTTTTGAGACTTCTCCCTTTTGGTTTTTTCTTAATGTTGTTAAATCACTGCCAGTTTTTTTTGTGGTTGTTTGTTTTTTCTTTTTTTTTTTTTTTTTTCCTAACTGATCATTAGTTTCACTATACTGTTTTTTCTGGTCTCTGTTTTATGTATTTCTGATTTTCCTTTGTAATTTCCTTCCTCTACCAAATTTCAACTAAATTTCTTCTTTTCCTGGTTCCTTGCAGTGTGATGTTGTTTATTTCCACTTTTTTTCTTAATACAAACATTCACAACATGAATTTTACTTTTGCATCTGCTTTTGTTGCATCCCATAGGTTTTAGAATATTGTGTTTTCTGTTACTTCTGTTTTAAAAAACGAACATAGGGGCGCCTGCGTGGCGCAGTCGGTTAAGCGTCCAACTTCAGCAAGGTCACGATCTCGCAGTCCGTGAGTTTGAGCCCCGCATCAGGCTCTAGGCTGATGGCTCAGAGCCTGGAGCCTGTTTCCGATTCTGTGTCTCCCTCTCTCTCTGCCCCTCCCCCGTTCATGCTCTGTCTCTCTCTGTCCCCAAAATAAATAAACGTTGAAAAAAAAATTAAAAAAAAAATAAAAAACGAACATATTTTGATTTGCTGTTTGATTTCCTATTTGGCCCATTGCTTATTCAGTAGTATGTTGTTTAGTATTTACACATTAAATATTTAATATTTACATTTTATTTTTGTTAACATTTATTTATTTTTGAGACAAAGAGAGACTGAGCATGAACGGGGGAGGGTCAGAAAGAGGGAGACACAGAATCTGAAACAGGCTCCAGGCTCTGAGCTGCCAGCACAGAGCCTGACGCGGGGCTCGAACTCACGGACCGCGAGATCATGACCTGAGCCGAAGTCGGCCTCTTAACCGACTGAGCCACCCAGGTGCCCCAATATTTACATTTTATATTTTCCACTTTTATTCTATTGCTGATCTTGAGTTTTGTACCATTGTGGTTGGATAATATACTTGGCACAATTTCAGTCTTCTTAAATTTGTAATATTTGTTCTATCTCTTCTTATGTGATTTAACCAGAGGATTCTTCTCTGTGTACTTAAGGAAAATGGGTATTCTATTTTTCTTGGATGGAGTGTTTTATATTTATCTTTTAGAACCATGTATTCTAAAGTATGACTGAAGTAAAAAATGTTATTGCTGAAAAAAATAAGTAACTTTAACTGAGGGTACTTGTTTCAAATAAAGCCTATCAGGGGGAAGTGGGTAGGGGGATGGGTGAAACAGGTAAAGGGGATTAAGAGTACATTTGTCATGATGAGGACTGAGCAATTATGTACCTAGAATTATTGAATTGCTATACTGTACACCTGAAACTAATATAACACTCTATTAACTACACTTGAATTAAAATTAAAAACAATAAAAAAACCCAAAACAAATTAAAATAAATTACTTTGAATTTTAATGGAAAGGTTGAAATTTATATTTTTATGCATTACCTCTTTTAGCAAGATGTTATTAAAATATTGAACATTCAGATAATGTATTAATTCAAATATATATTTTTTACTTAAATATATTTATTACATGGCATTCAAAAATCATCTTACAAATTAGAGCCCTCCAGACTTTGAGGAATTACACATCCCACTGTGGAATTTTTCAAGTAAAAAGGGTTTGGGAAATGCTTACTTTGGCAAAACTCAGTCCTTTCTAGTAAAACTTCATGAATCCAGTGGCTCTTAGGATTCAAAGTGGACTGTTCTCAAGGGAATTCTAATGTCATTATTTGGGTCCATAAAGGACAAAACTAAAAGGAAAACAAAATAATTATCTTAAAAGGACCATCCATTAAAAATATCTGTCTTTCATCTTCTTCTTCCCTCTCTCCTCTCCTTGTGCCCTCCTCCTGGGCTGTGTGATCCAGTTTTACACAGCCTAATACAAAACCAAGCCTAATGAAAACATTAACATCATCCAATTTTTTTTTTCAAATACTTAGTTCTTTCACATTTGGAAGATATGTAAGTTTTCTGTTTAAGATATTTGAGAAATGGGTGCCTGGAATTTAGGATACCCATTTGCTCTTTTTTGCTTTCTTTTCTAACTTTGCAAATACAGAAAACAAAGGAAACTGAGTCCTAGTCCTTAGTCACAATGGGACTGAACTAGAAAAAGGATAGTCTATGTATAGACATTACATTTTCTTGATTTGAATGTCTGTATGGAATTTATGGGGTTCATAAAAGGAAAAAAAAGAAACTCTCATAAGCAGCATGCTTACTCTTTGGATTCATGGTGTATAAGTTACAGGAAAAAAATTAATAAATATACACTTGACAAATTTTGTTTTCCAACACCACTCACCTATTCTTCCTGAAAACAAAATAAATGATGTCTAATATTGTGTCCCTAGTGCTGAAAGCCTTTTTGTACCTTCAGATCACAGTTTAAATTATGACTGTCATGTAAAATTGTCACTCCTTGAGTGGAGACTTACTCTGTTGCCATCTTGGAGAATTACAAAGAAAACCAGCCAAGTATCAGAAATATTGCCCATGTAATTGAGACAGCAGTTTGGTTTAAGAGCAGGTGTTTTGCATTTGATAATTATTCCCAGCATCTAATCTGCTGCCCAACTTCTTTAAATAATGGGGAAAAGGGTAATAACACTTGAAGAGACTGCTGGGAATGGAGTTAAGGTAGTGTGGTGGATTGGAGGTTTAGGGCCCCCCCCCCCACCACATTTATATATTGAAGCCCTAATCCCTAGTGTGATGGTATTTGGAGGTGGAATCATTGGGAAGTAATTACGTTTAGATGAAGTCCTGATGGTAGAGCCATTATGAGAACAAGAGGAAACCAGAACCCTTTCTCTCAGCTATGTTGAGAACACAAGAAGGCATCCAACAGAAGCCAGCAAGAGAGCTCTCACCACAACATAACCATGTTGATACCCTAATATTGAACTTCCCAGCCTCTAGAACTGTGGGAAAAAAATCTGTTCTTTAAGTCACCCAGTCTGTGATATTTTGTTATAGCAGCCCAAGCTGACTAAGACAGACAGCATAGTGATGAGTTATTCTTTTAAAATGGGCCCCTGGACAGAGCATGTTGATGGTCTTCTGATGAATCTCATTAATGGAATTTTAGTATGTATAAAAATAGTGACACTATACAAGGGGAGAGGGTTTTTTCATTATGCGAATACCAAATTTACAAATTTACCAAATTTACAGTTCATTAATGATGAACTGACATCAAAGTATCTGGGTGAAATAAAATGTATCTAGCACTAGAGCTATGTTAAACAATTTCTAAAACTTTCAGATTGCAGAGTCATCATGAGCGTGTATAATACAACACTACTGACATACAAAGTTTAGGGTATTTGTCATAACCATTATTTGCCAGGAAGAGGATATTTGCCCTGTGATTCTTTATTTGGTCAATGCTGAGACACTGTAACATAGCTATACTTGGAAATAATAGATCAATCTAATACTACAATATAGTCGATATTTTTGTAGAAATAGAATTCTTCCTCTATCTGAAATCCCTACATTCCTTCCACCTTTATACTTTAGCTTTGTTTAACATTTAATGTGTATCTATTCTAAATTAGACCAAGCCAGTCCATTTAATCTTCACAACATTCATAGAGTAAGAACTTTTACTCTTTTTTTTTTCCAGAAAGGTTAATATTTATGATAAAAGTGTAAAGGTCACCAGAAGTCCTAGCTTTATATTGTCCTTGCTGCTGGCAATCTCATAGAAATGAGGGTGTTTTCCCAAAAATGCCCTCTGATTATCCAGAGACAACTCTTGCCATTGTGTTCCGGTATTAATATCTATCCTTGAACCAGCTGCTCTGTCAGAGCGTAGCACACTTTCCCTGGACAGGCCAAGGTCTTTTGTTCACACCTGGAACTGGAAGGTAGGGGTTGGGATTGCCAGTCTACGTAAAACACGTGGACTAAGAGGGAAGGGGTTTTCCACGCAGAGATTCTGGGAAGCAGACCTAAATAAAAATCTATTTTTATCATGTTCTGCTCCATAGTCATCATCACCTATGCATGTTATTCTTCCAAAATAAACATTCAAAACTGTCTGGCAGATGCAAATGTCAACATATATAACCAGAAAAATCTCACTCCATCCCAACAGGAGACAACTAAAAATTGTCCAGGTATCACATCCCGGTATCTAACAAACAGATGATGGCAATGATATCTTTGATAGCACTCAGCTGGGAAAGGGACACAGGGAAAGCATCCACTATAGAGTAGGGATGGGAGAGCAATGACTCTCTGTCCTGGCAATGAGTGACTGAGCCAATTGATTGGGTTTCTCAAAGTTCTGTTATCTGGTAAACTTTTCCTTGACCTTTGTTTGTCTTGACAAAACATGGGTTGTATGAGTTGTAAAAGGAAGACTTTTTTTTCTGGAGGTTGGAACCCTTCAGTGGTCCAGATCCTGTTAAGAAGGTCATGAATTTTGCTTTAAATGCGGAGCAACAACATGTTTTTCTTGCCAGTTTTGGGATTTTTGTCACAACGTAATTTATTCAACTTCTTAACTCTAACTGGCTTTATAAATTTCTTATAGGAGGAGGGAAGATGGCGGCGTAGGAGGACGCTGGGCTCACCGGGCGTCCTGCTAATCACTTAGATTCCACCTACACCTGCCTAAATAACCCAGAAAACCGCCAGAGGATTAGCAGAACGGAGTCGCCGGAGCCAAACGCAGACGAGAGGCCCACGGAAGAGGGTAGGAAGGGCGGCGAGGCGGTGCGCGCTCCACGGACTGGCGGGAGGGAGCCGGAGCGGAGGGGCGGCTCGCCGGCCAAGCAGAGCCCCCGAGTCTGGCTTGCAAAAAGCGGAGGGGCCTGACGGACTGTGTTCCGACAGCAAGCGCGACTTAGCGGCTGGGAGGTCATAAGTTAACAGCTCTGCTCAGAAAGCGGGAAGGCTGGAGGACAAAGGGAAGGAAAGCTGCTGAGCCCCCTGACGACAGAGCTCAGTTTGGTGGGGAACAAAGGCGCTCGCCAGCGCCATCTTCCCCGCCCATCCCCCAGCCAAAATCCCAAAGAGAACCAGTTCCTGCCAGGGACCTTGCTCGCTCCGTGCAAACACCCAACTCTGCGCTTCTGCAGAGCCAAACCTCCGGCAGCGGATCTGACTCCCTGCTGCTGCCACAGGGCCCCTCCTGAAGTGGATCACCTAAGGAGAAGCAAGCTAAGCCTGCCCCTCCTGCCCCTGTGCACCTTGCCTACCCACACCAGCTAAGACGCCAGATCCCCAGCATCACAAGCCTGGCAGTGTGCAAGTAGCCCAGACAGGCCACCCCACCCCACAGTGAATCCCGCCCCTAGGAGAGGGGAAGAGAAGGCACACACCAGTCTGACTGTGGCCCCAGCGGTGGGCTGGGGGCAGACATCAGGTCTGACTGCGGCTCCGCCCACCAACTCCAGTTATACACCACAGCACAGGGGAAGTGCCCTGCAGGTCCTCACCACGCCAGGGACTATCCAAAATGACCAGGCGGAAGAATTCCCCTCAGAAGAATCTCCAGGAAATAACAACAGCTAATAAGCTGATCAAAAAGGATTTAAATAATATCACAGAAAGTGAATTTAGAATAATAGTCATAAAATTAATCGCTGGGCTTGAAAACAGTATAGCTGACAGCAGAGAATCTCTTGCTACAGAGATCAAGGGACTAAGGAACAGTCACGAGGAGCTGAAAAATGCTTTAAACGAAATGCATAACAAAATGGAAACCACCACGGCTCGGATTGAAGAGGCAGAGGAGAGAATAGGTGAACTAGAAGATAAAATTATGGAAAAAGAGGAAGCTGAGAAAAAGAGAGATAAAAAAATCCAGGAGTATGAGGGGAAAATTAGAGAACTAAGTGATACACTAAAAGGAAATAATATACGCATCATTGGTATCCCAGAGGAGGAAGAGAGAGGGAAAGGTGCTGAAGGGGTACTTGAAGAAATAATAGCTGAGAACTTCCCTGAAGTGGGGAAGGAAAAAGGCATTGAAATCCAAGAGGCACAGAGAACTCCCTTCAGACGTAACTTGAATCGATCTTCTGCACGACATATCATAGTGAAACTGGCAAAATACAAGGATAAAGAGAAAATTCTGAAAGCAGCAAGGGGTAAACGTGCCCTCACATATAAAGGGAGACCTATAAGACTCGTGACTGATCTCTCTTTTGAAACTTGGCAGGCCAGAAAGAATTGGCACGAGATTTTCAGTGTGCTAGACAGAAAAAATATGCAGCCAAGAATCCTTTATCCAGCAAGTCTGTCATGTAGAATAGAAGGAGAGATAAAGGTCTTCGCAAACAAACAAAAACTGAAGGAATTTGTCACCACTAAACCAGCCCTACAAGAGATCCTAAGGGGGACCCTGTGAGACAAAGTACCAGAGACATCACTACAAGCATAAAACATACAGACATCACAATGACTCTAAACCCATATCTTTCTATAGTAACACTGAATGTAAATGGATTAAATGCGCCAACCAAAAGACATAGGGTATCAGAATGGATAAAAAAACAAGACCCATCTATTTGCTGTCTACAAGAGACTCATTTTAGACCTGAGGACACCTTTAGATTGAGAGTGAGGGGATGGAGAACTATTTATCATGCTACTGGAAGCCAAAAGAAAGCTGGAGTAGCCATACTTATATCAGACAAACTAGACTTTAAATTAAAGGCTGTAACAAGAGATGAAGAAGGACATTATATAATAGTGACAGGGTCTATCCATCAGGAAGAGCTAACAATTATAAATGTCTACGCGCCGAATACTGGAGCGCCCAAATATATAAAACAATTACTCATAAACGCAAGCAACCTTATTGATAAGAATGTGGTCATTGCAGGGGACTTTAACACCCCACTTACAGAAATGGATAGATCATCTAGACGCACGGTCAATAAAGAAACAAGGGCCCTGAATGAGACATTGGATCAGATGGACTTGACAGATATATTTAGAACTCTGCATCCCAAAGCAACAGAATATACTTTCTTCTCGAGTGCACATGGAACATTCTCCAAGATAGATCATATACTGGGTCACAAAACAGCCCTTCATAAGTTGACAAGAATTGAAATCATACCATGCATACTTTCAGACCACAATGCTATGAAGCTTGAAATCAACCACAGAAAAAAGTCTGGAAAACCTCCAAAAGCATGGAGGTTAAAGAACACCCTACTAACGAATGAGTGGGTCAACCAGGCAATTCGAGAAGAAATTAAAAAATATATGGAAACAAACGAAAATGAAAATACAACAATCCAAACGCTTTGGGACGCAGCAAAGGCAGTCTTGAGAGGAAAATACATTGCAATCCAGGCCTATCTCAAGAAATAAGAAAAATCCCAATTACAAAATCTAACAGCACACCTAAAGGAAATAGAAGTAGAACAGCAAAGGCAGCCTAAACCCAGCAGAAGAAGAGAAATAATAAATATCAGAGCAGAAATAAACAATATAGAATCTAAAAAAACTGTAGAGCAGATCAGTGAAACCAAGAGTTGGTTTTTTGAAAAAATAAACAAAATTGACCAACCTCTAGCCAGGCTTTTCAAAAAGAAAAGGGAGATGACCCAAATAGATAAAATCATGAATGAAAATGGAATGATTACAACCAATCCCTCAGAGATACAAACAATTATCAGGGAATACTATGAAAAATTATATGCCAACAAATTGCACAACCTGGAAGAAATGGACAAATTCCTGAACACCCACACTCTTCCAAAACTCAATCAGGAGGAAATAGAAAGCTTGAACAGACCCATAACCAGCGAAGAAATTGAATCGGTTATCAAAAATCTCCCAACAAATAAGAGTCCAGGACCAGATGGCTTCCCAGGGGAGTTCTACCAGACGTTTAAAGCAGAGATAATACCTATCCTTCTCAAGCTATTCCAAGAAATAGAAAGGGAAGGAAAACTTCCAGACTCATTCTATGAAGCCAGTATGACTTTGATTCCTAAACCAGACAGAGACCCAGTAAAAAAAGAGAACTACAGGCCAGTATCCCTGATGAATATGGATGCCAAAATTCTCAATAAGATATTAGCAAATCGAATATACGGCATATAAAAAGAATTATTCACCATGATCAAGTGGGATTCATTCCTGGGATGCAGGGCTGGTTCAACATTCGCAAATCAATCAACGTGATACATCACATTAACAAAAAAAAAGAGAAAAACCATATGATCCTGTCAATCGATGCAGAAAAGGCCTTTGACAAAATCCAGCACCCTTTCTTAATAAAAACCCTTGAGAAAGTCGGGATAGAAGGAACATACTTAAAGATCATAAAAGCCATTTATGAAAAGCCCACAGCTAACATCATCCTCAACGGGGAAAAACTGAGAGCTTTTTCCCTGAGATCAGGAACACGACAGGGATGCCCACTCTCACCGCTGTTGTTTAACATAGTGCTGGAAGTTCTAGCATCAGCAATCAGACAACAAAAGGAAATCAAAGGCATCCAAATTGGCAAAGATGAAGTCAAGCTTTCGCTTTTTGCAGATGACATGATATTATACATCGAAAATCCGACAGACTCCACCAAAAGTCTGCTAGAACTGATACATGAATTCAGCAAAGTTGCAGGATACAAAATCAATGTACAGAAATCAGTTGCATTCTTATACACTAACAATGAAGCAACAGAAAGACAAATCAAGAAACTGATCCCATTCACAATTGCACCAAGAAGCATAAAATACCTAGGAATAAATCTAACCAAAGATGTAAAGGATCTGTATGCTGAAAACTATAGAAAGCTTATGAAGGTAATTGAAGAAGATTTAAAGAAATGGAAAGACATTCCCTGCTCATGGATTGGAAGAATAAATATTGTCAAAATGTCAATACTACCCAAAGCTATCTACACATTCAATGCAATCCCAATCAAAATTGCACCAGCATTCTTCTCGAAACTAGAACAAGCAATCCTAAAATTCATATGGAACCACAAAAGGCCCCGAATAGCCAAAGGAATTTTGAAGAAGAAGACCAAAGCAGGAGGCATCACAATCCCAGACTTTAGCCTCTACTACAAAGCTGTCATCATCAAGACAGCATGGTATTGGCACAAAAACAGACACATAGACCAATGGAATAGAATAGAAACCCCAGAACTAGACCCACAAACGTATGGCCAACTCATCTTTGACAAAGCAGGAAAGAACATCCAATGGAAAAAAGACAGCCTCTTTAACAAATGGTGCTGGGAGAACTGGACAGCAACATGCAGAAGGTTGAAACTAGACCACTTTCTCACACCATTCACAAAAATAAACTCAAAATGGATCAAGGACCTGAATGTGAGACAGGAAACCATCAAAACCCTAGAGGAGAAAGCAGGAAAAGACCTCTCTGACCTCAGCCGTAGCAATCTCTTACTCGACACATCCCCAAAGGCAAGGGAATTAAAAGCAAAAGTGAATTACTGGGACCTTATGAAGATAAAAAGCTTCTGCACAGCAAAGGAAACAACCAACAAAACTAAAAGGCAACCAACGGAATGGGAAAAGATATTTGCAAATGACATATCGGACAAAGGGCTAGTATCCAAAATCTATAAAGAGCTCACCAAACTCCACACCCGAAAAGCAAATAACCCAGTGAAGAAATGGGCAGAAAACATGAATAGACACTTCTCTAAAGAAGACATCCGGATGGCCAACAGGCACATGAAAAGATGTTCAGCGTCGCTCCTTATCAGGGAAATACAAATCAAAACCACACTCAGATATCACCTCACGCCAGTCAGAGTGGCCAAAATGAACAAATCAGGAGACTATAGATGCTGGAGAGGATGTGGAGAAACGGGAACCCTCTTGCACTGTTGGTGGGAATGCAAATTGGTGCAGCCGCTCTGGAAAGCAGTGTGGAGGTTCCTCAGAAAATTAAAAATAGACCTACCCTATGACCCAGCAATAGCACTGCTAGGAATTTATCCAAGGGACACAGGAGTACTGATGCATAGGGGCACTTGTACCCCAATGTTCATAGCAGCACTCTCAACAATAGCCAAATTATGGAAAGAGCCTAAATGTCCATCAACTGATGAATGGATAAAGAAATTGTGGTTTATATACACTATGGAATACTACGTGGCAATGAGAAAAAATGAAATATGGCCTTTTGTAGCAACGTGGATGGAACTGGAGAGTGTGATGCTAAGTGAAATAAGCCATACAGAGAAAGACAGATACCATATGGTTTCACTCTTATGTGGATCCTGAGAAACTTAACAGGAACCCATGGGGGAGGGGAAGGAAAAAAAAAAAAAAGAGGTTAGAGTGGGAGAGAGCCAAAGCATAAGAGACTGTTGAGAACTGAGAGCAAACTGAGGGTTGATGGGGGGTGGGAGGGAGGAGAGGGTGGGTGATGGGTATTGAGGAGGGCACCTTTTGGGATGAGCACTGGGTGTTGTATGGAAACCAATTTGACAATAAATTTCATATATAAATAAAAATAAATAAATAAATAAATAAATAAATAAATAAGCCAGAAACCCAGAAAAAATAAATAAATAAATAAATAAATTTCTTATAGAACTTATTTATTTAAGCTTATCAATGAACTGTTAATTTGGTTATATTATTCTTTGCAACTAAGGGTGATGGAGATGTAAAAAAAAATTAAGAGTTAAAATTGCTAAAATCTCTGCATGTGAGAGTTTAGGGAAAATAGAGCACATTCAGGTTAAAGATCAAAAGGGATAATATGATAAAACTTCCTGTGTGTTTTTCCTGGGTTTTTCTTTGTTTATTTCAAGCTTTAGATTACATGTCACTTATTAAACAAACAAACAAAAAACACTCTGTGGTAATTAGTTGTATTGTTTTTTAAACCCCAAAATGAATCAAGCCATACTTCCAATATGTGATTAGGGGATGAGAGACCAGGTAGTGATATGATTAGCTGAGAATAGTCAGGGAATATGTAAGTAGTTTTTGATGAGTGATCTAATCTATCAGTATTTTCAGGATAATAAAGATTACGGTCATCACTAGGACCTTTCCAAATATATTCTGACTTTCCTCCTTTTAAACACATAGCGAGATTGTTATTCCTTGCCTCCTTTAGAGTTAGGTGTGGCCATGTAATTTGTTTTGGGTAATGAAATGTGTCACTACAAAATGGATGATTGAATAGCCAGTGGAGGGTGACAGTAGCAAGGTAGCCGATTCGGAGACCCCAGTCCCCATCCTCCCAAAAAGATCAACAATCAGACCACTATCTACAAACCATTGTCAATTTTGTGGATCCTGGTGGCCTGAGATACCAAGACATCAGGCCTCATCTAACCTGGAGTCACTACATACCCCTTTACTTGGTGTCTCACCACTATAATCTGGTGAATATCATGGTCCAGTATGCCTCCACCCACAGGTGAAGGTCTATCTTTGCCAAAGTTAGTCCATAAAGTCTGGAAGAGATGTAGTGCTTCTTCAATGTGCACATATCTATGAAAAGCTATGGCAATCATGAAGAATCAGAGAAACATGATACCACCAAAGAAACACAAAAAACATTCAGCAAATGGCCCTAAGGAAATGCAAACATGAATTTCCTGACAAATAATTCAAAAGAATTTTTCTAAAGATATTCAAAGAGCTACAATAGAATATAGATAAGTGATTTACAAAATTAGGACAATAATATAAGAACAAAATGAGAAGCTTAAAGAGAAACATTTAAAAATATGAGCTGATAGATTGGTCTGAAGAACACAATGACTGAACTGAAGAAATGAAGAGAGGTTCAACAGCAAAAAGGCCAGAATTAGCCCAAGGGAGGAGATAACAAACATCTAAGCAGACATAAATGAAATACAGCAAAGAAAAACAATAGAAAAAAGTCAGACACTAAAAGTTGTTTTTCTGAAAAGATAAACAAAATTGACAAACCTTTAGCTAGACTACCCATGAAAAAAGTAGAGTAGATTCAAATAAATACATTTTTAAATCAAAGAGGAAACATTACAACTGATATCACAGGAATACAAAGAATCATAAGACACTACTATGAACAATTATGTGCCAAGAAATCCATTAATCTATAAGGAATGGATAAATTCCTAAAAACATACCAACTATCAACACTAAATTATGAAGAAACAGAAAATCTGAACAAACCAATTACCAATGAGGAGACTGAATCAGTAATCAAAAACCTCCCAATAACAACAACAAAAAGTCAGTATCAGATGGTTTTACAAGTGAATTCTGCCAAACATTTAAAGAAGCATTAATACCAATACTTCTCAAAATATTCCAGAAATTTGAAGAGGAGGGAACACTCCCAAATTCATTTTACGAGGCCAGGATTTCCCTAATACCAAAGCCATATAAGAAAACTACAAGAAAAGAAAAGTACAGATTATATCCCTGATGAATATAGTTGTAAAAATTCTCAACAAAATATTAGCAAACCAAATTTAACCACATTGGAAGGATCATACACCATGATCAAGTAGGATCCATCTCTGAGATGCAAGGATGTTTCAACATACGCAAAATCAATATGATACATCAGGTTAATAGAAGGAAAGCTAAAAATCATATGATAATCTAGTACATGCAAAAAAAATCAGTTGACAAAAGTCAATATCCTTTTATAGTGCTAATAACAAAAATATCAACAAATTGGGTGCGAAAGGAATGTATCGCAACATAATAAACGCCATATATAACAAGCCCAGAGCTAATACCATTGTCAATGGTGAAATGTTGAAAACTTGTTTTCTAAGATCAGGAACAATGGGGTGCCTGGGTGGCTCAGGTTAAGCATCCAACTCCTGATTTGGGCTGAGGTCATGATCTCAAAGTCTGTGAGTTCGAGCCCTGCATCGGGTTTAGCACTGACAATGTAGAGCCTGCTTGGAATTCTCTCCCTCTCTCTCTCTCTCTGCAGACCCCTCCAGGTCTCTCTCTAAATAAATAAATAAATAAACTTAAAAAAAAAGACTATAAGATCTGGAACAAGAGTACCCACTCTCATAATTCTTATTCAACATAGTACTAAAACTCCTAGCTGGAGCAATCAAGCAAAAAAGAAATAGTACCCAAATCAGCAAAGAAGAAGTAAAATTGTCTCTGCTGATGACACGATCTCGTATATGGAAAATCCTCAAGACTCCACTATTAAAACTTGTAACTCACTTGTGGTCCAGAGATTCAAATAAATAAAATACAGGTGGATTTTTGGAGTACACTGTGAAGTTAATGTATCTTTTTTGTTCCCAGAGTGATATGTGACATTTTGAAATCTATGTGCTACCTACCTGGGCTTGGTTCAATCCATGAAGATTAGGTGTGGCAGTCTCATCTGCCACTGGAACTTCATCCGGAAGTGATAAAGTTCCACACACCGACTTTGCTTTAGCAATATTGTACACTACAAGGACTATGCATTAAGCAGAAAGATATAGTGTTCTCTGAACTACTGTAACCTTAAATTGGAGACTGATTCTTGTGAGCCTCCTTTCCTTAATCCCTCACTTCATGCAAATGTCTTGATGAGAGATGGTGGATGAGTATTTTGTGTGAATAAATCCAACCTTTGAAGAATTCCCTTCCGACCCATTACACCATTACACAGTCGATGCCTGAAAGAATGTTGGAGAGGGTGGGGGGACTCAACACCCTACTTGCTTTTTTAAGTTTATTTTATTAAATATTTTTAAATACAATTTTACTGTAAATATACACAGAAATGCATGCATTCCACAACCACACACACACACACACACACACACACACACACACACAAACCTAATAAACAAATTCAGTAAGGATGCAAGATACAAAATCAAACATTCAACAGTCAGTTTTTATACATTAACAATGAACTATCTGAAAAAGAAATAAAGGAAACAATCTCATTACAATAGCAATAAATCAATAAAATAGGAAAAAACTTAAAGAAGTGAAAAATCTCTACATCAAAAATTTTAAGTCACTGATGAAAAAAATTGACGAAGTTACAAATAAATAGTAAGATATCCCCTGTCCATGGATCAGAAGAGTTACTATGTTAAAATATTCATACTGTCTGAAGACTTCCATAGATTTAATGCAATCCATCAAAATTCCAATAGCATTTTTCACAGAAATAGGAAAAACAAACCTAAAATTCAGATGCAACCCAAAAGACCTGAAATAGCCATGGCACAGAACAAAGCTGAAGACATTGAACTTTTTGATTCAAACTATATTACAAAGCTATTTTAATCAAAACAGTATGGAACTAAAATAGAAACAGATCCATACACAAACAGAACAGATGACAGCCCAGAAATAAATCCATGCATAGAGAATCAACTAATATTTTACAAAGGAGCCAAAATTACTCAATGAGGAAAAGATGTTCTTTTCAATAAAAAAGTACTAGGAAACCTGGATATTCACATTGAAAGAATGACATTGGATGCTTATGTCACACCATTCACAGAAATTAACTGGAAATGGATCAAAAACTTAAATATAAGATTTTAAACCATAAAATTCCTAGAACAAAACTTATATAAACATTTCCTTGATGGCAATTGTGCCAATTTTTTTTGTTTATGACACCAAAAGCACAAGCAATCTCTAAGAGAGAATGACACAAGTACAAGCACAGCAAAAGAAACAATCAACAAAATAAAATGGCAACCCAGAGAGTAGGAAAAAATATTTGCAACCCATGTATCTGATAATGGGTTAGTATTCAAATTACATAAGGAATTCATACAATTTAAAAGCAAAAAAGGGGTGCCTGGGTGGCTCAGTCGGTTAGGCATCCAGCTTCGGCTCAGGTCACGATCTCACCGTCCGTGAGTTCAAGCCCCGCGTCGGGCTCTGTGCTGACAGCTCAGAGCCTGGAGCCTGTTTCAGATTCTGTGTCTCCCTCTCTCTCTGACCCTCCCCTGTTCATGCTCTGTCTCTCCCTGTCTCAAAAATAAATAAACGTTAAAAAAAAATTTTTTTTAATAAAAGCAAAAAAAAAAAAAAAAATCCAACAAAAAATAGGCAAAGGACCTGAATAGACATTTTCCAAAGAAGACACACAAATGGCCAATGGTACATGAAAAGGTACTCGATATCATTATTGTTCAGAGAAATGCAAATCAAAATCACAATGGGATTTTACCTCACACCTCAAAGGATGATTAATATCACAAAGACAGCAACTAAGTTGCTTAGTTGGTTAAGCATCAGACTCTTGATTTTAGCTCACGTCATTATCTCATGGTTTGTGAGATCAAGCCCCATGTCGGACTCTGTGTTGACAGGGCAGAGTCTGCTTGGGATTCTCTCCCTCCCTCTCTTGGCCCCTCCCAAATCATGTTCTTTCTCGCCCTCCCTCCCTCTCCCTCTCCCTCTGTCAATAATTTAAAAACACAAAAGTAATCCTTAAAAATAAAATAAAAACAAATAAAAAATATATCAGAAAGACAGTAGGTAACAAATGCTGGTGAGGATATAGAGAAAAGGAAATCTGGCACACTTTTGCTGGGAATGTAAACTGGTTCAGCCACTATGGAAAACAGTACGAAGTTTCCTCAAGACATTAAAAAAAAACTACCATATTCAATGCACCTTTATTCACAATAGCCAAGACATGGAAACAACCTAAGTGTCCACTGAGAGATCAATGGATCAAGATGTGATACACACACACACACACAGGTGCACACACAACAAAATATTATTTAGCCATGAAAAGGAAGGAATTCCTTTCTTTTCAACAACGTGGATGAGCCTTAAGGGCATTTTGCTAAATGAAATCAGCTAGACAGAGAAAGATAAGTATTGTATGATTTCATTTATATGTAGAGTCTAAACAAGTTGAGCTCATAGAAATAGATGGAGTAAAGGCCAGGCCTGAGGGGTGGGGGATACGATCAAATCACAACATGGTAAGTCTGCATGGTGCATTACACATAATAGGAGCACTTAAGTAGCAGTTTTCTTTATTCTGGCCACAAATATCTAATCTTATTTAAATACTGTCTCAGTTTTTCCATCTGTGAAGTTGAAATAACAACATCTCTATTACCTAATTCAAAAGTGTACTATGAAGCAAAATTAGAGCTCTAAATGTTTTTTTTTTCTAAATACGAAATCTAGGAAATGGAAAGTATGAACTTTGTTATAAAATGGATATTTTGCACTATAAGCTGATTGTTTCTATAAATTTAACTGTTTTTATTTTCATATGTATTCCTCTCCAGTTTAGCTCTTTCAGGGCCAAACATTGTCAGTGATAAAACATTCTGTTCTGCATGTTTTAGAAAAAGTGTCCTTTTTGAGTTGTTAAAATTTAATGATTTTATCTATGTAAGTTTATTTATTTTGAGAGAGAGAGAGAGAGAGATTACAAGAAGAGAGGGTCAGAAAGAATGAGAGACAGAATCCCAAGCAGACTGGGCACCACCATGGCAGAACCCAATGTGGGTCTTGAACTCAGGAACTGCAAGATCATGACCTGAGGGGAGATCAAGAGTTGGATGCTTAATCGACTGCGACACCCAGGTGTCCCAGTGATTATTTTTAAATAAATAAACCACGAAATTTTCATTGGTATCTTCCCAATAATTGGAAGGTAGCTCCAAGATCCCTGAAGGATGACACTCATCATCAAAATCAACTTCCAGAATAATCTGTTGAAAACAATGGTGAGAAAAGGACACAAAATGTCTAAAGACAAGAATCCACCAAGAGAGAATAGATTTTTTCAACTAAAAATGACAAGAGGCAAAAGGGCACTATGCAAAAATGTCTGATCCTTAAAAAGATAACTGACACATCTTTTCTGGTTAAAGGTAGTCACGTCATGAATGTAGTCTACCTTTATTTCTAAACCCAATTATTTTCTTTCCTGGCCTTTGTTTGGTTTCATCGTTTCAGCATATATGCTAGACTGGTAAAGACTGTACAACGAGCTTTTAAAACTCCATTTTAGGAGGTAGGCATGTAAATACAGAGTTCTTTTCCATAGTTGAAGATGTAGCCACTGTGGGAAAGGAGTGAGGGAATCCAACAGCGCAGTCACCTGACAAGCTGGCCACGGACCATGGTTCCCAAAGAACCACCATGGTGTACAGGCAGATAAGAGACACCACTGTGGTCTTCCCAACATCAGAGTGTTATTTGTAGTATGTTTTCGACTTCATCTGTTTCTCTCATCTAAGGCCCGTCACATAGTAGTCGATGAAATACCGGCTGTGTGATTATATTACCTCTCTCCAGCTTCTCTACTGCTCTAGTTGTTCTGGCTTTGCTCACTGCAATTCCCTGTTTGCAGGGACACAAGGAGCGGTTTTAAATAGGCAGCCTACGTTCGGGTGCCAGACAGCATTCATTCCGTAGCGAAACTGCGAACCAAGACCTTTCTGTGCTGAATGGCGCGGTATCTCCTATCGTACTTCATTCGAGTGGATTTGCTTCATGAGGCCAGCTGCTTCTCTGGCAGCAGACATGAAGACTCAGGCTAAATTATCCCCACTGAAACCATTGCTCGTGTCACTGTGCCAGAGGCAGCACTCTGACCTGTCTTCCACCAGACTAAGTCAGAAGGCACATCTCCTCCAGGCCTCTTTCAGATTTGTTTCTAGTTTCCCCTGAATTGTGTACTTTTGCATCATTCTTGTGGGCACTGTGTTAGATAGACGAGTTGATTGCTGTTACTCACGAATGAATTTCACAGCTCTTCATGCAGAGGCTTGCTGCCTTTTCTTCATGACATTCTCCATAATGAGAATGATATAGTTCAAAGAATCACAAAGAAATGGGAATTAAGTTTATCTTCAAAGTGAGACAAAAGTGTTGTAGACAATCTGTCTCTTTAGAAAAGCATAGCTCTGTAAATGATGTTCAACCGGACTTCACTGTAAATTATTGGTATAATGAGGTTACTTGTTTGGAATTTATTTCATAACCCTTTCCACACAAATGGACATATTTAATAATGTCCACTTCTTTAAAAAAAAAAAAACTTCAGCTTTGGGGTGCATGGGTGGCTCAGCTGGTTAAGCACCGACCCTTCATTTTGGCTCAGGGCATGATGTCATGGTTCGTGAGATCAAAACCCCTCATAGGGCTCTGCACTGACATCACAGAGCCTGCTTGGGATTCTCACTCTCTCTGTCTCTCTCTGCCCTTCCCTGACTCACACAGTTGTGCTCTCCCTGTCTCTCTCAAAATAATTAAACATTTTAAATTTCTTTCAGCCTTATTGACATATATTTGACAAACAATTACAATGCTCACTTCTTTATTCAACGTAAACTTAATCCCTTTCACTACTCAACAAGTTAAGACAGTGGCAGAAAGCAAGGATTACCATCCTTGGCCAACAATGAACCACAGAAAAGAGTATGTGGGCATAGATTCAATGACTGGAAAGCAATCTCTGTTCATCGAGTATAAAAAAAGGGAGGGGCGCCTGGGTGGCGCAGTCGGTTAAGCGTCCGACTTCAGCCAGGTCACGATCTCGCGGTCCGCGAGTTCGAGCCCCGCGTCGGGCTCTGGGCTGACGGCTCAGAGCCTGGAGCCTGTTTCCGATTCTGTGTCTCCCTCTCTCTCTGCCCCTCCCCCGTTCATGCTCTGTCTCTCTCTGTCCCAAAAATAAATAAACGTTGAAAAAAAAATTAAAAAAATAAAAGGGAGAAGGTCTGAAGACCAATCCTCACCTCTCTTACTCTGTATTTTCAGAAAGAGACAATCAAACTGATTTACACAAAAAGAGAATCTATTAATTAGTTTATATATGTGGATGATGGAGAGGTTTATAGGGCTTCAGATTTTGGGTTGACATAGCAGCTCAAGGATATCATTAAGACACTTTCCTTTCCGCATTTCTGCAGTGACTTCCTTAGCATCAGCTTTATTCTAAGACTTGCTAAATCACTGCCACCGTTCCAAGATTCATATCCACATTCCATAACATCCAGAAACTTCTGGCTGCCATCAGCTCTCTAAGAAAAGTGAGGAACTTTCTTTCCTCAATCACTCATCAACGTCCACCCACATTTCTTTGGCCCAGGTCACCCAGTCCTAAACCAATTTAACTGACACAGAAAATTTTGGGAAGCTAGGCTTAAGGCTGAACTCCCTGAAACAATTATTTTTGCAGGAGGAGGGAGACTGGGGTCAAACAAGGCAGATTTGTAGAGAGGGTAGGATCAGAGTGAGAGCACCCCACCCCAACTCTGCTTTTACACAAGAGGCAATGATGGGAAGAGAATATGAAACAATCACAAGATCCATATTCTTAGCAATTGCTAGAGGCTTATCTTGCTCCCTAGGGCTGGGCTTTTAGTGGGTACACATACCCCACCTTTATTAATGAGCTTCCTTAGAAAAGAGGGACTAAGTTTCTCTTCCACCTTCAGGGCACTTTTAAAATGGAATCATAACCTACTCTAAATATTTTATTGCCTTTAAAGTACAAAATAACCTGAATAAATTGAGCACAAAATTCCTGATTTGGCGAACTACCTTGAGCAACTGATTTGATAAATATTCAGGCATAAAATAAAAGACAGTGTGATCTCTAGGCTAACAGAGTAAACTATGATCCTGGTTGTTTAAAAAAGTTTTTATTTAAGGAAATATATATATATATATACACACACACATATATACACACACATATACACACATATATACATACATTTGCCACATAATATATAAATGTATATTCATACCCACATATATGTATGCATATTTAGATAAGTATGTATATGTATGTATGTACATATGTGTGTATACATATATATGTGGGTATATGCATGTATACATGCATATACGTACACTTTAAGTATCAGATACATTTTGTCTTCTTTCTTAAAGAAATTGGAGGGAACTATTAAATTTCCTTCAACCACTGTGACTCTCAGTAAATTCTGGTTGCAGTGTAAGAGCATCTATCAGAGATTATCACCTGAGTGTGTATCATAGATATGCCCCATTTGATGCCTGTCTAGATAGGTCATCCTCTCCAGTTCAACCCACAGGTCATAATTCCCTGTTTCACACCAGGCCCAATACACAAATTACTATTAATACAGTTTGCAAATATATTAGAATATACCTACTAAGGTGGTGATCAAGATATGGTCATACCCTGTCTTAAAGTAGGAATAAAAGTTAAGTTAATAATCAGGGAACTCCTTGGTAAGCAAAAGAGGAAAAACAGGATGGTATAGTTAGGACCAAAGAAGGACATTCAAAACTACCAGAGATTTTTGCTGTCATTAAGGGTTTTTTTTTAATTCTCTTATAATAACTTTCTTTCTTTCTTTCTTTTTCTTTCTTTCTTTCTTTCTTTCATTCTTTCTTTTCTTTTTTTCTTTCTTTCTTTCTACAGACAGAATCAAACAAAATGAATATGTGATAGCTGTAATCATGCTAAGGCAGTTACTAACCTCGTCATAGAAATTTGTTTTAGATGTTTCTAGACTCCTCAGTCATAGGTTATTACTTCATTTCAGTTATTTCTATAGCTGACTGATTTCAGTGGTTTCATGATGATGGTGTCTAATTTCATTCTCAGAGGGAAACTTTAATTCCAAGAGCCCAGTTTACCTAGCTGTTACCTCCTAGGTACTAACTACAATTTTCACTATAGGTGTCAAAGTCAAGATTTAAACACATTGGTTCAGTATCACAACATGATATTAAATTGATATTCAATTCATTTCACTCTTAAACATCTTCGTAGTTTTCTCTCTCTGTAGGGTTATGTTTTCTTTTTAGGTGAAGTATGATAGCACATTTTGAAAGCATACAATTTCCATACATCATACTCTGTCTGACAATTGTGGCATTAAAACCATCAGTGTTGACTACATGCAGCATTTCAATATGGCATAGCATGCCTCACCTACTATGCTACGTCGCTACTTAAAGGGGGTTGATAACCTGCAAAAACCTACATACCTTTACAAGTTAAGTGATGGTGCAAAAGTTTTGTGGACTAAAAAGGACCAAGGTACATTTCTTCAGGACACTGTCTTGTTCGGCATTTTATTTTTTTCTTCTTCTTTTTTTTCAACGTTTTTATTTATTTTTGGGACAGAGAGAGACAGAGCATGAACGGGGGAGGGGCAGAGAGAGAGGGAGACACAGAATCGGAAACAGGCTCCAGGTTCCGAGCCATCAGCCCAGAGCCCGACGCGGGGCTCGAACTCACGGACCGCGAGATCGTGACCTGGCTGAAGTCGGACGCTTTAACCGACTGCACCACCCAGGCGCCCCTGTTCGGCATTTTAATCCCAGCACTTACAACAATGCCTGGCACACATAAAGGATTTGATATATTTTAGAATGAAATAATTAACCACAATAACTGGAAAACCAGCTCAGATAAAACATACTGTCCTATAAAGCTACTGAGAATGTAGGGAGATTTCTTGCAGAGTGTCTTCAAAGTGAAAACAGAAATGACAGCAAAACAGTAAAGTGGCAACCGATTCCTCCATTGGAACAATTCCTTCCGAATTTAATGACTAACCCTATTCTTCAAAATTCACAGGTACAAACACTTTTTTTCTATAATTGATCTTAAAATAAAATCGGGAGGTGCCTGGATGGCTTAGTCAGTTGAGCATCTGACTTAAGATCAGGTCATGATCTCACGGTTAGTGGGTTGGAGCTCTGCATCGGGCTCTATGCTGACAGCTCAGAGCCTGGAGCCTGTTTTGGATTCTGTGTCTCCCTCTCTCTCTGCCCCTCCCCTGCTCACATTCTCTCTCTCAAAAATAAAAACAAACATTCAAAAAATTAATAAATAAGGTCAGTATTTTTGATATGCAGTCCTCATTCTTAGGAAGTGTTTTTTGTGAACTCAACCAGTAAAATAGTATCTTACATCTTAAAGAGTCTCTTCTTTTTTTTTTTTTTTTTTTAATTTTTTTTTCAACGTTTATTTGTTTTTGGGACAGAGAGAGACAGAGCATGAACGGGGGAGGGGCAGAGAGAGAGGGAGACACAGAATCGGAAACAGGCTCCAGGCTCCGAGCCATCAGCCCAGAGCCTGATGCGGGGCTCGAACTCACGGACCGCGAGATCGTGACCTGGCTGAAATCGGACGCTTAACCGACTGCGCCACCCAGGCGCCCCTTAAAGAGTCTCTTCTTAAGAGAGCAGGCATCAGCTAGGAAAGTAAAACATACTTCTGGAAGTAGATACAGAAGTTACATTGTCATGAGGGTCATTGGTGCAGGGAAGTTCTTCTGGTTTACTTATCTGGGGGCATACATGCTAGGAGAGCACATTTTACTTTATATATTTTAGGTATACCCTTAAATAAATGCAGAAAATTAAAATCAAGGCTAACATTATTAGCTATTACTTATTTAGATTACTTAGAAATTTGGACCATAAACATGTTTCAATTCCAAGTGATTATTAAAATGCAGTAAATCTTCCTGAGGGTGGTGAAAGTTAGTTGAACAGTAATTAGAACAACATGAAAAAACTAGATGACAAGCCATGACCAATACCACCTAGAACTTTCCTTGGTCTAAGCAATTCACAATACAAGTTTATTTTACTTAGAATTCCAGCTTGAATCAAAGCATCTACTACCCCAAGCATCAATGCTCTTCAATATCTAATTTCACAGTTTTCTTAACACGCATCTCATGTTATTTATTATAGTCAGAGGCATCCCAACACCTTTGTCTATCCTTGCTACCTTTTAAATGGTTTATCTGGCAAACCATCAATCACAAGTCATGAAACCTATTTTAACTCAAGTAAGACCAGTTAAGAAAGAAAACAAGTCTTGTGTGGTCTAATTGGAAACATTACTCACATCAATAAGTGATAAATGCTTGTTCTGGGAAAGAATATTTTTTCCCTCAGATCCGTCTTTAATGTATACTATGGACAAGATTGAAATCCCCAATCACCTTCTAACTTGAGGCCATGAAGTTATTGATAAAAACAATGCAAAGTTATGGGAAGATAAAAGTTTGAAAAACTCAATTTCAGGTTCAGAAGATGGCTTGTATTGCTAAACAAGTAAAGATATGCATTTCATTTATGACATCCTCTGGTGAAAACCAGAGCTCACAAACAACTTCAAAAAACTGCACAATGAACATAGGCAGATGTTTGGGTGTGTTACAGAAGCCTTGATAAACTAGCTTCTTGGCTTTGTCCTGAATAACATGTGCTGAAAGTTTTCAATAATCTCTTATTTGATATTTAAACTATTCAAATAACTCTTAATGGTATTATACACTGTATAATTCAGCATTTATTGACATTTTACATAGTATTTTCTATGTCTCAGGGTGGGTGCATTAATTATATCTAAGTAAATATATTCTTGAACTAGGAAAAGACATAGTATTTCTTTCATAAAATTTGAATTTAAAGAACATAATGTGCTCTTTTATTCCATGAGGTCAATTGCACTAACACAACCATGTTAACCAGGTGATGTTCATTTCACTTTACAGGTAATTTATTACAACTGCAGCACTGTCACAGGGATGGTTCACGCAAATAATTTAACTTAGGTAAACACCATTTTCCAGTAATGATAAGACAAAACAAACTTTAGAGGCATTTATGAACAGTAACATCTCATTCTCAGTACACATTTGCCAAATGATCTCTGTTGTTTGCAAATGAATTAACGATGGCTTGACAAATCATTAGAGCCATCTGTTTTGATGGTAAGGAAGAACTACTTTGATCATGTTATTATAGGAGCACAGACAAGGTACTATTATAGCATATTTTTATTTATCATTTACCCTAAATTTCACATACATCTCAAAAACTGCCAGTATTACCCATTCTAGTTGAAGCTCCTTATAAATCCATTTACTGAGAAACCACTCACATAGGTAACCATACTGTTGTTTCAGAGGTCTCAAACATGGGAAATGTCTACTTTTTCCTCCATTAAAATAAATTATTACAATTACCAAGACGCTTGATTTCCTGGTATGTTTTAATTCAAGTAAGAACTAATGAAAGAAGTTAAAACCAGCTTAACAAATCAGTTCCTTTGGTTGTTTTGAGTCAGTTCCGACAATTTATGTGAGTGTTATTTTCAATTCTATCAACATGAGAATAGCATTTTTTTTTTACTTCCTGGAAAAATATCTTTCTTACTTTCTTAAGAATATTTGATTCAGGAACACATTCATAACGTGACTTTTAGTGTTTACCTGTATTTAGCAGGTCTAAAAAGGTGGAGGGGGGGCAGAGTACAGGTACATCCATATATGAATATAAGCACACACACATATTAAACCCACTGCTGTTTGCCTGTTTCTCAAGGATACATGTAGTTTTCAAAATAACGGAGAAAGAAAGGATAAAAGAGGATCTGGAGAGAGGGAGAAAAGGAAGAAGAGAATGAGACAAAGTTCATTGATGTTTATCTCCAATAGAAAATTTCCAATAACCCCAAAATTTAAATATTTGATACATAGTGTTAAAAGATACATGCTTTACCATAAAAATATATATTTTTTATTCTCATAGGATGACACTAGTACACATGACTGTAAATGAAGATCTGTCCATTTTTAAGTGCATTTGAATTTAATAGACATTTCATAATTAATATGTATTGAATAAATGGATGGGTGGTCAGATAGAAATATACATTAAACTGTGTTGTATCTAAAGCTCATTTAAAAGTTAGAGTCAAAAAAATCTACTTATGTGCTACTAAAAAGCAGTCCTGTCTGAATTTAGAAGAACATCTTTTCTCATCTAGGTTTGTAGCTAAGAAGGGGAAACATACATAGTTTTAATCCATCAGTTTAGCTGATGGAAAAACTTGAATTTGTGGAGTGAGAAATATGCTAAATACATTCTCACCATAACTGCATTCAGAATTGTGTTTAAAAGTAGGATATAAAAAAGTTTAAGCATGTAGATTTCACAAAAGTTTCTCATAATCCCAAATGTAAATAGCACAAGAGCAAATCTACTTGCTTAAGACAGTGAATATAAAAGCATACGTCTCACAGGCACCTGGGTGGATCAGTTGGTTAAACCTTAGACTCTTGATCTCCACCCAGGTCACAGTTTCCCAGTCCCTGGGATTGAGCCTGAGGCAGATGCTAGCGCAGAGCCTGCCTTGAATTCTCTCTCTCCCTCTCTCTGCCCACCCCCCCCCACTATCTCTCTCTCTCTCTCAAAAATATACCAACAAACATTTAAAAGCATATATCTGAATAATGAGATTTGTCTATTCAAAATGGAATTTCACATTCTGGGAAGTCATTTTTTTTTTTAATTATTGAGAAAAACAGCATTATACTCTACTGGAGGTTTAACTCCTTGACATCAAGGGCTGGCAGTACATGTGTGGTTTCTTCCTCCAGTTGGGCAAGAAATCTGACAGAGAGCAAGAGAGGACCCAAAATGGAAGCCACTCTCTTTTTACAACCTCATCTTGGAAGTAACAACTTGCCATTTCTGTAATATTCATTAGAAGAAAATCACTAAGTTCTGCCCACACTCAAAGGAAGGGAATTAAACAAGAGAGTAAGTATCAGGAGATGGGAATCAAGGAAGCCATCTTAGAGGCACCTACTATATATAGCTCCTTAATCCATAGTCAGTCAGCTCCTTCTCCAATGGTTCATTCCAAAGTATCTCTTTTCTCTGAATTTTGATCATTTAAATTAAACCTATAACAATTAACTTATCTAGAGATAACCTATTCTTTTCTCCCTCCTATAGATCTTAGAAAAAGATCTATTCTCTTGCCTATTTTATAAGGTTATTCAAATTATTAACTATGATAATGAATATCTGGCAACTGCTAGAACAACTATGACATAGAGTAGCCCTTACTGGGCTATCTTTCTTAACAACACTATTGTTTAATGTTAATTTCTAAACCTCTGCTCTGGATCCACTTCTACAATTTCTTGCATCATCAATTACTCTTCTGCTTGTGTCAACACCAATAAGAGACAATTTCACGTCACTACCATTCATTCGCTCACTCATTCATTCATTTTTAAAATAGTTCTTCCCATTTCCCTTGTTTTTAGCAGCAAATGACAAATCTATCTTTAAAGTCAAATTTCTTAAAGATAATGGGAACTGCTGGATCCACTTTCTGTCTGACCTCATTGTACTCTAGCCCCCCATCTTCACTATGCTTCTGTGATAATGATTAACAGGGATCTTCAAGCTGCCTAAACCAATGGTCTTCAAAAATATGGTACCCAGTATATGCACCCATGTTTATTGCAGCATTATTTACAATAGCCAAGATATGGAAGCAACCTAAGATATGGAGCTCTAAAAAACAATGAAGTTTTACCATTTGTGACAACCTGGCTGGACTTAGAGGGTATTGTGGTAAGTAAAATAAGGCAGACAGAGAAAGATAAATACCATATGATACTTATATGTCCAATCGACATAAACAAACAAGAAGCAGAAACAAACTCATAAATACAGAGAACAAACCAATGGTTGTCAGAGGGAAGGAGGGGTGGGGAGAATGGACAAAATAGGTGAAGTGGAGTGGTAGATACAGGCTTCTACACATTATGCAATGACTAAGTCACAGGGATGAAAGGCACAGCATATAGAATATAGCCAATGGTATTGTTATAGCATTGTATGGGGACAAATGGTACCTGGCTATGTTTGTGGTGAGCATAGCATAACAAAGAGTTGTCAAATCACTATGTTGTACACCTGAAACTAATGTAGCACTGTGATTCAACTGTACTTAAAATTTTTCAAGGAACATTTTTTAATAAATAAAATTTTAAAATTCCATATAAAAATATGTGGTAGCTAGAGCAACAAATAAATATCATCTGTGAACATATCAGAAATACACATTTTGGGGTCCTTTCATAGATTTACTGAAAACTGGGGGCTGAGGCCTAATCATCTTTGTTTTAAGAAGCCCATTAGGTCATTCTGATGTGTGCTAAAGTTTGAGAACCACTGGCTTAGACCATCATAAGAACCAGTGGCCTAAACTAATGGACTCTCTTCAATTTTTATCTAACTTTGTTTCTGCAACATTCAAAATGGATACTTTGAAAGTCTCATCACACACCCTCCAAAACATTTTCTTCTTTCTCTGCCTCTCTGATAATTTATCCTTAGTGTTTTTGTTTTGTTTTATTGTTTTTTGCCCTTGATTTTCCCCACCTGCCCTGAAAATGATAGATTGGTCTTCAGTTTTCTTTTTTTATCTTTATATGTATTTTCCCTAGTTAATTTTTCCAATCGCATTAATTTATACATGGAATTGCTAATATCTACTAAACCTCTTTTGCTTTGCCCAGTCAACTCCCTTGGGTAGAGACACCTATTTCTAACTTCCAAATCAAGATGACTAAAGAAATCTTCTCTGTTAAGTGTCAAATTAAAATGTCCAAAACTAAAATCAACATTTCCCCTCCCAAAGTTCCAAAATCTGTTTTTTTCTATATTCTTTATCCTAATGAAATGTAACATAGGGGCGCCTGGGTGGCTCAGGCGGTTGAGCACCTGACTTCAGCTCAGGTCATGATCTCGCACTCTGTGCGTTTGAGCCCCACGTTCGGCTCTGTGCTGACAGCTCAGAGCCTGGAGCCAGCTTCCAATTCTGTGCCTGCCTCTCTCTCTGCCCCTCCCCTGCTCATGCTCTCTGTCAAAAATGAACATTAAAAAAAAACGTAACATAATTTTTAGAGTCATCACATTTAGAAGACTGGTAGTCATACCCACTCTACTCTCTTCCCGTACTTTTATACTTAGGATTGCCTCTAGATTTTGTCTCCTCTTATGAGGATTCCTCTCTGGATCTCTATTATTGTTCCTAAATCTGCAGATTTTCCTATTTCATTTTTAATATTTTTAATTCTTTTGAAATAACATTTATATGAAATCTATTTCCCAAAAAGAAAGATTCAGTGAGAACAGTGCTGTTGTTTTAAATATTTGTGAATCTTATTGATGTAGGACTCAATAAAGAACTGAATTCTCCTATCTGCTTCTACACTCAGTCTGATGTAATATGTTGTATTGGTTGAAGTAAATGAAAAATGTCTGCTTCATACTATTATGTAATTGAATAATTGAGGAGTATTTAAATAACTTTTGTATGTCATTATGAGTATTCTTTGATATCATAGCAAAATCCAGCAAGAATTTTTTAAAAAAATTAGTTGCAATATGGTATCTGAAATCAAACAAAAAACTTTCTGTAATGTGTAATGTTAAAATCCATTGGTTTATCATATGTTATGATTGACTTTGTTATCATGTAACATCATGCAGTGACCATTTGGAAAATAATATTTTATTGCATTATTCAGATCTTCCAAATACTGACCCTGTTTACTATATAATATTTTAAAAATCATGTTCATCAATATCATCACTAATGCTATAAAAAATCTTTAAATATTAGAAACTGATGAGTGCAAGTTTTTCAAAATTCTAATTATCTCTTGAACACTTAAATTTTATCACTGACAACAAACACCATCAGTTATTTTCCTTGAAGTGATAAGCTTGTTTTCTTTCTCTTCTAGAAAATTTTCTACTACCAAGTCTGAATGACCCATGTTACTGTCTGTCCACCATTCTTTCAAGTAAAACTGGTGCTCGTAGAAAAAATAGCTACTTCAGCTTCCAACTGAAACAATCACACAAGTGCTTTTGAAATAAATATCAGAACTTACTATTTGGCAGATGTTCTTAATGAGTACTTCTCACTTCTTCACACAGAATATTAAAGAGGCATGAACTCAAAGACTGAGATTTAAGAAGATTAATTTTTGTATGGCTTTTTCTCCCTTCTGTGAATGCAGTGACTTAGTACTGTTTGTTGCCAAGATCTTTAGTCCTGCTAAAACAGTAGAAATGTTATCTGCCATTGGTTTTATAACAAGAATGCAATTGTCAACACGGCGAAAACATGTGCATAACTTCCTACTACTATCATTAAAAGATTTTTGACTTTGCAAATTCCCTGACAGGATCTCTGGGACCACCCTCATCACCATGAGGATTTCACCAACAATGCTTTGAAAATAGCTCATCTAAGCATTCGACCTCCAGAGATCATGCTTCCGATTTTACACTCTATCCTCCCCCACTTGGGGAATTATTATGGTGGAATTGCCAAGCCTATGGCCTTGGAGATTAGAATGCTGATTTTAAATCTGACTGTCATATTACTAGCTGTGTAACTATAACCTATAAATGTTACCTATTATTATTATTCCAGATAAATTACAACTGAGTAAATTGACAAATTAAAATTTAATTCCAGCTTTGTCTGCTGGTGACTACATTTAAAATCTTATATTCTTTAAGTGGTGTTTAGGACTCCCCGTAATTGGATTCTCATCTCTAGTCTCTTTCTCTGCCTCCCTCTGGTCTCTCTTTTTCCAGATAACCATAGCCCAGGAGCCCCACTGCCAAAGTACTTGTACTCTTGATGTTTACAAACATATCAGGAGACGTATTTCTCATCTCCTTGACCTATAAATACTCTCTTGGTGGTCTCTCTGTCGCCAGTATTAATTCCAGAACTAGGACTTGACATAATTTTATAAGAGTATCAGTCCATTTTACTCCATTTAAATGTCTGCATAAGCTCGTTTCTCTTTTTTGTAGGAAGTTATCTTTGTAAAGTGAAATGAGTGAAATAATAATTGTTTTCATAACTTTTAAAGACTTCAAAACACAATGTAGGTTTAATTTAGAAGATATAAAAGAAAGGGATTTATTGCAAAGCACTCTCATAAATATGTTGGCTTTCAAAGGAAATTATGAGAATTTTTCTTGCAAAGGGCTGGAAATTTCCTCTTATCTAGAAATCAGTAAGTAGTCTTAAATGAAATCTGGCTTAATTACCCTATCAAAAGCTGGCTAAAAGTAAACTAAATTGCCGTGTATAAAGAATAAAAAAGTGCTGATGTAGAAGGGGTGGGGAGATGGAGGGAGGCCTTAGCGGAAGGACTAAACATGTCTAGACCCCATGATGGATATCCTGCAACTGGTGAAAATGTACACCCAAATGTTAACAGTGTTTTCTTTAGTTGGTGGAATATGCATGCATGACCTCCTCATCTTATTTTTTCCTCTCAAACGGCATACATTGGAAATGTATGAACTTATAATTTGAAAATAAAATTTATCTTGAAAAGTATCAGAAAAACAACAGAGTTGTCCCACCAGCATAAAGGTGAAATTTAGTAAAGAGACAATAAAGTCCATAAAGATTACTTGTTTAATCAGAGGACTACAGACAAAAACTGTTTTGTGAAAAACCAAAGATAGGGAGGAGTGAATCTTAATGATATTTAACAACAGCCCTTGCCAATTTGGCCACTTGGTGTGGGGCAAAGTATATACTTGAGAGTCACAGAAAACCTGTTTTTATGTTGGTTGTGCCACTTGAGAACAGGATAACTTTGAGCAACATATGTAAATCTGTCTTTCCATTATTGTATCAGCAAATTCAAAATTATATAGTTTAACTCATAGCTTGCATTATTTTGCTTTTGTTTTTTTATACAGTCTGACATCATTTATTTATATGTAGTAGATATCACCAATGACATCCACAAAATACACTCTCTCCTAATTGTTTGTGTTCTTAAATATTTTTTTATGTTTATTTATTTTGAGAGACAGAGAGCAAGCAGAAGGGGCAGAGAGAGAGAGAGAGAAAGAGAGAGAGGGAGAGAGGGAGGGAGGGAGGGAAGGAGGGAGAGAGAGGGAGAGAGAAGGAGGGAGAGAGAGGGAGGGAGAGAGAGGGAGGGAGAGAGAG
>NW_024412391.1:56203740-56312932 GCF_014898765.1 Herpailurus yagouaroundi | reverse complement strand
AGGGAGGGAGGGAGAGAGAGAGAGGGAGGGAGAGAGAGGGAGGGAGAGAGAGGGAGGGAGAGAGAGGGAGGGAGAGAGAGGGAGAGAGAACGATTCTCAAGCAGATTCTGCACGGTCAGCACGGGAGCCCGGTGCAGGGCCAGAACTCACGAACCATGAGATCATGACCTGAACCAAAACCAACAGTCAGAAGCTCAACCAACTGAGCCACCCAGGCGCCCTTCAATTATTTTTAAACTTTGGATGATTACCTCATTTCTTTAGTACAGTAAGCTCCTTGATGACAGATTCATTCTCTTCTTCCTTTTTGTTATCATTTCAATGCTAAGCCTGGGACACAGTGCTTACTGAATCATTATTTGTTCCTTGAATTGAATTGAACTAGGTGGTAAGATTTCCCTCCAGTTTTGGTTATTTTCAATGTTAGAAAATAAGTTAGAGTCTGGATGATCAACTCCCTCAAATACACAGTACATGTGCCCTTGCTAAGTCTGCCAGGCTGTGATCACCAGCCAATTTTCAGCTGTAAACCCACATTTTTTATTCTGGGAAGTTATAAAACTAACAATTCTGCCATCACTTTCTAATTCACAAAGTGACTTTAGTCTCCTGCCTTCTAATTCCTCTCATTTCTTCTTTATAGGCCTGCCAAAAGCCTTGTCTGCTGGCCTTACATGTTTAATCAGAATAAACAATGCTGATGATTTTTACAGGGAATTAAATTTGATTTGTTTTGAACCATTTATTTATTCCATATGGCATTTAAAGTGACCGAGTTATTTTTTGGTGTTGGAATCAGGTTGCATGAACTAGATACGAAGTTTCTAAAAACAAAAACAAAAACAAGAAGCCCAGGAGTAGATTTGTAGAAAACATCCTCTGTAAAAGAAATTAAAATACAACTGAAGGATCAGGCCAGGAGACTTGGCAAAATCACAAAGATAATTTAGCTAAAGCTAAATCTCCACCATAAATCTCCTCAATCCCACTCCAGGACTTGGTTCCACACTGTAGTGGACACTGTGGATCTTGCCCTGTGAGCACCATCCAAGGGCCATGCTGCAGCCCTCTGCTTTGGCTGCCATTGGCAGTGACACTCACTGTTAGTTCCAGGGAATGAGGGGAAAGGGCTAAATGGCCTGGTCCAGCCAGTGAAGTGCCTTCACTCTTGGAACACATTCAGAACAGTCACGGGTCCAGACCTAAGCCCTAGCATTGAGCACAGTGATTTGTAGTGGGGTCAGAGATATGGGTGTGACCTACTTTGGTCCCATCAGTAAAGCCTGGTACTTTCATTCGATGGTTCTGTAAAGATACAATCTATTAATTCCAGATCCTGTGGTTAAAGGTATGCATCCCAACACTACTGCAGCCATTTTCCTACCATGACGAAACAAACAAAAAACAAAGTAAGGAAATGAAAGACATACAAAGTTCAATCCTGATTATATACAGTGCCTAAAGTCCACTAACCTGGATATAAACCAAAGTATTTCCTTTACTGTTGAAACCAATGTGTGTTGATTTTTTTTTTATTTGCATTTCAACAACAGCAAAAAACTCTGATACGTAAGCAGAGAAGCAGAAAGGTAAATGCATAATTAGTAAATCCTTCTGCTAGGGCCCGTAGAACATGGTATGTATCATTTCACACATTCCTCTATTGAAATAATATTGCCCTTGAGCCCTTCACCATGCTCAAGGGGAAAGATTGTGTTACAAAGACCACTGTTTCTAATGTATGTTACAAAGTTGATGGTAATAAGCATTTTAAACCAGTTAAGTGCATCACTGCTATTTCTCTTCTCTGGTGTTTAGAGGTGTGAGTCATGCTTCCTGTTAAGCCCAGAGACTGTGCCTCTGTTTGAGGTTTTATTATTTAGTAACAAAATGGAAAACACGCTGGTGCCCTGTCAGTGAGCTGGAAGCAATCAACATTTACTAGGCTTACACACATGAGAAATGCAAATATGTTTCATTTGCAGGGATATGGGTTGGTGGCTCAACTCAAACAGTTCATACCCCCAGGAAAAAGGAAGTTGAACCACAAGCTTAATCCTTGACTAAATCTTGAGGCATTTAGAACCACAAATTAGAAAATTAAAACCAAAATGTATTCTGCCATTCCAAAACCAAAGAGCTTTAGAGGCTGGTAAACCCCACCACCTTGGCCCATTTCACTTGATTCTTACCCACTGGCTTACTTTTATGGCCTATTGCCAGCCTCGCTAAGTCAGTGCTATGGAACCATGACTTTCAGCTATGGAACCAAAGACTAAATTGCAGTTAGGCTTGAAAGGGCACCAGAGGCTTCCAGTGACCTTTAATTGTTGAAGTCTTTGTTTTGTGTCAGGAAAAAAAAAAAATTAACCTGGAAACTCGCAACCTTCACACTTGGTGTAAGAACCATTAATTATAAAGGTAAATGTAGTCATAATCCAATAGATAATGCAAAAAAACGTAGAGCAGGAGTGCTATTTATGTCATTCAACATATGAGGTCTCAGCAAATAGTTGTTGATAGCAGGGATAGGTCTACTTTCAGAAGGCAAGACAAATAACAGGTCCTTCAATTCATCTTATAATTGCCTCATTTTATTCCACACAGATTTTACCAGGATAGGCAGTAATTTCTAAGAAAAGCATTACAATTTTTGAGCATTGTTAAGTTGAAATTATTTATATGAGAAAAATAATGCAAGAAAACATAGGTTGCACATGATTCATTTAAAAAATGAATGACTGGCGCACCTGGGTGGTTCAGTCAATTGAGCATCTGACTCTTGATTTCAGCTCAGGTCATGATCCCAGCATAGTGAGATAAAGCCTTGAGTCCGACTCTATGCTGAACATGGAACCGGCTTGATATTCTCTCTCCCCCCTCACTCACTCTCTCTCTCTCTCTCTCTCTCACTCTGCCTTCCTCCACTCTCATTCTCACCCTCTCTCTCTCTCTCTCTCTCAAAATAAATAAACTTAAAAAAATAAATGACTTGCAAGAGCCCAGAAATAAATGTAAGGTCAGCTACTATTTGACAAGGAAGCCAAGAAAACTCCATGGAGGAAATACTGTCTCTTCAAGAAAAGTTACTGGGAAAAATAGATATCCAAATGTCCATGAATGAATCTAGATCCCTAAGTCATTTCATTCAGAAAAATCAACTCAAAACAGATTAAAGATTTACTAAGACTGGAAACCATAAAACTCCTAGAAGAAAACATAGGAATAAAGCTCCTTAACGTGGGTCTTGGTAATGACTTTTTTAATAAGATGTCTAAGTCACAAGCAAAAGAGCAAAATAAGTAGAGCTATATCCAACTAAAAAGCTTCTGCACAACAATCAAAATCAGCAACAAAATGAAAAGCCAATGTATAGAATGGGAGAAAATATTTGCAAATCATATACTTGATAAGGAATTAATATCCAAAATGTATAAAGAACTCATACAACTAAACTGAAAATAATAATGATAACCCAGTTTAAAAATGGGCAAAGGGCCTGAATAGACATTTTACCAAAGATGACATATGAAGGGCCAACAGACATGAAAATGTGCTCAACATCCCTAATCATTAGGGAAATGCAAATCAAGACCATAATGTGGTCTTCACACCTGTTACGATGGTTATCATCAAAAAGACAAGACAGAACAAATGCTGGTGAGTACATAGAGAAAAGGAAGTCCTGGTAAACTTTTAATGGGATTATACATTTGGTACAGCCACTATGCAAAACAGTATGGAAGTTGCCTGAAAAATTAAAAATTGAACAACTTTAAGATACAGCAATTTCACTTCTGGGAATGTATTCAAGGGAAAAAACACTATGTCAGAGAGATATCTGTGGTCCATGTTCACAGCAACATTATTTATAAGAGCTACAACATGGAGGTTATATACATACCTCTAAGCGTATACATACATTTATGTGTATGTATATAGAATATTATTGTCATAAAAAAGAAAACTCTGCCATTTGCTACCATATGGATAGACCTTGAAGGCATAATGCTAAGTCATATAAATCAGAAAGAGAAAAACAAAGACTGATGCGATCTCACATATAAGTGGATTCCAACACCAACATAACAAAAAAACCCAAGCTCATTGAAACAGAGAGAAGATTTGTGCTTACTGGATCAGATATGAAGGGCTAAGGGAGGAAAATTTAGAGGAAGGTGGTCCAAAAATACCAACTTCCAGTTATAAAAAGATTAAGTGCTAAGGGTGCAATGTCCAACAGGATCTTGACAGGATCTAGACAGGATCTGGAGTGCAATACTGGAAACGTCAGATGTTGGTTGAAACAGGAAGTCCAATCTTTGTCCTTTCAGCGTTCCAACCATCCCACTTTAATGCATGTGCTTACATCCAAATGTCCACTGACTGATGAATGGATAAAGAAGGTATGGGGGGTGTGTGTGTATTTTTTTTACTTACCATTATATATACATATATAGACATATGTATACACGTATGTATGTGTGTGTGTATATATAATGCTAAGTGAAATAAGTCAGAAGACAAACACCATATGATTTCACTCACATGTGGAATTTAAGGAACAAACATGGGGGCTGCTGTCTGATGTACAGGAAAGATGTTCAGAGAATAAGTTCTAAAGTATTCTAATAACAATGGGAAAAAAGCATTTTCTTCTTTTTCTACATGTATATGACATGATGACCATTATTTTTTTTTGGTATCCATTTCACAATATATATTATGCGAATTGTTATACTGCATACCTTAAGCTTATAGCTCAGTGAAACTGGGAGAAAATGAATTATTTAAAAATAATGGACTAGACAAGTGGGTAATGAATTTTGAGAACCTATAACCTCTAGGTCACTTTACAAACTCTGATTTATTTAGTCCTCACAATCTAAAATCAAAATTGTACTGATCAAAATTATAGAAATGGAGCTTGTTAATTTGTGTTTCTGCAAATGTTCTGAGGTATTCTAATAAGTATTTGGAAAAGCTGAAAGCAGTATGTGTTCATATAGTTTATTAATTCATTCAGTAACCATTTAATGACTGCTAATATAGTTGCAAATATGTAGAGCTAGGGGGCTCCTAAAGTGAAGGAAGTGATATTGAAATGTCTGTCTTCAAGAAGCTCATAACCTAGCAGAAGAGGGAAGGCATGCAACTGCATATCTCTCTTTAGTATTTGGGATGCCAATTGTGCATCCCATTTGTCTGGTTGTATTTTATTTTATTCTACTCAAATGAGCAACTTAGCCTGTTTCTGTTTCATTGATGCTAGCAGAAGACAGGAGACCCCTGGTTTAGAGACAAAGGATTTTTTAATCATGCATTGCATATCAAGCAGCATGAGCATCACGCTTGTGTCAATTCCTATTGCCCTCCACCCAAGTCCAAGGGGGTGATGTAGGGAGCCCAGATAGATTTAGTAGGTGTGCACAGTATGTTACAGCAGACGAACACTGAGCTTAGGCAATCTACCACTTACACAGTAAGTATACTTCAAGTAAGCCTGGTAAAGTAAACAAGTAAGCCTAGTAAACAAGTCTATTGTTTATCATGGAGGGAGATATCACCTCAACTCCTAAAGCTGCTCTCTGTAACACAACCCTGAGAAATAGCTGCCGTAAGGACCAGTCACAGCCTTCCACCTTGGTATACCAGCAAGATATGCAGGAATGCAAGAGACCCATGAAGGACTCTCTCACAACACTAGAGAGGATCTAGAGTGCAATACTAAAAATGTCATATGGTGGTTGTAACAGGAAGTCCAATCTGTGTCTCTTCAACGTTCTAACCATCTCACTTTAATGCATGTCCTTATACCCAAGTGTGCATGGACTGATGAATGGATAGAGAAGGTATGGTGTGTATATATTTATGTTTATGTTTATTTTACTTAGCATTATATATGTATATATGTATACATATATATTATATGTATATAGCATTATATATGTATATATATATTCTATATGTGCATATATATATAATGCTAACTGAAATAAGTCAGAGAAAAACAAACACCATATGATTTCACTCACATGTGGGATTTAAGGAACAAAACAAGTAACATGGGGGGCAGAGAAGAGAGGCAAACCAAGAAACAGACTCTTAAATATAGAGAACATATTGATTATTACGGGGTGGGGGGAGGAGGGCAGGGATATGGGTAAAATGGGTGATGGATATTAAGGAGTGCACCTGTTATGATGAGCACTGGGTGTTGTATGTGATGAATCACCAATTCTACACTTGAAACTAGTAATATATTATAGGTTAACTAACTGGAATTTAAATAAAAACTTAAAAAAATATAATACATGTTCTTACAGTCTCCAAGACAAGGGAAGAATCCAGTTTGTCACCACCTATCTGAGAGTTCTGGTTGTGAAATGTGGGTTCTGAATCTAAGGTAGAAAATATACAACGCACAGTATATCCATAGCATAAAGTATAGTAGCAGAATCTCATTTCTGTGTTCCCAAAGCTAGCATGTGTTAACCACTGTGTTGAGAGATCCCAGCCAAAGACTCAAATGTTTTCAGGGCTGAATCTATTTTGTCTTACACAGCAAGATACACAAGTAACAACCTGCTTAGCCAGAAAAGTATAATGGAGTATTAAATAAAGGTGGAGGCAGGGGTTGACTGGAGGCTGGGATAGAGCAAGCTCTGGAGTCACCAGAACCAGTTACTACCAACAGAGAATCCTAATTCTAAATTATTAAAAGTTAGCATATCCACCAGAGTTCAGGCAAACTGCTAGCCTCAATCTCAACCCCAAGCACCAAAGTAGATGGTTCTCAAAAACCCTGCAAGAAGGTGATGCAATTTTCAACAATCTCTGGGATGCTTTCCCCCAGTATCTCAACTGCTATGGAAGATTTGTGTCCCCTCAAAGTTCTTATGTTGAAGCCTTAACTCCCAATGTGATGACATTTGAAGATGAGACTTGTGGGAGATAATATTTAGATGAGGTCAAGAGGGCAAGGCCCTTAGATGGGATGAGTGTCCTGATAAGATGAGAGATCAGAGCTCATTCTCACTGCATGCCCCCATCCCGCCCCGACAGCAATGTGAGGACACAGCCAAAAGGCTGGTGTCTACAAGGCAGGAAGAGATTTCTTACCAGGACCCAACTATGTTTGTACGCTGATCTTGAACTTTCCAGTCTGGAACTGTGGGAAATAAATGCTGTTGTTTAAGCCACCCAGTCTACAGTATTTTGTTCTTGACGTCCAAGCTAAGACATCAACCTAGAGCGGCACAGTGAATTGTGTCTTTCCTTATAGCTCTGGCTGCTTCTGCCTATGAAGAATTAACAGCCAGTTCTGTTCACATTCCAAATAGCATACAAGCGTTTCACGTGGAGAAACTTTAACCCAGGGCCATGCAATGAAGGACATTCTGGGAGATCTAGTTATAGCCTCTTCTCAGTGATAAAGGGAGTGGCTATGCTGCTGTGGTTCTAACAGATAATCCAATCAAACTGGATTATTAATCTAACAACTAGATCATGTAAGTGCCATATGGATGTTATGAACTAGTGATATGAAGTTGATAGTGATATAGGAGATAAATGTACCTTTGACCCACCCAACAGCTGGATTAAGTGGTAATGTCCTAGAGCAGCGTACATGGTTCCAACTGGGACGGACCCACTCAGTAGGCCCTTTTCATCAGAAGGACAGCTTCTTGGGCAAAATTAGAGACACTGCTGGAACTATGAGGATGGGAGAATCTTTTAGAGGGTTCCCAGAGATATAAGGGCACAAACAGGGGAAGGAATTCTGCAGAAGGCTTGGGTACTTCACTGGCAGGTAGCATCAAGTATCCTCAAAATATTCCTTCAAAAATAAAGTATTTGAGTTATGTTCAATGATACATTTAGAACATTAAATCTATTCCAGATGATGAAATGAAATGGAATAAGTATTTTCCTGGGGTTGGTGGAAAATGATGTTGGAACAATGGTTTAAAGGAGTTTAGAGAAGCCACTGATGACCAGGTTCAGGAAAGTAGGTTTCAGACTGTGGGTGTGCAGAGAACAACTTAAGATGACAAATGAAGGAATGGTGCCAAATGAAGAGGAAACAGAACTGAGGTAGAAAATAAGGTGAAAATTAGGCTACTGTGTTATTTAAAGTATATGATAATCAACGTCTGACAGGAATGTTAGCAATAAAGAAACAAAAGGGATTCCTGGTTGACATTGTGCAGAGAGAATCAGAACAGCTTAGTGACATGGAAAGATTTAAAAACAAAACACAAAATTTTAGCATGTTCTGCATCTATTCTCAGAGACTTGAATGCACTGAGAGCAGTCTAGTGCCTTTCCTAGTCACTGTTGATCTTCAATTTCAAATTCTCCTAACCATAATCTTGGCTACATTTAAAAAAAAAAAAAAAAAACTTTTTTTAACAATTTTTTTGAGAGACAGAGCATGAGCAGGGGAGGGGTAGAGAGAGAGGGAGACACAGATTCCAAAGCAGGCTCCAGGCTCTGAGCTGTCAGCACAGATCCCAATGTGGGGCTCAAACCCGTGAGCCCCCACGAACCGTGAGATCAGGACCTGAGCTGCTGTTGGACGCTTAACCAACTGAGCCACCCAGGCGCCCCAATCTTGGCTCAATTTTGAAAGGATTCTCCTTTGAACAGAAGATGGAAGCAGAATAGGCAGGTAGCATTTCTGCCTTGTCACTGATACCGCCTCCACCCGAGTCTTAAGCCTATGCTTGATCATCTCTAGATCTGAATATTACTAATGAATCACTTTGCATTTTCTCTAATTTTCTTCTCAAATTACATTTGATCCTTCATTCTTTAGAGAGTAACTATTATATGCCAGACATTATACTAGACATTACTTATGTAAATATTAATAAGGCATGGCCCTGCTCACAAGAGGCTCACATTCTATATGCCAGATAATGTAATAAATAATATTTAAAAGGTGGACTGTTGGTACAAAGCATAAGTTAGCAAAATGGGTTAAGTGATGGGCAGCTTGGGAGGTTTAACAGAAGTGATTCTTAAACTTACCTTAAAGGAAGGACAGGATTGGTCAGGTAGGCAAGGTTGAATAAAGGGAAATCCAAGCAGCTACAAAGCAAAGACCAAAAGAGGACCATGGTTTTAGATGTAAAGCGTTTGCACACTTGACATTTCAGGTACTTCTTACGTACACAACTCTAATTTCCAAAGGGAGAATGACATTTTCAGATTAATCAGGGTAAAAGAAATCGATGTTTCTGAGTGGATTAACACTTTTATGAATCATTCAAAATGTCTACATATTAGATGTGTCTATTGTTTGGAACCACATGGCCTCAAATAGGACTTGGCTTGAGTCTATTGCAGAGTAGGGACACCTTAATGTTATCTTCCTATTTTGGGAAAACAGAGAGCTCAGCTCAGCTGAGATGGGATAGGCAACAATAATACATGATTTCTTTTTTTTTTCCTTTTTTAAAAACAGACTCTTTCAACAGAAAGCGATTTTAGCTGGTTTTCATTAGGCAGTTTATGGTTGTTAAATCTAAACCATTATTCTAGTTTTATTACCTTCTTTGGATGCCATTTCTAGAATGCCACACTTGATGTCATTTTAACTTCGAGAAGTTTACATTAAATCTAATATGTATTTATTTAGTTTTGGTCTTTAGTTCTATAGCTACCTTCTCTAGGGTCACCACAACTAAACCACAAAATGTCAACCTTGTTAATAATGAGCTAACCGTACTCATTTACCTTGGTTTTACTTCCGTCTTTTCATTCTTCGTGAACGTCCTTTTAAAATCAGATGTCACCAGAGATCTGACTTTATAACCAAATTGCTTTTTGTTATTGTTTCTCTTTTCCCCCCTCTTTTTTCTGTATACTTTGAAAGTTGTTTTAGTTTGTCCCTCTTGGACTGTATTACATTCTACATTCTCTATTCATAACCTCATAACACATTTTTTCCTTAGAGTTTCTATAAATATATAATAATGTAATACAGAGTACTCTGTATTACTATAATAGTTTCTGAGAACTGCCAAAAAAATAAAAAGAAAAAGAAAAGGTACCACAAACTAAGAGGCTTCAAACAGTAGAAATCTATTGTGTCCTGATTCTGAAGGGCAGAAGTCCAAAATCAGGGTATCAGAAGGACTGTGTTTCTTCTGAAAACCATAGGGGAATCTCTCCTTGGTTCTTTCTAATTTCTGGTGGTTTGCTAGCAAAATTTGGGGTCTTTTGGCTTGAAACTGCTTAAATCTAAGCTCTGCCTTCTTTGTCACATAGGATTCTCTCTGTATTTCTCTCTTTCCGTGGCCATCTTCTAATAAGGACACCAGGTATGTCGGATTAGGGGTCCACCCTCTTCCAGTAGGACCTCATCTTAAATTATATCTACAATGATCATAATTTCAAATAAAGTAAGATTTGGTGTTACTGGAGGTTATGACAGTACTCATTTTTGTGTGAGACACAATTCAAACCCCTAACAATTACCGAGGCTCAAGACCATGGGCTTTGGAATGAAACAGTTGTGATATCAAACCTATCTTCTATCACTAACTAGAACCTCAGTCTATTTAATTTTCCTATTAAGATTTAGTTTTTACATGTATAAATTGGTGACTATGTACCTCAAACGTTTTTAAGAATTAAATAGTTAGGAGGGACAAAATTAAACATCCTTTTTTGATTTAAAAAAACAGCTCTTAAATTAGGCATAAAAGCAGTTTATTTCAACACAATAAAAGCTGTATGTGACAAGTGAACATCATACTCAATGGCAAAAGGTTCAAAGCTTTTCCTCTAATATCAAGAACAAGACAAAGGTGCCCACTCTCACAACTCCTATTCAACATATTACTGGAAGTGCTAGCCAGAGCAGTCAGGCAAGAAAGTAATAAAAGCTATTCAAATTGAAAAGTAAGAAGTAAAATGGTCTCTTTTCACAAATGACATTATTCTATATATAGAAAATCCTAAGAGCTCAACCAAAAATCTGTTAGATCTAATCAATGAATTCAGTAAAGTTGCAGGATACAAAATTAATACACAATAGTGTTTCTATATAATAACATCAGTAGTATTTTGATATACTAACAACAAATTTTCCAAACAAGAAACAAAGAACTCAATCCCATTTATAATAGAATCAAAAAATACAATGAATTGCTTAGGAATAAATTTACCAAAGAAGTGAAAGATCTCTACTCTGAAAACTACAAGACACGGATAGAAGAAATCAAAGAAGATACAAATAAATGGAAAGGTATCCTGTGTTCATGGATTAGAATTAATATTGTTAAAAGGCCAATACTGCACAAAGCCATTTATAGATCGAATACAATCCCTCTCAGGAATCTAAAGTCAGGTTCTTTTTCCCCCTCTGTCAAAAAAAAAAAAAAAAAAAAAAAAGTGCTTCTAAAATTTATATGGAACCATGAGAGATCCCAAATAGACAAAGAAATCCTGAGAAAGAAGAACAAATCAGGAAACATCACATTCCCTGATTTCAAGCCATATTATAAAGTTATAGTCTTCCAAACACTATGGCACTGGCACAAAAACTTACAAAGAGATTAATGGGACAGACCTGAAAGCCGAGATATAAACCTAAGCATAAATAATTGATTAATATTTGACGAGATACTCAATGGAGAAAACAGAGTCTCTTCAATAATGGTGTTGGAATAAATGGACCTTAAAAGAATAAAACTGGACCTCCAAAAAATGAATTCAAATGAATTCAAATGAGTTCAAATGAATTCAAATGAATTCAAATGAATTAAAAATTTAAATGTCAGACCTGAAACCATAAAAATTCTAGAAGAAAACATAGGAATCAAGCCCCTTAACATGGATCTTGGCAATGGTTGTTTTGACAGGACACCTAAAGCACAAGCAACAAAAACCAAAATAGACGAGTGGGAAAATATCAGACACAACAGCTTCTGCACAACAACAGAAACCAACAAAGTGAGAAAACAAACTAGGGAGTGCAAAATATATTTGTAAACCAAATATCTCTTAATGCGTTAATATCAAAAATATAAAAAGAACTTTTACAGCTCAAAAATAACAGTATCAACAATAAAAATAAACCAATTAAAAAACAGCTAAAGGACCCGGAAAGACATTTTTCCAAAGAAGATATACATACAAAAGACCAATAGACGTAAGAAAAGATGTTCAACATCACTAATAATTAGGGAAATCCAAGTTAAACCACGAGATACTGGTATACCCATGAAACAAAAATAATATTGTACTTTAATTATTCTTTAAAAATCACACAGTGAGAGATCACATGCATGTTAGAATGGTCATCATCAAAAAAAAAAAAAGATAACAGATACTGACATGAATATGGAGAAAAAGGAACCCTTGTGCACTATTGGTAGAATTGTAAATTGGTACAGCCACTATGAATAACAGTACATAGGATCCTCAAAAAATCCCAAAGAGAACAACCATATAATCCAGCAATTCCATTTCTAGGAATATAGCCAAAAAAAATTAAATATTTTGTCAACAAGAACATCCCTGTGTTCTGTGCAACATTACTTACAATAGCCAAGACATGGAAACAACCTAAATATCCATCAATGGAAAAATGGACGAAGAACTCATGGTATATGTACTCAATGGAATATTATTCAGCCATAAAAAATGAGGAAATCCTACCATCTGCAGTAACACAGATGGCCCTTGAAAGCATTATGCTATGTGAAACTAGTCAGACAAAGGAAGACAAACAGTGTATGACCTCACAAATGTGCAGAATATAAACCCAACAAACACAGAAAGACAAAATTCACATTCATAGAAAAAGACAGCACATGTGTGGTTAGCAGAGACAGAGAAGGGGGAGAGGGAATTGGAGGAAGGCAGTCAAAAGGTACAAACCTCCAGTTTTAAGATAAGGAAGTACTAGGCATACAACATCCAACATGATAGCTGTGGTTAACACTGCCGTATAGGATGCAGTAGAGCTGTTAAAAATGAATCCTAAGAGTTCTCATCACAAGGAGAAAAAAATTTTTCTTCTCTCTTTTTATGGTATCTACATGAAGGGATGGATGCTAAACCTCTCATGCTAATCATTCCACGATGTGAATCAAACCATCATGCTGTGCACCTTAAACTAACAGTGTTAAATATGGCAATTATTTCTCACTAAAAATGGGGAAAAAACACTTCAAATTAAAATAATAAAATAGTAAGGAGAAGACAGAAGTGTCACCAACTTTAGCCTTTGCTGTATCATCTGTTGGAGTTCAGATATTCTGGTAATACCTGTAAAAAGGATGAAAAGAACTAAAAACTACCTGCATGGAGTGCTCAGAAGCCTCCAGGGCAAGAACTCATCCCAAGGGGAGAGAGAGCGGTCAGTGACCAACTTGCTTCCATACTGCACACTTATCAGAAGGGAAAGGTTATTCTAAGCATAGTCTCATGTCAGACTGTCAACGGCTAAGTGCCATGGATTGCTATCTGGGTCCTAATGGAGAGAGAGGACGTGGAGTTAAAACCACAAGTACATTTTGAGTAAACTTTTGGGTATGGTGTTAGAAAGTGGTTCAATTCCATTCTTTTTTGAATCTTTATGTCATACACCCACAACGAATAGAACATTGTCTTCCAACTATACTCAAAATAAAAACTACAAAAAATATATAGTAATTTTTTTTTTAAACCAAAAGGACACTTTCACTGAAAACTTTTAGACCCTGGTACACAACTTATATTATTTTGGTATGCCTCCAACAAATTTTTAAACAAAATGGTGGTACAAGGCATTCTATTCAAAATTGACCAAGTTATCTGTGAAGCTTTGGAACTTTGAGGCCACTTTAACACCTGGTGGCCACAAATGTATCGAGCCTCAGCACGGGTAACAAAAATGCAACAGTCCCTGGAAAATACCAGGGACAGCCAGCCAAAGTGCTGGTAGAGAAGGATTATTATTATGCCAATTTGATACATGAGAAAAACTGGCAACGTGTAATTAGAGATCGCCAAGTTAGCACACAGAAGAGAAAGCGTTTTAACAAAAGCAGTGGGATTTCCAGAGGGGAGACTTCTCTAAAATGCATGTTAACAACTAAGTCTAGTATAGAGGTCAGGGATTTTTTTTTTTTTCTGTCAAAGTTCAGATGGTAAATATTTTCCCTTTGGAGAGCTTTACGGTCTCTGTTGCAACTATTTAACTTTGTCATTGTAATGTAAAAGCCGCGGTGGACAATATGTACAAATGGGCATGGCTGGGTTCCGATAAAAGCTTATTCCAAAAACTGAGTCTACCAGATTTGGCCCACAGACCACGGGTTTGCCAACTCCTGTCTTCTTTTAACTGAGGTGGCAAATTGTTGGTTCAGCCGGGAAAACATGGCATATAACAACAGCATTTAAGCCCAAATCACCTCTTTTGAAACTTTGACCTTTAACCCCTGTAAAACGCTCTACGTTAGTAATCGGCACTGATTTGTTTCACCTAGTGAGACTAGGCTCCTTTGGTAGGAAATAGAAACAGATCCTTGATGTGAGTTTTCCATAACAAATCATTAATTTTTGCACCACTTTTGCTGTACCTGTTCATTGCTTGTATGCTGCTTCCTTACATTTACCGTCATCTTTCCTGACACCTGTACTGACCAGCTTCTCTTTCCCTTGTACTTCTAAGCTACCTTTTAATTTTTTTCTCTAAATCTGTGACTTTCTTCTCCATTTGCTGTTCCTATTTCCCATATACAGTTGTGAACGCAACACATTTATTTACACCTATAACCTCTATGTTTCTGTGGACACCACATAAATTCTGCAAACACTTCCAGTGAATAGCAAGTTAGCATTGGGTGGGTAAACCCTTAAAAGTTCAATGTTGTTCAAAAATTTAATTGTGTTAATACAGGATAAAGACACGGAGAAAGAGATCCAAGATGAAACAAACAAATCTAAAGTAAAAGTAAACTCACCACATTCCTCCAAGAGACTTGTATGCTAGCCAAAGGGACGTAACTACCACTGCATGCACCACTTTCTTTCAAAGGAAAGGGAGGAAGGAAAATAAGGGAGGGAGTGGGTGGGGCAGGGAAGGGAGAAAATGACAGACACCTGGAGAAATTTCCCGAACCGGTTCTGTTAGTTTATCAAAGAGCTGACCCTTAAACTGAAATCTGCTGATTTCACTAAGTAGGGTTTTTTCTACCTACCAACAGGTGGGAAGAGAAAGAGCATTTCTAAAACGTTTCTTCTCTTGAGCTAACATATTGCATCATTATTCCTAGTTCCAAAAACTCCAGCAAAATGACTGGGGCTTCTTCCCGTATCTGCAAATATAAGGATTAGAGTTGGTTACGTTGTTAAAGAAAGTCCAGTTTTAAATACTCTTCTCAAATCAAGCATCCTTTTGTCTTGCTGACTTTCACCTACAAAAAATTTGAGGGTGAGCTAAATCTGTTCTTTGTCTTTCTACCTATAAGTTGAATTTTCCCAAAGTACGATTCCAAAAATGCCACTTTGCTACTCAGTGAAAATACATTTAGAGGATCCTCACTGCTTCCTCATACAGGTATTTCCTAATCTTCATATTTTGCTTTTTTTTTTTCTCCTACAACTCAAATAAGTAAAGCATTTCTTTATCGCCCTTACTATTATCTTGTCAACACCCTTGTACTAGTCTACCACGGCTGCACTAATGAAATACCACAGATTGGGTGGCTTAAATTACAGAAAAGTATTGTCTCGCAGTTTTGGAGGCTAGAAATCCAAAATCAAGGTTACCAAATTTTCAGAAGTGTATTTGAAAGAATTTTTTGTTTTTGTTTTTTGTTTTCTGAGGGTTGTGAGGGAGAATCTGTTTGAGCCTCTTTTCTAGTTCCTGGCTGCTGCTGCCAATATTCCTTACCTGTGGTAGCATAGATCCAATCTTCATATGACATTCTCCCTGTGTCTCTGTCCAAATTTCCCCCTTATATAAGGACACCAACCATATTAGATTAGAGCCCACCCTAATGAGCTCATCTAGGATACATGGGCAAAAACCCTATTTTCAAATAAGGCCACACTGTAAGGTACTGTGGGGTAGGACTTTAATATATGAATTTGGGGGGTGGGGGAGACACATAAACCCAAAAAAAAAAACATTTGTATTTCCAGGCCTTATGCAAAATCAATGTCTCCCATTAAACGTTTCCTTAGCCTGGCTGAGAGAGCGTTTTCCCCTGCTGAGCCCTTTCATGATAATTTCGTCCCCTCACCTGACAACAGATTTCTTGAAAGAGAGATTGTATTTTTCTCCATTGGCTGCTTGATCCCCAAAGTCAATCATGCTGTTTGACATGCAGTAGACCTTCCAAAAATGTGTGCTGAGTTGAAGACAAGGTTTCCTTTCCCTGGAGGTAGAAAGGATTTTCATGTGGCTGGGACATCCGGCAAAGGCTCTGCATCTTCTAGTACACAAGGACTGACTATGTTGAAATACTGATTTTGTCACTGATGTCTGTGTAACGCCTGATGATGTTACTTAACATCTTGTAAATTTCTCTCCCATTTCCTCATTTATAAAGCATGCCCTGTCACCCATGCCTTAAAGAATGTGACTGAAGATTGATTAGAACATACCACCTCCTAAGCAATGGCAGCGGGTCCTACTGTTGTGTCGGGTGGCTAGAAGCCCAAAGTGCGGACACGTTTTTTAAAACTTGCAAGAAGATGTAAAGAATTTAGCATGACTGTAGCAGAAAGGCCTCCATACCCACATAAAGAAACCTTGTGAGCCAGATTCAAGGAAGAGGAAAAAAAATAAGGGACACTTTGTATAACATTAAGGAAACAGTGGTCACCAGTGGTCAAGGCAAACAGGCAGCAATTGTGCCGAATTAAGCTACAGATCCTACCTTTGACTTTTTAGTCACGCCACACAATTAGCCAGAAGAGCCATTTTCAAATATCAAGGGCAATACAAATACAGTTATTATCATCACTCACTCTTCAAAGCAGTGACCTTTACTTTGGGCTAGTTTCTTTGGCAAGGAAGTTTGGCACGAAGCTACTAAAGTAACATTAAACAGCAAAAATCTGTTCCTGTAACTACACTCTCTTAATGGCAATTTAACAAAACACCTAACTTCAGGCTCAGAGGTAAAAATGCTTAAGATAACCCACCTGAGACTCCCAGGAAGCATATTTATCAAAACGAGTTAAAGTCACCTTCTGAGTAATTGCTGTGGAGGTGTTTTAGCACAGCAGACAGGCACATTTTCTGTGGGTTGAGCGATTGATCACTAAGTTCTAGTAACAGGTGCATCTTGTTTCTGGGGCCTTGAAACATGACAGCCTGTAGAAAGACTATTAAAATCGCTTTGCTAACAAAGAAAAATCAATTGTTCTCCACAAGGAGGTGCCCTCCAGCACAATCAATATACAATAGTACAATGCTGGGCTGTAAAGCCTGTGAGCAGATTTAAGCTTTTGATTAGGTAAAAGGTGGCTGTTTTTCATCTCTGATGGACTAAGTGAGATAAAGGTCTATTTTGCTGCAAGTTGCATTTGGTTTTCCTCCAGTAGATCAACTTGTTAAGAGGAGAGTTTTTTTCCGTTGACTGTAATCCTTTCTAAAGTATCATTTTACCTGTTTTCAGTTAAAGTGTGTGGGAGAGGGTCAAAGTTGGTAAGGGACATATTTATGAGACTAGTCTCAGACTCAGAATGAAGAGAAACATAGCACTGGTGACACCATCAATTCCATTGTTAAGAGCCCTAGTTGAAAAGTATATAATATTTGTGATTTCTTTGCTAAATGCGAGACATGTGTGAGTTGAGATGTCGGTTAGGTCTTGGTACTTTTTGTGCATTTTTCTACCAATAAATCAATAATCATCTGTCATGTACAGACACATATTTCAAGAGTAGAAAAATAGCATTTTCGTGGCATTTACAACCTCCATGTATTTTCATAAAGCTTTATCTGTGTGCCAACAATCTTTGAAGCAGGTACAAAACTCAAAATAAAACTCAATTCGGGCTGTTCAGATGCAGAAAAAGCACATTCTCAGTAACAAAGGCCTTTATGCTGAGAACATGAAGTGCTTTTTTACTCAAAGGAATGTTATAGGTGAATAGTGCAGTTAAAACCCATTGAACAATTGTCAGTAGTTTTTCATACTTACCTACAATGTAAGTACATTAATAGATTTGAAGTTTAATGTAAAAAACATGTGAAATGGTCTTGATTTTATAAAACGAGCAACATAGTTTAGTATTTTCATGGAAAATTAATTATATGTATTGTTGAGCATAAAACAGAAATAAAATGTTTTGTAGTTTACATGATTTTGAGAGATACACATTATTAAGGGAATGAATTTTTTTTTCAACATAGATCAACTAAAAAGCATCACTTACTAAAATTTCCAGACTTGTGAATTTGAGTTTAACTAGATGTATGGTTAATCTCATCCCTGTGAGGCTGTTTTGGCCATGGAGAGGTCAAGCAGATAGCCAGAAAGAAAGCAATGTGGTTCTCAGTCTATGCATCCAAAATAAAGACCAGGAAGTTTGAGAGGTAGTTAGGAAGTGAGGCGAAAACTCAAAGAAAGGAGAATACTGCAGAGTCAACAACCAGGAGAGGTCTGTGTTTACCTTAACAAAACTAGATACTGCTGCAAGTTCTCAACTGGGATGAGTTAGACATAGCTATAAATTATCCCTGATCTGCATCTACGAAAGGGGGTTATATTTATCTCGGATCAGACACCCTTAGTGCCCATATGTTTTATTCAATATATTCGAAAGGGAGTTCTTCAGAAAGATGAAATTGATACAAGAGGGAAACATAAAGATGAAGGAAAAATATTTGTAAGAGCAATATGTTTGGAAAGTAATAAGCAAACCTACATGCTTATTGACAGTAAAAAAGAAACAAAATGTTTTATGTTTAAAAAACATACATAGCAGGGACTCCTGGGTGGCTCAGTCAGTTAAGCGTCTGATTCTTGATTTCAGCTCAGGTCATAATCTCATGGTTCATGAGTTTGAGCCTCACATCCAGCTCTGTGCTGAGCTTGCTTTGGATATGTTCTCCCTCTCTCTCTCTCTCTGCCCCTCCCTTGCATGCACTCTCTCCCTCAAAATAAAAATAAACATGAAAAAAATTAAAATATATATATATATGGCATATGAAGGTCATTGTATTGTCTGGAAATTAATTTATATTTGACTTTAATCAGCTGAAAAGGAGTGTTGTAATCTCCAAGAGAGCTGTTAATATGTCAAGGAATGCTATAATAGTAAAAATAGCATAAGAATGTGAAACTCACAAGCTAATGGGTGTCAGATTGAGTATTTAAAAACAAACAAAAGAAAAAAATAAAACAAAAGAAGGCTTAGAGGGAGAAAACAAGGTACACAGAACAGACAGAAGAAATAGGAAACAAATTACAAGATGGTAGCTTTAAATACAAATATATAAGGAAATTCATTAAATGTGAAAGTGAACTGAAAATACAATTAAATGATGAATATTAAAATACTTTAAAGAAACTAAACTCAAATAAAGGTACTTATAATAGATGTACCTTCAATATTAAAATTCAGAAAAATTAAAAATAAAAGAATAAGAGAATTATTGAACAACATCTTTTATATTTTTAGATTTTAAAACTGCGCTAATATCAAAGAAGACTGTGATGTAAGACATATTATTAAAGATCAAAGAGACATTTCATAGTGATAAAAGGGTAAAACCTCTAGGAAAATATAACGTTTCTAGTTTATACACACCTTAGAGCCTCAAAGGAAATAACAAAAAATGTTATAGAAGTGTAAGAAAAATAGTTTCACGATTATATTCAAAGACTTTAAAACAACTCTTTCAGCAATTGATAGGACAAACACATAAATCAGTAAGGATATAGAAAAGTTGAACAACATAATTAACCAACTTGACATAATTGACAAGTAGGGAATATTCGACCCAACAACTTCAAAATATAAACTAATTTAAGCTAAAAGTACAGAGAATTTATTAGCTTATTATAATTTATTATAATAGGGAAGTATGTACTTGAATCTTTGGGTTTCTCAGGCATTGGACAAACGGAGCAAAAAATACCTTATAGATTTTTTTTTCCTAGTTCATATCTGCTTTATTTTACATGTTTGATCTCCTTATCTCCTGCTGCAAATAAAGTGTCTTTTTGAGGCCTAGGAATATGGACCCAAGCAATTCTAAATTTATATTATTCTAGCATTGAAATTCCAAAGGCAAGAAACAGTCATCCATAGTAGCACTTGCTAAAAAGATTTGGAGAACACTCTGATTGACGTGGCTGTGGTCTCATGCTAATCCCTGAATTAAACATTGAGGACAGGAAGATGGGTCAAGGATCTAATTCTGCAGCAGCCTTATAAAATCCCACGGAGCAGGAGAGAAGTTTGCCAAATAAAAATGTTTTATGACCTTGAGGAAGCTCTAAACTTGTATCTTCCAGTACCATGAGACCACCCCCCCCGCCCCAAGAAGATAGTCTTTGATGCTAGATAAGAATAGAAAAGTTACAAGAAGAATTATAATTGGCCCATTTTGGGTCACATTCATCCTTGAATAATTTTATCCAAGGGAATATAGTATTCTTATTTTTTCTTTCAAATTTTCAGTTGGAAATAATTTCAAATTTTATAAAGATTGAAACAATACTATAAAGAACTCCCTTATTTTCTTCACCCAAATTCACTAACGGTAAACATTTAGTCACATTTATTATTTTTTTAATGTTTATTTATTGTTGAGACAGAGAGAGACAGAGCACCAGTGGAGAAGGGGCAGAGAGAGAGGGAGACACAGACTCTGAAGCAGGCTCCAGGCTCTGAGCTGTCAACACAGATCCCAACGCAGAGCTTGAACTCACAGAGTGCAAGATCATGACCTGAGGAGAAGTTGGATGCTCAATTGACTGAGCCACCCACGCACCCCTGGTCACATTTACTTATCATAATGTGTACCTTTGTGTGTGTACTTGCATATGCTTATGTTTAAACCATCTCAAAATATGTCTCAAAGCAAAAATCATGTCTTTACCCTTCTCAGCATTCATTTCTTAAGTACAAAGAAATTCTTTTGCATATTAGAGTATAATTATCAAAATCAGGAAATTTAACACTGGCACAATACTGTTGTATAAGGTACAGTCCATATTGAATTTGGATTAACATTCTCATTGTATTTAACCAATTTTTCCATGTTGGATATTCAGGGTCTTCTTTTCATTACATACTAATTTTGATCCTAAACTTCTGGACCTCTGTTTACCATAGTAGACTATTTATTTTCTGTGTTTCCTTTGTCTTACTGCCTTCTGCTATTTCCTTTTGTCATTTCTCTGTGTTGCCTCCATGGGATCAAAATATACAGTTGGTATCTCCTCCTTTCTCCTGCTATGTATAGCACTGTGTTTATTTCCTTCTGATGCCAACAGCTATACCTAGGTCTGCATTGACTTTAGGATTCTCTGATTCTATGGATATAAGCTATTATTCACTCTAAACAAACAAAAATCCTTCAGATGTAGAAAGGAAACAATGTTTCCAGGTCTTCATCAATGTTCCTCCTAAGCCCAGAGTATATTTACATCTCCCTGTAGCTAGAAATAAGTCAATTACTCGAATATTCAATCAACCATCCTGAACTTTCAGTCACTTATCTAAACTGAAAAAAAATTCATTGATTTGTTTTTGCATGGTTACCTTTTATTCAGGAATATGGCTTTGTTGTTTTCTCTAAAATCACCTTGACATAATTTTTTTTCTAGTTGATTAAACTTCAGCAAAAGTTTAAATAATGGCACAATAGCATATCTTGTGACCCAGAACTTTCACTCCTAAGAATTTAAAGCTCCCCCTCAAAAAATGATAAGATAAAAACACAAAGATACTCTATCTGAAATTTACAATAATGCCAAAAATATAGATGCAACTAAATGTCCAAACTGGAAAAGTTAAATAAACCATAGAACATTTACACAATTAAGTATAAGTTTTTAAAATTGCGATGTACAATAGTACTTAAGACCAGAGAAAATTGTTCAGGTCAATAAATCAGGTTATAAAGTGATTATTCTAGAATTATTCCTATGTTAGGTAGCAAAAATTGGTATTTGATAGATTTCTTACTCTGGAGACAAAAAGAAAACAGTCTAAAGCAAAAACTAGAAATGTTCTTGAGGGAAATTATAAACAAAATATATGAAACCCAAAAGACTTTTCTGTTTTCTGGGCCAAAATCTGTCTTGGGGCAGTGTCTTCTATATTAATAATATTCAATGATGCTATGCATTGATAAGTATAGCTCCCTCATGACTGCTTGACTGTCAAATTCAGAACTTCTTTATATTTAGCCTATATGCCTGTCACACCAAGGATTCAACCCAGAACCTTATCAAGCTCACTGAGATGGCCAGATTCTCTCAGCAATATATGAAATTTATATTCCTCTTCTCTAACCCATCACTATTGGTCAACTCATTCACTTTTGCTCTCTGTCCTAAACATAGTGGTGAAACAAGAAACCTAACAAAACTCTCTTTTATGCTTCCTCCAGCCCATAGGCAAAGTTGGGTATATTTTATGCCAGAAACAAAATGACTGAGTTGTCTCAAAGCAAGAAACATTGGACATAGTATGGGATCTGCAGCTGATTATGCTGGCAAGGTAAAGAAGAGGAAGCCAGGTCTAAAATACCCGGCCAACATAGACCAGGATGATTTTGCACATGATTTTTATGGTTTTTATCTTCTACTTCAAGATAATAGTTGGAGGGGATAGTAATCGATTGGTTAATGCCTTACTTGGGCCACAAATAGAGGTAGTGAATGGTTCTAGAGTGTTTAGCTCATTCATATCCCTGATCTTCTTTGTTTTTATATACAAAAGACATTTGGAATTCCATTGCTCCAGTGTCCTCTTGCCATGCTTATCAAACTAGCAAATCCTCTTGCCATGCTTATCAAACTAGCAAATCAAAACACGATTATTCAATGTTTGCTTAATGTTTTATAAATACATCTTATAAAAGGTCAAATTTCAATAACTTATTTCAATTCATTATGAGATAGTAATACAGGGTATAGATAGAACAAGCAGGGAGATACATCTGAAGGCAAGTTTTAGAAGACTTTTGGGGGCAAATGTGCATACAAAGGGAATGAAGGGTATGTTAGAGCATAATTGTTGAGTTTTGTTTAGAACACATTAAATTTGAGAGATTTGTAGAAGATCCGGTTTGAGATGTCCAGTAGTAAGTTTGACATTAGGATTTGGAGCTGAGGTTAAGATTGTGGTGTTTAGAAGATGTCAGAATAAATGAAGGTTGAAACCGTAGGTTTCAAAGAGATAATCCAGAGAGAATACATAATGTGAGACTAGAAAAAGGCCAAGGATGTCCACCAGATCAAGAACAGGGAACTGACAGGTATAGCCAAAAAGGCAGGACAGAGCAATACCCTGAAGCTTCTTAAAGACAGAGAATGTAGCCAAGTGTGACAAAGATGTGATTTGTCTCTGAGTCCCACACATGTCATCCTAGAACTCAAATTTCTGTAAAGGCTACCAATATTTTTATCATAACATACTGTCTCCATGCAGAGCAGAAATTGCCCTTTCTGTTCTGAAGTATCTGGGGCATGACAAGAAGGTTCCTTTCCAGTTTTCCTATGTGTAGCCTACATACATGCGTACATTGACTCTGGCTACATCAAGCTTTAGGTCTTGTTATGATCCTTCCTGTTTCCCTGGCTCCTACTCACCTTGATGACAGTTACCCATTTTGTTTTGGCTGCTCCATTCTTTGTCCAGCCCCTATCCACTCCTGTTCATGCTGCAGTGCCACCAAACTACTTATCTGGTTTCTGTTGGCATCAAAATTTTTTGGATATCCTCTTTTTTTCTCAATGCCAGTTATCTTAATATGTCCCAGTTATTATAATATGCCATTATAGGGCTAATTTTGCTCTTTTACCATAATTCTGTTTCTAATCTCTTTTATGACCTGTAATTGGGGCACTGGACACAGAAGTCAGGTTGATTAACTAGCTAGCTAGCTAGATATCTTCAAATATATACAAAGACATTCAACTCAAATAATGTGTAAAGGGCCATCTCCAAATATATTCAAAGACACTCTATTCAGTAATGCATAGAAAGCCATTTTCCTTAAGCTGAAACCCCCAAGCCTCAACTCTGGAATCTTCTATTAGGGCAATTTGATGGATCATGATGAGTAAAGAATTAAGGCACACCTCCAATTCCCAGTCTTCAAGTCTGAGCAGTATTCCACAATAAGTTGCAACACTGAGTAACTGCTTAAATAGACCTGTCCATCTAATCTCTTCTGTCATTTATAAATGAGCTCTGATGCTACTATTGAACTGATCTGGGGGGACAGAATTCACAAGATCTTCCATCAGCTTGTTTCAATCTGGATATGCTGCTCTCCCCCAGGATCATTGGTGATGCATTTAAAAGCTGTCTCTCTACACCAGGGCACCACTGTCATTCGGGACCAAACATGCACTCAGAACCTTCCTACATTCTCTTTCTTGGTTTATTTATTTTTGTCATTTAGGGATGTCATATTGAAATATCCTTGAGAACAGATATGAAGATGATATTGTCTACAATCTTGTGCTTTTAACATAGGAAGCAGACAATAATATTGGGTGAGGGATAAGGAGGGACATAAACCTAGGGCCCTTCTCTTAGGCTTTTCCCAGAGGAACTCACAGTTGCTAGAAAATGAGCCTCCAGGGTCTAATTACAGTCCTCATCCATCTCTTGCGTCAAATAATTGCATCCTAATTGATCAGCTTGCCTCCACTCTTGATAGGCCCCAATATACTCTACACATATCTACAAAAGAACATTTTTAAGACAAAAATATCAGTCTTCACCCTTCTCCTTCATACTCTTTGATGACTCACCTTAGCCAAAAGCTGAGTTTCTAAAATGTGCTTTATATTAAGAATCACTGGGGTCTTATTTTATTTTATGAATTAAATTACCAGATGGCCAAATTAACTATTTCTTTTCAGTTTACAGTCTATATATCTTTTTATATATATTTTTTAACATTTATTTATTTTTGAGACAGAGAGAGACAGCATGAACGTGGGAGGGTCAGAGAGAGAGGGAGACACAGAATCTGAAACAGGCTCCAGGCTCTGAGCTGTCAGCACAGAGCCTGATGTGGGGCTCGAACTCATGGACCACGAGATCATGACCTGAGCAAAGTCAGATGCTTAACCGACTGAGCCACCCAGGTGCCCCAAAATCTTAACACATGTTGTAGGCAGAATAGTGGCCACAAATTTGTAGGCACCCTGAACCCTTCCTTTACCTTGCCAGAGAAGAATTTCAAACTCTGGTTTCAGCCTCTCTTAATAACCTCAATCCCAAGCATACTTCCTCATATCTTCCATCCCATGTAAGGTTAGCACATCACCTTTAGCCTGAATCGTACGGGATTAGGATTTCTGGATCCTATTCTAGACCTACTGAATCTGAAACTCAGGCATCTTTATCTTAAAACAAAACCCCAAGTGATCCTACTGTTGAAGAACCTTGTTTTAGTAGATCAAAATGTGGAATGGTTGGGTGTTCATCTAGGCTGAGGGTACAATCATCTTAAAAGCTTTGTTAGAATGATGTGTGCCCTGGGGTGCCTGGGTGGCTCAGTCAGTTAAGCATCCAACTCTTGATTTCAGTTCAGGTCAGGATCTGACAGTTCGACTCAGGTCACGATTGATCTCATGGTGTGTGAGGTCGAGCCCATGTTGGGCTTCATGCTGACATGGAGCCTGCTTAGAATTCTCTCTCTCTCCGCCCCTCCCTCACTCTCTCTCAAAAATAAATAAACTTAAAAAAAAAGAATGAGTGTGCTCAGCTTTTTTTGTGAGTTGGCATTGAAATGCCTATCTTAAGAATGCTTCTCAGAAGATTCTGACAGTCCCAGATTTTCCCTCTTTCTCTCTCTCTTCCTCTCAGTTGCCAGTCCCTATTATCTACCTGAAATTGTCCACCAAATTTTTATATTCTTGGGTCATATATCATTTCATCCATAAAGATGTCTCCATATCCACATTTAGGAAAGATTAACTGCTCTCATTATTGTACTCAAATACTTATTAGATATTTATAATACAAAATTTCACATACTGAATTACAGTCAGTGATCTGTTTCTTTTTCACCTACTAGACTGTGAGCTCCTCAAGAGAAGGAACTCTGTCTTCTTTATTTTTTGTCATCTCCAGAGCCTGTTGAATATGCGCTGAAGTCGTTACAAATTACGTTTTAGGAACACAGAATAACAAATATCTCAGTAATAGGAAAGTAATAGGAAAGTCAGTGAGACAGCTTCTAAAACGACAATTTTAATTCTCCCATCTCCAGAAAACAAAGCAGTTTTGTTCCATGTTTTCTGAAATTTCTTACTATGAATATCAGTGTAGTAACTTTCATCTCCTTTAAATGTGTCATTTCTGCTTTGGGAAACTCTATGATAAATTTCAATATTATTTTCCTTGAAATTCATAAAGAATAGGAAAGGCCAATGGTAGTTTGTTCACTCATATTAAACATCCTTCCCTGAAGAAAGGTTATATAGTCCCACTTTCTGGAACTCAAGCATGGCTAAGTGACATTCTTTGGCCAGTGACTATTAGCTGAAGCCCTAGTCTAAGTTCAGAGCAGAAGCTCCAAGAGTAAGCAGATGGTTACCATGTGTTTTTCCCCACTTGTAACAACCAGCAGTGTTCTGGCTTGCAACTGCACCATCACTAGGAAGTCTGAGACAGGACTGCACCTGGCCCGTGGTGGGTATGTACAGAGAGAAAGAAAGAAGTGTTGTTTGTGAAAGCCACTTAACACAATCTGGAATAAACTGATACAAGTCTCTTGTGACATTGGACCCTGAAACCACAAGCATCTTTGAGTTCCCAAGCAGGTATGGCAATAAACCTGAACGTGGAAACCTTAACTAGTGGGCTCACCATAGTAAGTCTTTATACTAAAGTTAAAGTAAATTTTTTGACCTTTTGGGGCACCTGTCGGTTAAGTGTCCAACTCTTGATTTCGGCTCAGGTCATGATCTCATAGTCCAGCCCCATTCTTGACAGCATGGAGCCTGCTCAGAATTCTATCTCTCTCCCAGTGCCCTTCTCCCCTTCTTACGCTCTCTCTCTCTCTCTCTCTCAAAATAAATAATCTTAAATATTTGTTTGAGCTCTTTAGGAGTTGGGGTGATATTAGGGACACTTAGAAGTGTGTGTGTGTGTGTGTGTGTGTGTGTGTATGGTTTGACTGTTAGAGTTACTGGAGGTCTTACTATCATGTAGTGCCTTGGGGGTGCCAGCTGCTATACATCCTATGATGTATGAGAGAATCTTGCTCAAGAATTGTCTATCCTAAATGTTCACTGCTCTGGTGGAGAACACTAGACCACACAAACTACTTTAAATATGCAAGTTAATTAAATTGAAAGAAGAAGGAAAGAAAGAAGGAAGGGAAGGGAGGAAAGCAAGGAAAGGAAGGGAGGGAAGGAAGGGAAGGAAGGAAACATGCAAATTCAATAGTTATGTTTACAATGAATAAATGAAAAGTGAGTATGTCAGAATTTGAATTTTTATTCTAATAGGTTTCTGAATCTGTTTGTCAAGAACATTCTCATGTTCCTAACAAATCCTTGTTCTGGAAACCATTGCATTTCTAATTTTATAGCATATTCTTGAATCAGTTCTTAAATCAAAGGGAAATTTGAAGACTGTTTCTCAGACATATAGTGTCTCCCCCCTCAGGATTTTAATTTTTACTAATGTGGATATAAATCTATTTATTATCAGTTTTTGTTTTCCACGTGGGTGTTATTCCTGCCCTTCACCCAAGTATTTGTCCTCTTTTGCTACTTTCCTGAAGAGATGTTATACATCCACAGACAAATACTATAGTTCCTTTCCCTTTGGACAATACTGTATACATCTTGAGCCTTCACCATGAGCCCATGCTACCATTTTGCAGGCATTCTTTGATGCTATGCTATGATTTCCCTCTGTACCTTCTTGCTATTGTAGACAAGGATGTTTCCCAAGGGAAGACATTCAGTCTTCCAGAAGGGACTTTGGCATTGTATTCAGAAACTGATAAATCCTTTCCAATCTCATCTACTAGACCAAACATCATGTTACATCTCTTGGGTGAGAGCTGACGTTGTAAACTCATATGCGAACTGCTGTTTCTTGTCATCTTGTTGCATCCACTGGCATTACTGCTGAATGTTTCTCCTCTCTTAGTCACCTTGGTGCTTTGCATTGGACGTAAGCATTTCTCAGTTGTGCCAGGACACCACCGTCATTTTACTGGCCTCATTGCTTTTAGCAGTATTTCCCAATTTAGTATCAACAACTGTGAGTTTCATTGGAATGCTTCTACTCCTTTCCATTTATTTCATTAGGTATCGTATTCAACTTGCACCACGGCGGCAGTATCTATCATGATGGCAACACGCCATGGTAGAATTCGAGTCTCCTGAACGCTGAAGAGTCAGGGAACGAAGAGAGTTTGTGCTGTCCACTTGGTGGATCTTTCATTGAAGTCCAAGTGGATTGGATGACGAAAGAACTGGCTTGTCCTCACACACAGAAAAAAGATCAAAGAACAGCATCATGATGAAACTTAGAGCCTTAAGTGAATTAAATAATCCAGGGTGTAAGTAACTATTTTCAAAAGGGTCGACAATGTTTGAGGCCAAATCTGTTCTCTCCTCCCCTAAATCTCGATTGATTGTATATATTGTCTGAAATCATGGGGTATACTCTGAATCTTTTATTTCATTTCTTTTCATCAAGCCCGAGAAAGCTGTGTGAATGTTAATATGAACTGAATAAATCCTGTGATCACTGTAGCACCTTATAATGATGTGTTCCCAAACTGCCATATCACAGTTGATTATTGCTTCTTTTTCTTTGCAATCCTTCATTTAATTTCCACTCCTTACACTGGTGTTAATATTCTGACTATTTGAATTCACTTTTGAGTTCATGAGATGCTGTATCAAATGTTTTGCTAAAATCCAAATGTATTCCATCTCCCACATTGCAGTCATCCACTAATCTTGTAATTCAATAAAAAAAGCAATCAGATTTGTTTGGCATGATTTGTTCTGTGTAAACCCATGCTGCTTATTGCTCAATAGTGCTTAAATGATAAGTAGTGCTCAACACAAATTTCCTCATCTAACTTCTCATTTTAGCTCGGAAAAGTCTATAGTGTTTTTGTTCATGGATTTTCTCCTGGCACATTGCTAGTTCCTGGGTCTTAAACACCAGGGAGCAGAGAGAACATACTAGGTTTATGGTGGTACCATTCATCTTGTTTTGCCTTCCTATGTTTTTCCATTTGTTATCCCTACATATTCATATCAGATTTGCATTAAATTTATTATGTGAGTAATCCCTTTATTCCCATTTTCCTATAATATCTTTTTAGTACTTGGTAATTGGTGGAGGGACAAGAACACTGAGATTAAAATTTATTTCAAACATCTTTGAGAATAAAGAGCAATGCCTTGGTTCTATTTATGCAGTCTATCCAGATTAGTCATGTAATATAAGAAAGATAGAGTTGCAATTTATCTCTTAAGTCTGAATCTCACACTTAATGATGATAATTATTTAATTTTGATGGATTCTTTAGTTTTCACTTGACCATAATTTAAATCACTGTTATGGGTTGAATTGTGGCCTTCCTCCTAAAAAGAGGCACATGGAGTGCTAACTGCAGGGCTTTGGAATGTGATCTTATTTGGAGATAGATTTGTACAGAGGTGAATGAAACTGAGGTCATTATGGTGAGCCCAATTGAATATGACTGACATCCTTCTGAAAAGGAGAAATTGGACAAAGGGGTAGAATCACAGGGAAGACAACGTGAAGAGACACAGGGGGAAAAGGCCAACCATAAGCCAAGGAGAGAGTCCTGGGACAGATCCAGCCCTCTGAAGGTACCAACCCTGCCAGCACCTCGGTTTTAAACTTGTAGTCTTCAGATCTGAGACATTTCTGCTGGTTAAACCCTCCTGTTTGTTCTTTGGTACGGCAGTCCTAGCAAACTAACCGAGTACTTGTCCTATAAGAATATTGTTTTGTTTTCATTAGTCCTCTTAGATTATACTCTTCAAGGATTATTTCCATTTCTTGGTAATCACAGATTTTATGCCAATGTACCATGTGAGCAGGTGTTAAGGTCCTGTAGGAATCAAAGCATTTTTGAAGGGAAGGGAAGAACAAAAAGGACATTCTATATTCAGCAGTTTCCCATTCTGAAGGTGAACGATAACATTATTTTTAGGGACTGTGAAAAAGACTAGACACCCAGCAGGCAATTCTGATTCTTTTTAAGTTGCTGGTGACTTGAGGGAATTATTTCCCATCCATTGTACAGGGGCTGATGGGGTTGTAAGAAAGACGCCATGCCCTTTTACAGGCAAGGAGTAAGGACCCAAACGAAGAGCCAACTCTTGGGTTTTCTCTCCTGGGCTCCTGAATCTTAAAGTGATGCAAGAATGGGAGGATAGTTGATAATAATTGATTTCCGTAAGGGCGACCTCAACAGATTTATCATTATTTCTTGCCACTATAAGTTTTTTGAATCTCAGTTATCATATCCATCAGTTTGGCCATCTTACTATGCTTCTACTAAGCTCCTTTTCCACTTACAACACGTAGAGTCACAGTGCATTCATTTTCATGAGGACATATCTGAAATTCATAAAAAATAAAATCTCTCCAGTTCAGCCCCACAGACGCCCAGATAGATCCCTAATGCTTATAAACTTCCACCATTCCCTGGATGATAAAATAGAAGATACAGGAATATAAAAAATAAATGTTTTGATACATATTATGAGTCACCACAGGTCTGAGGAAGGAGGAGGTTAACTTCATCAGGTCCAAGAAAGATTCCCTGTTAAGTAGATGTGTCCTGGAGGGATGGTTTGATGATTCAGTCACCAAATGTCATCATGGGAAGCAGCCCAAAGAGAGCATTACAATCAGGCTTTCTGATATAGAGTGGAGTGATAAAGAGTGAATTTATTTTCCAAGCTTTGAGAGTGAAAAAGTGGGCATTGTTAATAATATGCAGGGGCAATAGGTGAGTTGTGCCCGTCCAACAAGGACTATCCTAGTATCCCAACGGTACTTAGGCAGGTATCAACCTATGAGCTCTCTGCTATAAAATAGTCATTGCCACTGCAATTATGAGATGGAATGTATCAAAGACTGGAAATAACTCAGTGTTAGAAGGATTCTTTACTCCTGTCTATTGACCTTTTTAAGCATCAGTGGTAGGATGGGGTCAAGGGGCCAGTTATCAGGGTAGGTACCAAGAGAGTTACAGTGTTTACAAGATGGAGCCTCTTGGCTTTGAAAAACGCCTAATCAGTGGTTATTGTGGGAATGATTAAACCACCAACCACAAGTAACACAATAATCCCTTCATAACATGGTGAGGAATCCCAGTATGTACATGTATGCAGCAAGTGTACATTTGATAAATGCTTTTAATCAAGATGTTCAGGATCAAAGTGGTCCAGAAGTTAATGAGTCCATATTCTGCTCCGCCTTGATTTATAAATTTTCAACATTCTCCTGCATAATGGGCCACATAAACTTACATTTGGTGATTAATTAAATGCTTCTTTTTATGGTAATAGGCATGATTGAACTTGTATCCTCATTATATTTGAAGAAAATTATCCCTGCTTTCCACTGTACCTAGCATTCTTAAGGCTACTTCTTTACCATACTTCTTTTGCAGAGTCTGGGCACTAAATAATAGATTATTTTAGCCTAACTGATACAGCACATAATTCTCTAAGTGTATGTTAGACTTACATGGGTTAGTCTTATTTAGTTTGAGGACAGGGATTGCATTTTAGATTTATTGTATATTCCATATAGTTTACCTATGGAATGGCACATTTAGTTTGAATGCAGAAAATATACAATCAATTGATTTATAGCAGTGTTTACTACCAATTTGTGGAAGATTCGTATTTGGGGATTTTGAGAGATTAAATCAATGGATTTCCAAACAGAACAAATTGAAATGAATCATCTCAAGTCTGTTCTAATATGAATGAATTAATATTCAGCCAATGAATAAATCAGGGTGCGATGTACTTCTCTTTGGGGATCTAAATTATCCCAACATTTATTTTCATTTTTCTCCTTGTTTTGATTTTAGAAATACTGCCTGAGGGTTTCTGCATAATGACAATTTTTTGTGAAACGAAGTAAACAGTAAATTGTGGGGAAGAAGTCATTTTTCAGTTGACTCTATTTCATAATTTTCTTGATACTGAATTTCAGTGGTAAGTATGCAAAATAATCAGAATGGCAATTTTACGTGCTGTTTGTAACATTTACTATTAAGATCTTCATGAAACAAGTAACAATCAACAAAGAAAATTAGAATTATCACATTTGGGCCTAGTATTATGTAGCTGAGAAAAAAATAATATAATCTTATCTCTTCACATGTGATCCTCTCAGTAACGAAGCAGAAGTTTACTCCGTAAGTGAATGATTCTAAACAAATCACCTTAATCTGTAAATGACGGAGTACCAAATTGCAAGGAATAGATTTTTGTAAGGAATCTATTACAAGAAATTTGGAAAGTCAGAGAAAAATACTCTATTTCTTTTAATTTAGAACGTTCTTAGTGTTGGGGCACCTGGGTGGCTCAGTCGGTGGGCGCCCGACTTCGGCTCAGGTCATGGTATTGCGGTCTGTGAGTTCGAGCCCCACTTTGGGCTCTGTGCTGACAGCTCAAAGTCTGGAGCCTGCTTTGGATTCTGTGTGTGTGTGTGTGTGTCTCTCTGCCCCCCTCCCCCCCACACACTCTGTCTTTCTCTCTCTCAAAAATAAACATTAAAAATTTTTTAAATAGTTAAAATGGCAAGTTTTATGTTATTTACATACTACATTTTTAAAATAGAAAAATTAAAGTATTTAATGTTTATGATTACTTCTTTAAAGTTTATTTTGAGGGGCGCCTGGGTGGTGCAGTCGGTTAAGTGTCCGACTTCAGCCAGGTCACGATCTCGCGCTCCGTGAGTTCGAGCCCCACGTCAGGCTCTGGGCTGATGGCTCAGAGCCTGGAGCCTGTTTCCGATTCTGTGTCTCCCTCTCTCTCTGCCCCTCCCCCATTCATGCTCTGTCTCTCTCTGTCCCAAAAATAAATAAACGTTGAAAAAAAAAATTTAAAAAAAAAAGTTTATTTTGATAGAGAAAGCACAAGTGGGGGAGGGGCAGAGAGCGAGGGAGAGAGAGAATCCTCGCAGGCTCCACACTACCAGCAGAGTCCCACTCCGGGCTTAAAACTCATAAACCAAGAGATCATGACCTGAGCCACAGTTGGATGCTTAACCAACTGAGTCAGCCAGGTGTCCCAATATTTGTGATTGCTTTTAAGTATAAAGTAAAATATTTCTGTAGTATCAAAAGTAGGATAGCATTTTAGACTGCAGTTTGAAAACTAGTGCTACACGCATTGTCTTTTTTTTTTCCCTCCTATTTTTTTCCCCACTACATTTTTCTTCTGACAGTTAAACTGACGTTAAAACTATAGGACAAATACTTTTACTAGCTATTCAGGAAATTAAAATGTATAAAAAATGTCATAGTTCACTTTGCAGTAATGTGACATTATTACAAATTAAGATTTCTTTATAAAATACTTTCTATGCTTTCAGTTCTACTTTCTAATTTAAAAATCTGTCTGTTGCTCCTTCTGAATCATGTAAATTCAGATTTACTGTGCCTTAAAAGTTTCCTGGAAAATCTATTACTTTCACAAGTCATGTCTAATAGCATAAATCATGGGGGCAGTGTTTACAACTTTCTGATGAATTTGATCAGTACATCTGTCTCCTTTGGGAACATTAAACTGTACCCTTCTCTGGTAGAAAAACGAAAACAAAAACAAAGTGGTACTTCATTTTGATTCTGAAATGCTTAAAGATTCAGAGCGGGGGGTAATCACCATTTGATGTTGCTGTTGTTTAAATAGCACTTGATTTCTTTTCCAGATTTTTCTATAGAGACTATTCAAAAATGGTTAAAGAAATGTTTTAAGTAAGACCGTATTTCAGCAAAATGGGAATCATCGTTACATACATTTTTAAGTCATTAGAAATTTAAATCAAGAAAGTAGCCAGGCCCAAGTTACAGAAAAGAGTTGATGAATTTGACTGTGATCACATGACATCTTGACATCACATTTTTGTTTTGCCGGGAGCCTCAGCTTCTCCTCAATAAGAGCCATGAGTGACACAGGCAGTGCTGTATGTCATGCATACACATTGGTTGGCACATGGGAATCACTAAAATAATTCAGAGAGTTCCCGTCCCCAAATTTCTTTCTGATACAGTTGCTGAGAGGATTAGGTGAAATAATGTATTAAAAGAGACTAGAACACAAAATTAGAAAACCATTGATCAGGTGTCCTGGGAACTAAGTAACCAGAAAGAGAATAATACATGGGAAGTAGTGGAAGGACAGCAAAGAGGTTACTCAAGTGCTTGGTCATACATGAAATGATTAAAATGATTCAGATGTGCCAAAATTTGGATGTGTCAAAAATTTAGATGTTCCGCCCTCCAGTTTTAGATGTGCCACCTTCCAGAGTGATCACGATCATGCTTTCAATTTCTGGGCTTTTATTTTAGATTCAAATTTTAAGCATATTTAATTTTCTATCATCACAAATTTCATAGCATGTTTTCTCAAACTGTAAGTATAATTTCAATACATCCATGTGAATTAAAAATGTCTTCCCCATAGAAACATAATGTTAGAACGGAAGTACATAAGAATATTAGGGTCTACTTGCAAAATAAAAACAAAACAAAAACAAAAAAAACCCACAAGATGCTACCTTACATATGAATTCATAAGCCATAGCTATTCTGTATGTAATTGAACATTCTAAAGTCATCATTACTTCTATAAAGTTACCCACTAGTCCACTCTCTTCTTAAACTGTATTTTCCCATAAATTGTTTTTTTAATAAATCCTTCTAAATGTGTCTCGTTTAAAAAAAATTAAGTCAAGCCCTACAAGTACTAGTTGTGTTCTGAGTAAACTGGGTCAAATTCTTCAGCATGATGTCCAACACTGATATTTTATGGAATGTCGGCTGTTATGGAATTCTCACAATTGCTTAATTGTTCATTTGCCTCCTTTAATCTCCTTCTATTATTTTTACCTGGATCTCTATTTTTTTTTTACAACAGTATTTTCCCCTTCTTCCTCTCAAACAGCACTGGAAAATAGCTCATGCGCTTATTTTTAAATTTTACTTCTTCTAAGATATCAAGTATAAACATTCAAATGGCCTTCTCCTCTGCAATGTTTTGTCATTATAAGCTCTTAAAACGTTGCCTGATTGACAAAGGAGCTCATTTTAGAAATTCCCATGATCTGCTTAAATGTTATAAAAGTGGGTAATAGATTTCTTTCCTTGTCATATGAAGACAAGGTGACTCACATTTTAGAACTGTTCTTCTGAGTAACAGACATATTCTAAAATTCTTAATAAATAGTAATCCCTAGCAGATGTTAAGAGCGTATAGTAACCACTCATACCAGCACAAAGAGAAATTTATTTAAAAAATATATAATCTGGCTTGGACGACAGAATTAACTGTGCTACTATGCTGTACTTAACACACCTTATCGCTCATCACATATTTACACAAGGGATTATAAAGTCATGTCATCATTTGATGCGATTACTAGATCCTTTATTGGAATAGGTGAACTTTAATAGAATGTTTTCAGTACCATTTATGCAGAGTATAGTAAAACTATTTCAATGGTAAACAAAAATGCTTTTCAGTAACTTCTCACCCTATCTCCATCAACACAACTTTTGTCTAGAGGTAAATCAATCAGTATTTTGACCAGAGCGTCTTCATCTAGGTGATGGGCTAAATAACACCACCCTCCCCACAACCCTCCACCTCCATGTCCTGATCTAGGAAGCTGTGAATGAAACAGGCAAAAAGGCCTTCAAAGATGTGACGAAGGAAAAATCTTGAGATGGAGAAATCATCCTGGGTTATCTGTAAGGACCTTAAATACAATCCTCAGTGTCCTTAGAAGAGGCAGCTTGAGGAATATCTGACTTCAGTACAAAGAGGGACATGACGACAGAAACAAAGACTGGAGTGCTGAAGCCAGGAGCTGGGACTCAGAAATGTCAGTAGCCTCTAAAAGTAGAAGCTAGAATGGGATTCTCTCCTGGAACCTTCGAAAGAATCCCTACATGCACACGTTGATTTTAGCACCTTTAGGCTCATTTTGGACTTTTGATCTTCAGGACTATAAAAGGATATATTTGTGTAGCTTTGAACCATTACCTTTGTTAGGGCAGCCACAAGAAATTAAAACTATCTGTAGAAAGAAGATTCAAATAAATTACCTCCAAGACTCACGCATGATTTCAGAAAATTGTTGTGCACTGCTAGCTTTGTGGACTTTTATTTTTCAGTATTTTTCAGAGGCATAACTTAAGAAAAGTCATTTTTCATTAGTTATTTAGGATGTACCATTCTTGGTTGTAATCAGTCTGTTGGGTAATAGCATATCATCACTGAGAGGCAGCAAAATTAGGGGAGAGATTTCTTTTAGTTTATTTTACCAATTTGAAGGAAAATGTTATATTTTTAAAGGATTTCTAATAGCCAATTCAATTAGAAATTCAAAACACAAGAATCTCGCAGAAATCAGCTGCCAGATTTATTAATCTATCTGAAAATAAAAACACAAGCAAACAAAAAGAATAAAAACAGAACTTAAAAAAAAAAAAGAACTTGAGATACATTTCCCAAAAGAGTTTATAATGCAACGTTTGAACCCTTCTGTACTGGAAATATTCTTAATGTTAACAGGCCAATTACTCACTTTGTTTTGTGAGTCACTACCTTAAGCAGAAAAATAGTTTGGCCTTAAATATTATATAATTAATACCAGTTCTTCCTTTGATCCATTAAGATAACTCATAGCCCAATCCTTCCCCAATGGGAAATTAGAACTAGATATTAAAAAGAAAAAAGAACAAGGAAAAAAAGAAAAGGAGAAAGAAAGAAAAAGAATCCTCAATACAATTTCATTTAGATGCTATTTTAAAGACCCACTTTTAATTTCTCCTTCAATTTCTCCAAATACGTTAATACTCTTTCCAATAAATCTTTAGCTGAATATTTTAAAATTTGTTTTTATTCTAAGTGCTGTAAATGGCCACATGAGCATAGTAGGGGGAAAGAAGTTCTCATTTTTAAGGCATACTTATTAACCCATAATGGGCCTAATGATATATAATGTATAGGCAGAACAATCATTGAAATCACAGGTTACATACATACAATGAAATTAAAATAGATCTTTTTGTAGGATTAAATGTGACTAGTATTGATCACTGAATATGGGTTTCCCAATAGCTGTTCAATTTAGATATATGAGCTGTGATCTGTGCCATTTTGGAAAATGGGTAGCCGAGAAATCATCTTTCAACAATCTTTCCTGTGTTCACCAAGAAATGCTTTTATAGGTTCATTTTGGCTTTGAGTTTTGGATTTTTTTTTTAACATTTCATTATAGACTCTTAAAAAATGCCGTTCCTCTGGGATATTGATGGATTGAACAAAATTCATGCTTTTTGTCTGAATGGTTCAGCAAGCTTTTCAAGGATATTAGAACACCATTTACTTTGCTTTTTTCCAAGGTGAATGAAACAACATATTCTGCTTTCAATATTTTCTCCAAATGCCAAACAAAAACAAAACAAAAACCTTTGAAACTTTAAATCTTTAAATCTTCTTTCAAACAATCCAAACACATTTACACAAGTGTCCAAAACAAGATGATGAATATCAGTGCCAGCACTATGTCATACAGCAACTTCCTCAGATCTTTGACAGTTTGTAAATAATTTTCTATTTCACCAAAAGTTACAAAAGTTCCACAGTTTCCCTTAGCAAGCTGAAGCTTACTCTTCATTTGTCAATGTGCATAAAAGCTGCTTATAGCATAGCATGGCATAAGCTATTTCTTAAGCAATAAATGGTTTGAGTCATCTATTTTGTCCTGAAATGCTATCTGTAGTTAACTGCATTGCTTATAAATGGTCATAGTAAATTCAGCATGAAAGAGAATATTACAGAAAAGACAGCAGCAGAAGCATTAGCATTATCTAATATTTATATATGTTATCAACATAACACAGCAGTAAAAGGTTTAAATGCATATCAACGGGTACCATGTCTAAAAATTACTATAGTACCTAGTGTATTGGATATTTTTCTTAAGGAGTGCTTGCTGTATCTAGAACAGCGTAATATGTGATTTAGTACAGTTAATTCTTATCGATTAAATAATGTCTTTTTATGTACTGAAGGAAGTGAGATAGATATTTTTTGCTTCATTGTGATCCTGGATTTAACATTTAAATGAAGATCTCAAAGGACCATGACATATCATTATTTAACTGAAACGGGCTTCAAAATATTTAAACGACAGTATGATTTGTATCTAAACAGCAAGGTGGCACCAGATACATGTAATGCTACTGGCCTATGACTCAGTTTGGAGCCAGAGTCCAAAATTGTGCCCCTCGTTTACCGTCATGGTGATCACTCAACTTCAGAGAGAATTACCCATTTTATGGTTATCCTCTGTGAGTCCTATATAGAGCAAAACAAAACAAAAACAGCAAATGCAATCTCTAAATACCTTTTTACAACAGGTGCAAAACCAGTCATCTCTAACAATTAAACTGCCATTTACAGTAGGGTTTTTTTTGTTTTTTGTTTTTTGGTGTTTTTTTTTTTTTGTTTTTTTTGTTTGTTTGTTTGTTTTTGTTTTTGTACATCTTGCAGAGACTCAGAAATGAGAGGGGAAAATGCCCAAGGCAAATGGTCTCCAAGTGGATATTTACACAATGTGAATTAACTGTACCATAGATACCCAAAGAAAATGAACGTTTTCTTATGTTGTTATGAAATCAAATAAACATGATATAGCTTCATCATACTTAAAACCTGTAGGACCCCATCCCAAGCCTAAGTAAAAAGTAATCCCCGTATTCCCCCACCCATTCACCCATTATCTTCCTGTTACACAGAATAAATGTTTAGATTACTCCCACCCACCCTCAAATAAAGTGCACAGTCCATGGCAGACCATAGAATAATGCAACAGGAAAGCCCCTTTTTGTGTATTATTATTTAAAAATAAAATACAAACAACAAAAATCAAAAATCGAAGAGCACTCAGAGATTCTCTGCATCCTGCAAAAAGAGGAAACGCTTGAGCAGGCCCTGCTTCACTGTCACTTGTGTTAATACACGTAGCCTTCATTGTAGGGATGGGGGTTGCAGCAGCCCCCTTCCGGCATGTAGGCCATGCCCTCGTCAAAGTGAGACAGAGGCACCGTGTCCTCTTCATTGATGTGACGTTCCATGTCTGTCTTCAGCAGTGGGCGCTGATTATCTGGAAAGGCCATGGAGAACAGGGCTTCTGGATCACACACAAATTTGTAGACGTATCTCTCTCCAGCCACCTGATGAAAACACGGAAGAGAAAAACCCAGCCTTATGTATGGTGCAGGATGTTAACTGAACTGAGTGTGGCGATCATTTCATGATATATACAAGTAGTGAATCATTCTGTTTTACTCCTGAAACTGATGTAACGCTGTATGTCAATGGACCTCAAAAGAACTGCGATCTCTACCATCCCCAAATAGGAAAGAGCAGGGAAACAAAAGAATAAAAACTTGGTTTAATATACCAGAAAGGGTGCATAACCAAATAATAAAAAAAAAAAAAAAAAAAAAAAGAAGGTCCTTACTTTGTAGAATAAATTACAGTCCAAAAGAGGGAAATGCGACCTTGAGTAATGATTGACTCTGAGTAATAATTACATTCATTCCAGGCACAGCTAGAAAGCTTAGCACTTTGCTTGTTTTAAATAAAAGGAAGCTTACATTGTTATTTGGGGGAGGGGTGGAAATCAATGATTTCATGCAGGCATCTCCCATTGAAATTTTTTTCCTTTGTTTTAAATGGTAATATCTTTATAAAATGACTGGATCTTTAAGGTGTAGTGTCTCCCTCTTAATATTACATTTTCTGAAATCGTAGAAAAACTAAACTTCTAAACCTTAAAAGAAAAATGTGTTGTGTTCCTAATAAGACTAGACTAGTGACTTGCTGATTCACAGTGAACTGGTTCTTTTTTCTTTTTCTTTTCTTCTTTTTTTTCCTTTTTTTTGGCACTTGTGTATTCTGATGTAAAAGAAAAAGATGCATAGCCTTATTTAAATGAAAGATGGATCAAGAGGACAGCATCATCCTGGGTACATCACTTTTAAAAATGAAGGCAAGTTGCATTAGACAGAAGTTAAGGATGTGTGTAAAGTGTCAAATTGAAGTAAGAGGTGTAAAAAAGTGAAAGGAATTTAAAATATACAATGCATAGGGAGGAAATGAGAAAAAGAAATGTGACAGCTGCCTGAAATAAAGGAGAAGTAGCCTAATTTGTAGGGAATGACATGTACCAAACTTAAATTTGGAAGAATAATGTTTCTCTAGGAAATTATAAACAATAATGAAGGGAAACACATATGCACCCCCACCTCCATTAACAGGCAAAACTGAGGTTCTAAAAAAACCAGGAGTGGGTTGTGGGATAGAGGGCAGAGGGGGTGTGTGCATGAATACAGTTCTTTGCATTGACTTTGACAGTACCTTTTTGTATGTGTGCAGAGATTAGTAGTTTTAGAAAGGTGAGAATTACTCAGTACCTCTGGGTTCCTATGTATCAAAAAGGCACTGCTATTTGCTTTGTGATGCAGGAGAAGAGTAAGTTCATGGTTTAGAAACTATCTGTATGTTTGGAGAAAGCGAATCGACTACCAAAGAGCGCTAGTGTTCTGGACTCAAGATTTAGAACATTTTTTTGTCCTGGATTTTTTTAGCTTGTAAAAGGAACCAATTTAGAGAATCCAAATAATCTGAATATTCTTAGGTATGAAAAGAGTGAACACTTCGTTTTTATAAATTTGGACATGTTTCTTAATCTGCTCTCAGTTTCCCCTTTCTTTTGTGAAATAGAGGTGGGAACAGCTCCTATGGAAAGCCTCTTATAAAATCAAGATGGAAGTTTCTAGTACATTGCATAGCAAACAGAGGAGCTGACATAAATTATTTTAGGCCCTTATAAGAAAGAAACTAAGTTCATAAAGGTGGAATTGCCATAAATATATAAACAGGCAATATCAGAAACAAAGCTAAGATATGAAATCCTTGTGTTCTTTTTTTTTCTTTATTCAAAGCATCTTGAGGAAAATAAATAAATAAATAAATAAATGGCCTGCATACCTCAAAGCATTCAATAACCTTCTTTGTTTTGTTTGGAGCTTCAGAAAAAGAGGTATTTGCTTTAGGCTACTGGTAGCTTTTTTATCCAACCTGTTGCTATTGGTTATAATTAGAAATGATTTGATAAATCACCATGGGGAATTAAAATGTACAACATGCAATCAAGATTATAAAACCTCTTAAGGAGACTGCCTTGACTCATTGCTTCCTGCTATTTTTCTTATGAAAAACATTTTTGGAGGTACCACTATATTTATCGGACTATGTTAGATGCCACAGAGTTTAGAACAAAGGCTGATAACTACCAAGGGAAATAATGTCTTTTATTAGTAGTAATACAATTACAATGTAGAAAATGCTGCACATTAAGTATACCCAAACTGCAAAGCTGAGATACACAGAACATGAATTTTATAGGAGATGAATTAGAGTTAAGTAAGGAAGTATCTTTTGAACTGTGCTTTGAAAGACTACACATTTAAATTATGTGTTAATTTTTAAAATCGTAGAAGTAACACAGAGAAACTAGAGGAAAACTAAAAACTACAAATTAAACCAAAAGAAATAATGATTTATCATTATATCATCAAGAAGTAACCACTGTTCAAATTTTTCCACATATTTGTCTAGGCATTTCTGTTTTGAAATAGAAGTGAACACATGTTTGTACAGTCTAAAAGCCATACCCTACCCTTTCTTCTTTCACAATTACTGAAATAATCAGGATTTTTTTATATGTTTAGATCCATTTGATTATTTTTATTTTCTAAACTTTCCATTTTATTTTCCTTGACATACACCACATACATACATAATTTTAAGTTTATATGATCTGAAAAGAAACCAGAGTATCAGAATTTTAAGTTTCTAAACAAGTGTGGTCATATAAACATTTTTCCACTACACCCTGAAATATAAAATTCTATATCACACTTTTTTTTTTTAAGGACAGCATAATTTTCCCGAGTGACTCTGTTAAAATTTACTTAACCATTAGACTGATACAGACGTTAGGTAAAAATCAGAGGGCAAGGCACTCTATAAAGAGGGGACCATATCGGTGAAGTAATGAGGGGGTCACAGGCGTATCAAATAGCAGCAAAGAGAATGACTGAACACATATGGGGAAAAAGAGTAAACATGTCTGTAAAAACTGTAAACAGCCTTCATTTATGTGCTGGCTACAAGGAGACCTCAATTTTGCATATTTCACCATTAAACACCCTATGCTTTCTCACATCGCACAGCAACACCCCAAAAGGTATGTCATAGAAACGACAGAATTTTGCTACCCTCTACTAGCTGATAAACAGTTGCAAACAATTTCTTTTGGCAATTATATCCCAACAGGGAAATATGTGAGGAGCAACACTATTTTAATCTGTATTTTAGTACCTATGCCATAATTTGATTATTTGATAGTATCTTGTCTTATCAATCTATTAAAATAAGAGGTAAACACACGGTGTATGTGATCATCGGATAAATAAACAGGCACATGGAATGGTGATATTAGTAATAAGAATCACATTTGAACACCCTTGAGAATAATTAAGACCTGGCATGACATCCTGGAGATACCCTGTCAAACACTATGTCTAAAAGCTGAGGTGTAACTAGAGACCTTCTCCTTTTAACTCTTTGTGAATGCTCTCTTTAATAAGAGACTTAATGGTCAAGACACAGAAGCCAAATGTGTCTCAGCTCCCACTGGTTTCAGGGTGTGAGTGGTATTCAGAGCTACCTTTCGCTGAAGACTTCTACTGTGCCAGGTACCACGCAACAGTCTCGGGTACCTTATTTCATTTAATCATCAGAACAACTTCCGGAAGTAAAAACACCACCATTTAGCAGAAGAACCTGTTCAAAAAGGTGACCCGCTGAGAAGTCAGCATGTAAACCCGACTGCATTCTCTCTTTCGCTGTGCACCACTACCCAGGACTGGGGAGCACCTGCTGCACCAGCCCACGTGACGTGCTGGGACTAGGGACTTGGTGAGGAAAATGAAAGGGTCTCGCTGCAGGTGGGTAGGGCAGGTGAGAGGAAGGGAGGAATAAAAAAAGACCCTACGGTTGAGATGGAGAACACAGGGGAGCAGGTAGTAATAGGTTATATATCTTGAAGGCGAGATTCGGGGAAATAGGAAATGAGAAATGGATTCAGCCTTATCTTTCAAGGATCTTGGGCACTCTAACTTCTGAGCTGGTGAACTCCAGAGCACCAATTCCCTTTGGTCTAAAAACTCAGTGATGCTGTTCCCTCTGTTCCAGTATGTTACATGTAGCAAATGGTTGAGTTTTCTTGGCGTAAATATAGTGGTATAAAAAATATGCCACAGTGCAGAATATATACCTATGTTTGTGTCACCCAAATGAACAAAGGACGCATAATAAGACAGTAATGTTCACAAAGGATAAATCATAAACTTGGTTCACAGTCTACACAACTGGAATGAATACACATGCAAGGCTGAAAGATGTAATAATCACAAGTATTCAATGTTTTATCTTTATTCATCAGTTCATTTCCTTCTTCAAAAATTTTACAATCTCTTCTGCATGCACTTCGCTTGTTTTATCTTACTCTTTTTTTTAAAGCCACTTTCAAATACTAAGAGAAACTCACTTGAAATGAAATAAAATATATTTAACTTCATTCACCAATGAAATAGTATCAATACTTATTTTTAATAAATGGTTTAGGATTCTAAGCTGTCAAATGCTGAAACCAGGCAAGATCTCAGACAAGAAGAGAAGATTTTTCAGGACAAGAAATTCTCTGAATGTTTCTTAAGGATAAGAACAAGGAGGGAAAAAGTAAGCATTCAGTTTGTATTGGAAACTATAAACAAAAGCATTTCCAAATTATATAATTGTGGGGAATGTAGTGGACTACCGAAAACTTCTGGGAAGATATACGTGAATATTAGTACTGAAACATTTTTTACCAAATACGGTAAAGCTGGGACTGCCAGAAAGCCTACTAGTTTCTATATGATATTATTACACTGGTCTCTAATGCCCAGGAATTTATAAATAGAAAGGCTTGTAATACCAAAACCAAGAGCTAAGCATATGTTAAAATGAGTGAAAACCTTGCTTCAGCAATGCAATGATATGTGGCTTTTAAAGTACGACATGCAGATTAATGTGCAACATTTCAATGAATTTTAATGCTGTTTTAGTGCTCACCTTTTGCATGATGCCTTTCTCATAATAATAGCGAAGCGAACGGCTTAGTTTATCATAGTTCATAGCTGGCCTGTTTTTCTGAATGCCCCAACGCCGGGCCACCTGCCACCAAAACAGAATGACATTGTAGTGTTAAGTACTGCCTTATCAAGATATTTCATAAAACACTAGTGAATTAATCAATTACTTCCAAACCTTCCAAAACACAACCAAATTAAAGACCTAAGTAAATAGGCAAAATCATGATCTGAATTTTCCTGTGTCCTGGTTTGCTTTTAAACCAGGCGTGCAGCGCAGTGATCATTCTGAAACTTCACAATAGAATTCTTTGTCACTATTGTTTTGGATACAAAATTAAATGGAAATAAGGGGATGTGTTTACAATGGGAACGAACAGGCTGCAATTCACCAAGATGAGGCAAGTTTCCCATCCTGAGATATATGGCCTGTTTTTTCCCTCTTAGTTTTTCAGATAAAACCCATAGATCAAGAACAGCTTAGTGATCTCTTTGTAAAGGTATTTTTCGAGGTTATGATAAACTAAAGGAAAAAATACCCTGTTTGATACTAAATAAAAAAGTGAACAAGTGGCATTTTATGTGGAGCAGAGGAAACACTATACAAATTCATAATCTGAACTGCAAATAATTTTTATTGCCTGAAGCAGCATCAGAATAAAACTGTAACCAATACTAAACTGGCAAATTAGGCATTCACTTAGACAACAGTAATTGCATACTAAAAATAAGAAGGAAGTGGAAAAGGTCACCATGTACACAAGTCCACAAACAAAAATCTCTAAAGCAGAATGTCCACTTTGTTGTTTAGTGAAAAATCTCAGAACTTTTTATAATGTGGTTTTGGAGGAGCAACTTATGTGGCAGAGGAGAGGTTTTCAAGAAAAGCCCCTTCTTCAATGTATACGCCTCCCCCGCGTCACCACCGCCTTGGGCTGGCTGACGCATTATACTGAAGAGCGTAGCCTGCTTTTTCTACCCCAGCTACAACCATGTTCTCGTTAATTTCCATATTTTATTAGTCTGAGCAGATACTGCAGCTGTCATGCATACCTAGGCGACCCCAAGAGAGCATTAGCTAATAGAGTTAGTGTTTTCCTTCATTTCTATGAAATTCCAAGTTGTTGCTGGGTCCCATACACTAAAATAGAATGCTTTTCAGAGAGATCATGTCTTTCTCCATTTTATTAGCAATAGGCTTTCCTCAGGGTTTGTTTTTTTTTTTTCCTTCCTTTTAAAAATACTGATCCTTGCTATCTTCTACCTCCTTAATTTGTATTCCCTAAATAAACATACGATGTAATTTAGCCACAAGCATCCCTCTACTTTTTTAAGAGCAGAGAAATGTGATGCAACAGGGACATGATGACATATCCAAGTGGTCATCACAGCAGGTACATCTTAATTTTCCAAAGATCAACTTTATTTTAATGCAAGTGTTCTAAGCAGTAGTGAAATGGGAGGGTGGCAGTAAGAAATGAAAGCAATGCTTTCTAAATAAAATTATTTCTAAATAATTTATTGTCAAGTTGGCTAACATACAGTGTATACAGTGTGCTCTTGGTTTTGGGGGTAGATTCCCACGATTCATCACTTACATACAACACCCAGTGCTCATCCCAACAAGTGCTCTCCTCAGTGCCCATCCCCCACTTTCCCCTCTCCCGCACCCTCCCATCAACCCTCAGTTTGTTCTGTGTATTTAAGAGTGTCTTATTGTTTGACTCTCTCCCTGTTTGTAACTATGTGAAAATGAACTATTAATATTTCCTTAAATTAAACAACAACCTCTGAATAGTTTTTCATTTACAAATGCTTCTCATGAAGAAACTCACCAGGATGTCCCTAGAAAGTAAAAAACTTGCAACCAACTTTAAGACAACACAGTGGAAGTCTCTAGGGAGAGAAAGATGATTTTTTTTTGATACCATAAGCAGAGTCTGATTTTGAGGATGCCTGGTAATTCTCAGCACAAGTGGGTATTAGTAGGTATTTTAAAACAGTAAAATTTATTCTTAGAGATGTTTTCTTAAAATTTTGTGATGTTTATTCATTTTTGAGAGACAGAGAGAGAGAGGGCATGAGCAGAAGAAAGGCAGAGAGAGAAGGAGACAGAATCTGAAGCAGGCTCCACGCAGACCCACAAACCATGAGATCGTGACCTGAGCCAAAGTCAGATGCTTAACCGACTGAGCCACCCAGGTGCCCCGATTCTTAGAGATGTTTTAACTGACTCAGTGTCACATTCATCAAGAGAAGTGCCACATACCAATATGCCTATGAGACGCAGATGAGTTATGCAAGATGAACAAGTTCTAGAGATCTACTCTACCACGGGGTGCCCACAGTTAACAGTACTATATTTTAGTCACAGGTAGAAGGAAATAACTGTTCGATGTAAATTCCTATTGCACGTACTCAGTTCTCCGATGAACCAACTCTTCAGTGATTATTAACATGTTCGATGAGGTGAACAGCACACACTTCCATCACGTTAAAGGGCTTTCAAGTTACTTTACATTAAGTGTTTCTAGTCTCAATTTGTTAGTGCTTCACATTTTTACAGTTCTTTAGCTTACATCATTTAAGTACATCTACATAAAAATGAATTTCGTTTGAAAGCCAAAGTAAGCTTGAGACACACTATGGAAATTCAAACACCTAAACATTTAGCCCATACTAGACAATGGATATTTTCAAATTCTGAAATTTGTATGTGTGTTTGGTGTAGGGCAATGGAGATGCAAAGCTAACCCGGCAAGCACGAGTTATAATCTGAAGTAGATTTATAATTATGCTAACCAGCTCCTGTTATTTCAAACTTCTTTTAATACATATTTGAATCAGATAATCTCTTAAATAAGAAAGGTAACTTATCTTCTGGATATCAAACTACGACATGTTATCTGATTATAAATGAATACCTGCTTTCAAAGGGCAGAAAATTTAAGATGCATAGGCCCATTATCCTAGGTTGTAGATATTTGGTCTATGAGAAACTAATCACTTGGGTTCAAAAATAGCTGGATATCTTACGAAATTTTTCAATCTTTCTGAGGTGTTTAAACCCTACAGCCAAAATGATCAGTCATAGGCATGTTAACTGAAAGTCTTCCGTTGCTTTCTTGGCTAATGTAAACCAAAGTCAACTTCAAAAGTAGCAGAGAAAGCACCTTTAATAAGACACAAGCATTTCATACAAAAGTCACCTTTCTATAGAGGTCCAAAATGCAATTGGTGGGTTATGCCATAATAATTATAGTAGCTTTAAGTCTGAAACTAGGCCTGGGGAGAATAAAACTTGAACTGAGACGTTTTTCCGGAAAACATTCCATTTGTCTGTGCACGGGGTGTGCGACAGTAAGAAAGGTGAACAGGTAGTTGAAAGTGTGTTCCATTTATCCATATTATCTCTCTAGAATTCTCTCACTTTGGCAATTTCTTAGGTATTACGGTGACACTTTGTACTTAATCCCTACTTTCTCATGGGGTGTACACAGTCCGGCTGCCTAGAAAAGGTATCCCCAAAAATCAAAGAGAAGCAATGTCCCTCCTAGGCCCGCATCTCTGAAGGAGTGAGCACTTCCTACTGCAGCTCTTGTGGGCCTTTACCCCCCCACGGCAATTTCTCCCCCGCTCCCTCTGGCACATGACTTTGGTTTCTCAATGTCCCTCTCTGACACCTTGACAAAATTAAGATTATCCAAATAACAAATGCTAATACTCAAGAACAATCCCTTCATGTGCAAAAGTAGTTGAACTTCACATACACCCTCTCCTCCTCAAAAATCATCAAACATCCCCAGTGTAGATGCTCTCTTAGAGACTGCATTCTTGAATCAAGTCTTATGCCAACGATGCTCTGGCTACTTTTCTTCATCAATTCCACAGGATGGTATTCAACTGGAAAAAGTGTGCAACATATTCATTTCTTAGTTTAAATGGATACATTTTTTTCTTTTGCCCACCTTCTAATTTAGAAGGTTTCCCTAAAGTTTTAAAAGTAAAACAAACAAACAAACAAACAAACAAAAACGTTTCTGGCACACTGATCGAATATATGTTTCTTCAATATTATAACATATCTGGTTTTCCAAACAAAAATCTGTTAAACCCACCTCTTCGGGCTCAATCAGTTTAAATTCCATGCCTCGCCCAGTCCACGCAATGAAATGAGAATTTGAAGGGTCATCCAGAAGAGCTACCAAAAACTGCCAGAGCTGAAGTGACCCCCGCCGCTGGTACGTGGGGCCTTCCCGATACATGCCTGGCTCCTGTTTGATGTCCCCTAAATTGAAAAGGTTTTAAGTTTTGATTATTAGCAATATTATGACATTTATATAAAATTTACATTAAGTCAATCGCTAAAATGATTAAAACACAACCACTTTTGGGTGTCTGTGAAATGTAATGTCATTGCTAAACAGGGCTTTAAAACAATTAAAGGATTTGAAGTAAAGCGAGAATCTGTACAAACTCACAAACAACTATATATAACATGTAAGGGTCAAAATAAATGCACACAGGTGCAGAATAAATCCACAGATGTCATTTACTTATAACATTTTTGTATAACCATTCTTTTGTTTTCATTCATCTCTTTAAAAACCATACCGTCTAATCACACTTCTTTTTGCTTTTAATGCTAATGACATTATTCACTGCTCTAAGCAACACTGAAGAGGGGTAATCAATTTTAAGCTCTGGGCACTTTATTTGTACAAATTAAATTCTGCAAACTATAATGTGTAATATCTCATTGACCTGCACATTACAAACTATTGCAAATTTTAATGCAAATATTTCAAAGCAAATTTAATAGCATCTTAAACGCTGGGTTAAGTAATCTGTACATTATATAAATTAGGAAAATCTCATAGGGAAATCAGGGCATATTGGATTATCATCATACCATCCTTTTCCACACCTTCATACGGGCACTACCACTTTCTTAGCTGGCAGCAAATAAAAATTTCTTTGTTTTTCTTCATCTCTTGCTTGCATTTCACTCATGTGAGTTTAGCTTACTAGTCTTTTTCTAAAAGTGCAATCTGAAAACATACATACTGGAGCTTTCTGTAAATCTATATTTTTAATCAAGAAAGGTTGGTTTGGGGGCGCCTGGGTGGCGCAGTCGGTTAAGCGTCCGACTTCAGCTCAAGTCACGATCTCGCGGTCCGTGAGTTCGAGCCCCGCATCAGGCTCTGGGCTGATGGCTCAGAGCCTGGAGCCTGCTTCCAATTCTGTGTCTCCTTCTCTCTCTGCCCCTCCCCCCTTCAAGCTCTGTCTCTCTCTGTCTCAAAAATAAATAAACGTTAGAAAAAATTAAAAAAAAAAAGAAAGGTTGGTTTGTGTTACATTTATTTGTTATTTATACATAGTGTAAAAACCTATTAAGTATATTACAGCAATATGGGTGTTAGTACCACAATTTTTCTGGCATAAATCTGGTCAGTTATCTTGCTTTTACCAACCAACCAAACAAACAAAAAATTCAGTCATAACTCCTGATTATTTATATCTACCTCCAGGCACCTACCCCTAAAATATGTGGAACTGGTCACAATGGGGAACGAATGTCTAGGGCCCTACGGACATATCATTGTTAATGCACAACTTTCTCTTCTCCACGATAGAAGCAATTCAGACAGAATATACTGAAGCTAATCTATTCACAGTTAGTGTGAATTATAAAGCAGGCGAAGTCAGAAGCTTCTTAAAACTTTCCTTTGGTTAGTAGACAGCAACACACCTCTTAAAATAATCACGAAAAGAGCAACACTTTAAAAACCATAACCAAAATAAAATTATTCAGTCAATAGCTGCTAAAAATCATTATGTCATTTTGGTCTAAGCTAGATAATACAGAAGTGTCTCTTCATATTGATTTCAATGACAGTTTTATTTATCTCAGTTTTTCCTTCTGAGACTCAAATTTTTTCATGGGGGTAACTGAGCAATTATACAGAGTGAAACCCTGTCAAATTTTATAATCTCTAGGTTGTTTCTGCCTATAAATGTTACTGACCGTACTGGCCTTGTCGATGAAAAAAAATAACCCTTTGTTTTTCTATTCTTTTGCTGTCTATTCCTTACAAAAAAAAAGTAATAAATATTATTTTCCAAAAAAGCCTTTCTTAGTACAAAATTGAGAATATTTAAAAGTCAAAGGGAATGAATAATCAAAATAGACATTCATGTGATTTAGGCTTCTTAGATTATGTCGTAATCCTATTGATAGTTTTGAGCTATTTTTTCTTCCTTATATGCCCATGCTGATAATCAAGATTTTTAAAAATGTTAAGCTCACTAAGAATGAAGCAAAGAAAGAAAGAAAGAAAGAAAGAAAGAAAGAAAGAAAAAAGAAAGAAAGAAAGAAAGAAAGAAAGAAAGAAAGAAAGAAAGAAAGAAGAAAAAAACCTGATGAAGGTCATTCCAAAAAGTAAAGGCGTTATGCTCTGTCTGAAGAAAAAAGGTTGTATTTTAAGAATTGTGACACTCCACACCTATCACATTGCTGAACTTCGAAGCTTAAAACCAGTATCTATTTAGAATAAGGCCAAAAAAGTGACCCCTACTGGAGCTTAACCCTGTGACCTTCAATGAATTTAGCAATTTAAAGCAAGATTAAGGAAAAAGATCTTCCCAAAATTATCATTCCTTCTGCGAAGGACCAGAGTAGCAAAAACCTCAGGAACAGAGTAGTGTTCAAGCAACTAATTAGAGATGTAGAAGCAATCTGAGCATGCACTTTGCTGTTTAAATAACAACAATTAAAAACTTATGAGCGCTACCAAGTCATTACAGCCATGATCCCCAAAGTTTGTGCAATCAGCTAATCAGAGGGTCCCTGCTCATTTCCTGTTAAACAATCAAAGCAGGAAATATGGAGCCCACTCTGAAGAACCACTAAACCAATGAACTGTTCACTTTATACCCAAGCGTCCGCGTAGATGCTGACTTCTGCCACCTTTGTTGAGAAAGAAGAAATTCTATTTCACTTGACACTCTCTTCTAAAATCTGGAACCTTTTCACTGCAATCGAGAGTGATATTAAAAAGGTAATGCTTTCCTGACTCCATTTTAAGCAATTACAAAATAATGGCACATTAGGAATGAACATCTTCCCGAGGGGGGGGGGGGGGGAAGAACAAAAAGGACTAACAATCACTAACTAAATGGGCAGCTATGTTGTTCCTGTGCTCCATAATGCATCTTTTCATGAACAATAAAAGGAAGAAGACTGCATTAGTCATCTGCGTATCCACAGTAGCATGCTTTCTGTTCTGCTTTGTTAATTATGGGATCAGCTTTCAATAAATCTCGAACAACAAGCTGCATGTGCTCAGCAGGGCAATGGAAAGACCCCTCTTACTGGACACAAAGCTCAGCAAGAATGATACTCTGGTTATAACTCTCAAAATGAGATCTCTCCTAGGACAAAAGCAAAAAGCTTCCGAATAAGGAAAGGAAGAGAGAATTTATAAAAGGTAAAGTTTAGCAAGAGTTGAATACATCACAAATGATGTGCATAGAAATCTTTAAGTAGAGATGTCACCTTCTTTCAGGAGAATTGAGGGTGAACTCTCCACTCCCTCTTAGAAAAATTCAAACTTGAAGCACAATGAAAAACCTACCATCAAATTTCTCTGGGACAACACAGGTGTCATCATAAAACTGCCTGGGGCCCTTTTCAAACATACAGCCTGTGGGGAGAAAGAGGATACATTTATTCATGATAGAAATGAAATTCACAAGCAATTTAAAAAAGAGCCATTAACACAAAAACTGGGGTAGAAAAGGGCTCTGCCATTTTTCAGCTCTGTGACCTTAGATACACTATTTAGCCTCTGTGTCTCTGTCTCCTCACCTATAAAATGGGCGTGATACTAAATCACCTATCTTAAAGGGGTGTTGTCAGGATAAGAATTTAATATACACAAGTTTGGAACAGTACCTAGCACAGTGATATATGACAGACATTTATATCATTACTAACCCAAGCACAGAGCAGGTAAACACTGGCAAACTTAGAAATTACAATCTCCTTTTTCATTCTCTTCCAAGTTTTGTTATTCATGAGACAAGAAGGAAATCAAGATGAATTACTTATATTTACCTCACGGGGTTATCCTGATAAACTGAAACACATTCAGTCTACCCCTTACTTCCTGGGAGAAATATTTAGCTAGGCTAACCTTCTCATATTTTCATCTCCAACAGCCAAGACAGTTTAATTCTATGTTTAATATTCCTTTTTCCTATAACAAAACTAAGTCCACAGGAAAAAAAAAAATAGATCAACAGCTTTAACGGTCATTTTCTCCCCCATGTCATTGACTGTGACCTTCAGTGAATTCTCGTTGTCTTTGATCGCCAGTAAGAAATTTCATACAATTTAATCACAGTTTTTTTTCTCAAATGTATTGGTCTGTACCGTGAGTACGTAACATTAACAACAGTAGTGACACTAATTACATCGCATTCCTTAAATATTTTTGATTTACCAGCTCATTATACTCTTCTTTAAATACAAGGATTTACTTCTATCAATCTCACTTACACAAAACAACCAATATTAGACCTAATGTAAACGCATGCATCTGTATCATCTTACTGAGGACAAAGAGCATTACGATAAGAACCACACACATATTTCCAGAAATACTTCAGTAGGGAATGTATCCAGAGATCTTTTTATTCACTAATTTGCAGGTATCAAAGTCTGTTAGATCAAAGCTTTCCCACCATGTTTACCATGAACACACCCATAATAAAAGTTCCTTCTGTAGGCCTCTTATGTGAAATTCCATTCTTAACTATTATTTGTCTGAAAATGAAAATCCAGTTTATTTAAAGGCAAATATATTTATATCTCCTGTCTTTTATTTCAAAACAGAGACTTAAATTTGTAAAGAAAAACTGACATTCCTCGAAGATACATTTCAACAGAGAGTAGGAAGATGGGCTAATCTATAAAGCACATGTTCTATTTTAAAAGAATGTGGTTGTTGGGGGGGGGGGCGGAAAGAACACAGAAGTCCACTTTTCAGCTGTTTACATGCACATGACTCATGTTAACAACCAAATTCAAGATAACATGACCTGAAACATCTTCCTTTTACTTTAAAAAGATAAAGTTTTAAAATAGTGCTTTAGGGAACATAAGTGATTTTCCCCATAAAATAGAATGAATAATCAAATGATTGCATCTTTGGCACATCTGATTTTGACAGGATTTACAAGGAACTTCAATAATAGAAAACTTAACTTCTGTTCTGCTGGGATGAGCCAGGAAGCCTTCTTGCCTCATATAAATGGAGTGGCAGCTAGGCACTTCTGAAAGAAGAAACAACACCGGTCAAAGAGAAGTCTGGAGCTGAAAATGTGTGGTTACCAGTGAACAGAGTGCAGAGAGGAAAATAACCGAAACTGACATGAGTCTCCACGAGAAGAGCTTGTCAACACGTAGTTAACATTTCAGGCAGGGCCCACACAAGAAATGGTGAACACGGACTCTCTTCGACAGGCATGTGAATTCACAGCTTTACCCACATTTGCGGAAGAGTGGTTCTCCTGCAATCCCACATGAATAGGAGAGTAGCCTTGAAACAAATGGTGTAATGAGTTAAGATACGTTTGGGGGGCATTTATGAGATATATCTGTATATCCCGTGGTATTTAGAGGAAAGATCAACAAAAGACTCATTCATAGTTTATTTCATGAACACTGGTAGAAATTATTAACAAAACACCAAAATTGCTACATCTCTTAAAATTAGTCTAGCCTTTCAAGGTGATTGCTATTTTCAGCCCCAAATAAAAGTATCACTAACTTTTTCTTTTGTTAAGCACACAGGTCATACTCCAAACCAATGAGACTAGAGAACAGAAATCCCACAATTTCGTAGCAAATACCACTATCACCCTAGGAGTGAGGCCTTGCCTATCTGACCAAGTTAACTCATCACTGAAAAACTACAAAAAAATAAACTTGGTTAATGGTTAAACTTGAGTCCTAGTGATGGCTGTTTATTAGGTTAGGGAGGGGGAAAAGGAAAAAAAAATATGGATTAGGAGACAAAAGATTAAAATTCAAGTGCTTTATTTACCACTAGCAAAGCTACATGACTTTAGAAAAACCATTCTGTGTCCAAGTTTATATAAAATAAAGGTCGGGTCAGATGTTATCTACAATCTACTACAGGCTCAAGTTCTTTGATTCTGAAAAAAGAAGTTCACTCACTTGATCAGAGGTTGATGTCTGGTGAAGCCAATGAAGTTATAGCTTCAGGAAGGATCCTCCACTTACAGGAGTCCCTCCTGAGGTCCTGCCCCTAACTTTGTATATGCCATTTCATTTTCTTTTTCTTTCAGAAGATTCCACAAAGTTTATGTTTTAGGTCCCACAAACCTGGACCAAAGCCTATATATAACATATACAGATTCTATAGGAGGGTATAAATATATGTGACTAAACTAATTCTATCTTCTGTATGTATACTCAAGTCTTTGAAACTCTGAACACATATAAACTTATAAAACACACGACAAATGTGTTATTTAAGAGTGTGTCCCCCCATTCCACCACTCATAGTAAGTACATGATTTCTGAACGTGTAATAAAGATCACTTAAAAGAAGTGGGATTTAAAGACCCTCATCTCTTCTTAACTACCCATCCATAGAATTTAATGTTATAATAGATAATCAGCACCATTTACTTGGCCTAGAGGTCACTCTTTCTCAGTCTGGAATGTTCCATTTTTTAAAGTGTATACAATTAAAAAAAAAAACAAAAACAAAAAAAACAAAAATTGCCTGGTAATTAATGTCAACCAAAATATCAGATATTTTTTCACAGAAAAAAGTTGATGTGGTTTTAGTCAAAAATATTTTTTTAAGTTTCATTTACTCAGAGAGAGGGAGAGAAAGCATATAAGCAAGGGAGGGGTGGAGAGAGACAAGAGAGACACACAGAGAGAGAGAGAGAGAGAGAGAGAGAGAGAGAGAGAGAGAGAGAATCCCAAGCAGGCTCTGCACTGTCAGAATGGAGCCTGACTCAGGGCTCAAACTCACAAAGCCCGAGATCATGACCTGGGCTGAAACCAAGAGTCAGATGCTTAAGTGACTGAGCCACACAGGTGCCCCTAGTCAAATATATCTCAATAGCAATTCATTAGAGCACTAACATTTAAAAGTATGTAGAAATCAACAGCTTTGGGGTTGAAAACCGTATAAAACTCATTATCAAACATTTTAGTATACCATGCCTTCTTTACATGACACATTATCTAGTATAGAATTCTGACCGTACAAAAGACAGAGTTAATCTTGTTTCTTGATATCAGGAGATTTATCATGGGGTTGCAGAGTGATTGAACGTCTGGGTTACCAAATAGTTAGCAATCCATTTTATCCATACTTTTTAACCAGTGGTATTTCAGATTAATTTTTAACGTTATTTTGATTTATTGCCAGGCATAGGACCCTTGAAGCAGCTGGGCCTAGAAGGGACAGTGTTAATGACTCTGCCATCAGCTCAGCAGCTGTTTAGAGGTAAGAATTTTGTTATACCAATGTTGACACCCTGCCACAAAATACTTTTCCTGACTGCTGGCCAGCTGGAGTATGGCTGTAAAAACAGCTGGCTGGCTCTGAAGCTAGAGGAAAACATATAGATTAAACTCTATTATATATAAGTGTGACTAAATGTAGTCTTTCCTCCCAAGAGGGGAAGAAGGAGAGGAGGAGAGGAAATGCAAGTACTTATAAGAAACCCACTATTCAAAGTTGAAGGAATATCTTATAAAACAAAATAACATAATACAAAACAAGCATGATCTTGGACATTTGACATCAAAGAAAGAATTTGATCATTTCACTAACTTTCATGTATCTATCGACCTTGCTGATTTGTTATTTCTTGTACTAATTCTGTAATATTTTTCATAAATTCTGTTTATTAATCTGTGACATTCAAAGTATACTAATTTAAATCCCATAATAAATTAATAATTTCTAATAAGGCTAAAGCCAGGACCTCCATTACAGTTCCAGAGGCGAAACTTATGTCGAGGTTCTAAGAAAAACAAGGAACGGCAGCTTAGAAAAAAACATACATATGTAAGAATATACGTGTGTTTTTCCCACTCTTAATACTATTTATTATACTCCAGAGTAAATAAAATTAACATCTAGCTCTTGAAATTGAGATGCCAGCTAACAGTGTTTAAATCCAGTCTATCCTTAAAATCAGTATCCTTTATACAGTCCAGAGAAGCCTGAAAAAATATAGCTAAGAGGAGTTTATTCCCCTAAAGTAACTAAAGTCATGTTATCCTAAAGTGGTATCAGTTAATTTATGACTATCAGAGTGGGTCAGACTCTAATCAAATTGTAGAAACATTTCCAAAGTGATTATTCAATCAAATGACTAACATGGTTAATTAGGAGCCATAAACATTGCTCTGAAGTTCATCAAAGTAATGACTTGCCCAGAAAAATTACTGCTAATTAAATTGCCTGCTGCTTTCATTTCTACCTTATCTAATAAAAAATCCAACCAATGAAGTTTGGCATTACATTTTAACTTCTGCTAAATGCTCAACCAAGATCCAAAGTAGCTAAGCGGTGACTTCAAAGGCAAATGTTTTGTGGCAGGGAATGGAGGCATTGCATACGTATACACTCATGTTTTTTCATAGGATAAAGCTTACAAAATTCAGCAGCGATCATAAAATGTAGTTTAACCCATGCACAAACGTTACTATGATAGCGTATTTGTGCTGTTCTATTAGGTGTCCATAGGTTATAATTTTAGGCTCAGGAGACCAGCACGGATTACAAATGTGCATCTTGTCTTCTAATAGACCTGGTTTTGAACCTCAGTTCTGAGATTTTGTGGGACTACGACATTTTGTTAGTTATTTCACATCTCAAACACTCAACTTCCACATCTGTAAAATGGGAATTATAAGCGACACCCTTCAAAGGGTTCTTGGGAGGACCATATGTGCAACATTTCACTTAGTGCCAACAGGGAGGATTCAGGATATGGTGCTTACCATTGAAAACAGAAACTATTTTTAAGTGACCTTCACAAGTGTTTCAAGTGAGTGAACCACAGCACTTAAAATTAAAAATGATTACATAGTGAAATTATTCTTGCATCTTAAATGGCTATTCTTAACACAGTTACCTGAGAAGATTGATTTGTTGCTTATTCGTATACTTATTCAGTGATATTCTTCACAAATCTATAAACCCATGGTATTTAAAATACGCTGATTTAAAGTTCATTACAAACTCATGACTTCTCAGGTTGAAGTGAGAAGCTCCGTTACATTTTCAAAATATTCGGAGGTATCTCTTTTGAGCTACTTTCTACAGTATTATGCCCTAATATTTGCTGCTGTGTGACTGGTTTAAAAAGTCTTAAATTTAATCTGTAAATTGAATTATGTAAACTTCATTTAACACAAAGGATTTTGTATTATTTTGAAACCAATGGATCAAAGAGCACTAGGACATGACCATAGTACAGGCCCCGCCAGCTTGCAGAAACTATAGTGGCTATAATTTGTCACAGATGAGCTCAGGGGAGGGTGATCAGTATGCTACAAAAATTCAAAGCACCAAAGCACAGTTGTCCTTTTAATGCACTAGTTAACGTAGGGGCAGTTAGGAAAAACAGTAAACACAGACCCCAAACTATCCGATTTTCTTAGTGTTCACCTCTAGTAACACTGTTAAAATTGCCTTTAAGATATGCACGTTTCTTGGGGCGCCTGGGTGGCGCAGTCGGTTAAGCGTCCGACTTCAGCCAGGTCACGATCTCACGGTCCGTGAGTTCGAGCCCCGCGTCAGGCTCTGGGCTGATGGCTCGGAGCCTGGAGCCTGTTTCCGATTCTGTGTCTCCCTCTCTCTCCGCCCCTCCCCTGTTCATGCTCTGTCTCTGTCTGTCCCATAAATAAATAAAAACGTTGAAAAAAAAAATAAAAAAAAAAAAAAAAGATATGCAGGTTTCTTAAGAACAAATGAACAAGTTGGCTTTTCTCTCTCTTGCATTTCCAAGCCACAGTGGGAAACACAGCACTGATTTGGGGAGCTTTACCAAAAGCCGGACCACAAGGTGGAGTTTTGAATTTGTGCACAGGGCATAGCTACACCCTGCTCCGATTTGTGTATTTGCATACTGCTGCCCAGGGGTACAAAAGGAAGAATCCCCTCAGGGCACAGTTTGCCTAAACCTTCTAGGAGCTGTATGAGGCCAGATCAGAGACAAATATTTGCCAAGACCATCTGAGATATCCATACACTTTGCTGAAATTGTTTGTTATCAAATAGTGCGCAAACCTGAAAATTCTTGATACTATAAACTTTGAGCAAGGAGTAAGAAACGCCTCTCTTTCCCTGGAGGTTTTTACTTAAATTCGTGTGGCAATCATCAGTGTGATAACTTAAGCACTCAAGTCTCTGAGAGTAAATAAGAAACCCCTGTGAAATAGGAATAAGTTTGATGTATTTTAATGTGATGTTGCTTTCACATGAGTGTGCAATGGAAAAAGATGGATTTTTTATACACTTGACTAACTCCTTGGGGAAGTGATTTGACAAAATCAAGTCTACCTAAACGTGTCTGTTAAACACTGATGATGGCGGAAAACCTGGCGCATTAAAGTCCAGGGATGAAATATGTGTGCAGACATACATCTGAAATCAGCAGGTACTTAGTGAATGAAAACTATGTGTGCATGTGTGGGTCATTCTAGGCATACACAGGAGTTTAAACAAGCTTTTCAAAAACACATGTAACTATTACCTAAAGAAATAGAGAGGTGTTGCAAGAACTAAAGACATTAATCTCCTTCAAGAAAGATGAGCACTATGAGGTATCTTGCCAAAGTTTTATCTGTCTTGAACTTCATGTTTTACTGTTTTGTTTGTTTCTCCCCATTTCCTGGCACGGTGTTCAAAATCCAAAGATTTTCTAGAGTGCAGGAATAACAGGAGCTTTATGAAGATGTATTTAAATGCAAATGCATTCACATATACCCTAGTCTAGCATCCTTTTACTATGCATTTCTACTTGCCCTATGAATAGATTTCAGGTAGCTAATTGAGAAAATTATGTTTTATAAAGTTTTCTGCAAAGGATGCTAAGGGGAATGAATTTTTTACACTCATATGATCTCTCTATGATAGAACAAATCTAAAAGAATTAACTCTAAAATAAGACTCAGGATGAGTGCATCTGAATTCACTTGAGAAAGAAGGCAAGTGGGATGCAAAAAAAAAAAATGAAGTTTTATAAGACCTATTTGTCGTCAGTCTCAAAAGCTCTACGTGGATGTAACATCTTAGGTTGCTGAACCTCATATAAAAAAGGCAAAAAAGTTGGAGTTGGCTCAAATCTGGGGAAGACAGTGATGAATTTAGTATGACCTCATTCACACTTAAATGGGATCTTTTTCATTGGGATTTTGAGTAAACTGTTAATAACATAAAATCTGTAGAGATATTCTCTTCCACCCCAGCCTGGAAATACAGAGACTACTGTTGATAGAATTGAGCACAGAAGGAGAACTATTGTTCTTTATATGCTTTGCGCAGTACATGTAAAGTATTTTTTTAAAGTAATGCTTTTATCTGCAGATACTTTTAAAACATAAAGGCTACATAACATGAAAGAACAATATAGAACAACCTACCTATGAAACTGCAAACTTCTCTTCTAAGCATTTAAGTTTTGGGGGGACAGTATCCTACACAAATAATGACCAGATTCAAACAGGATTAGCTTATATGATCTAGCAGACTGACAATTTTCCAAGTCTTACAAGCCTGTGAAGGTTTTATTTAGTTAGAGTTAAAAATAAAATTGAAGTGATAGGAAATATTGTAACTCTGTTTATTAGATATTATTGTACTCTGACAATTAACAGAAATTTTAAAGAAAATGCAAGAAAAGATGTGCTACGCTAAACTGAGGCCACCAAAAAAAAAAAAAAGAAATCTGAAGAGGTGAAAGTGTTAATGCTGAGTTCTGATACTGAATTGTTCCTCTGCTTGAGTCTACGTGATTTGAAGCAAACCACATCATGAATGGCTTTGTCCTCACCCTCTCATCTCTCCTTGGATCATTGTAATATTCAGATATTTACTCTACTGGCTTCGAACGTGAATAATACTGGTATCAAGTTCTCTATGATTGCTCACTATGTCGCAGACAGCATAATAGTTCAGTACCTTGTTGGTCTTGCACAATTGGATCGTCTTCACATAAGAATATCTTTCTCACTTTGTCTTATCCTTTGGTCCCCAAAAGTGTATTTGTAAATATTAGAAATAATAATAATGGCATCTTACTTCAGGACTAGCAGCCTTTTAGGAAATCTCTAGAGGTCCAGATAAAATCATATCATAAAGATATCCCCTATTATTGCCTGGACCCCTAATACTATATATATTAGTAGCTTTACAAACATCATCATATCTAATCCTTACAAAAACAGGAAGGTAGAGGAATTATTTGCCCCGTTCTATAAATAAGGAAACGGAGGACAAAAGAGGCAACAAAACATACTTGATATGACAAAGAGAGTAAACAGTCATCAGGCACAGAATTCAGTATAATATTTCCAGTGTCATACAAAGTGGGAGGTTTTGTTTTTGAATGCTAAGAATAACAAAAACATGCGGATGAAGCAGTGCACTGTGGAGGCCCACACACTGAAAAAAAAGGTCACCAGAATAGAGTATTCAAACATACTAAATTTCAGAAAATGGTAAAGAAATCACAGTGACACATGCGTGTCATTCTCTCAGTTTTGTCTTGGCTGCTTTTTAATACTGTGCTATTATTTAATTTCTATGATGCTACATGATAGTATATTCACTTGGTTGTGTTTAATTTTATGAGCACAGTTATCTTTGAATATCTCTCCTAGTAACATTTTGCAGTTTTAGAAACAATTAACTTAAAAATCTCTCTCACACACATGATAAAAACAACCATCTATTTAAGGTGACAAAACTTCCTTGAAAATGTTTCAATTACATTCCTCATGTGTTAGGCAAAAGTATTTCATAGAAACAAAAAGCCTCCCTTTCCCTCTAAACTATGAAATACTCAACTCACTGAAGAAATAGAAATCCTTTAAGTGCAAAAGAAAATACCCTGTAACAACATTCTAACCTTAAAAGTAGATATTCAAATAGCTACTTTCAAAAAATAAATAATATTATCTTACCTCTTGTTCACATTCATGAACCACACAAACAAACACACACACCCAAATATGCATCCTTAAACCATTTAATTTCAAATCTTAGTTGCACATACAAAAACAGTTGTAGATCACTTTGTCCACTTGCAGTTCTGGGCCTAAGCATCCTGGTGGTTTTCTTTAGAAAGACACTAAAAATCCCACACTATGAAAGTACTCTCTCCTCCCTCTTCTAATTCCCTTTTTTGATGCTAGTACAACTCACAAGCAGACTATCCCTCCCTTCCCCCTTTCCTGCCTGTAAAATCCAAGTTAGACAAACACTGTGTGGCTGAAATGACATATTTGAATGGAATTCAGACCCACCAGTTCCTGTTTATGTTTCAGATTTGAGAATGTTGTCTTCTCATTCACTATACATTAGAAACACTGCAAGGCCATAAATAGTGTTGGGTTACATGCAGGCAGGACCAATGAGCATTAATCATTACTTCCAGTCAACTGGCAAAAGCAGCAGCTGATGGAACACTACACCCTTCAGCTCTGTATAAATGGACATTCCAGAGAGTAAGTGTGTGTGTGTGTGTGTGTGTGTGTGTGTGTGTGTGTGTGTTTCCTTTCAGTCTCCATTTTATGAATGAAACTCCAGGCTCTATAGAGTCCATTCATGTAAGACAAATGCTTACAGGGCTCTGCCCCTGGGGATCAATCAGTCATGGGTAAAACTGATATGATTGGTTTAAGACAGCCTTCAGCCTTCCATTACTGACTTAAAATGCAGTCCCTGTCCATCTGACCTGTGTTAATGCATAAAGAGTAAATCCAGACCATGGTCTCAATTCTCAAATCAAATCACTAGCCAATGCCACTTACTGTAACTGTAGATTTAGAGCATATTTAAGTATTTCTTAGAAAAAGCAATACAGTGGACCAGAGTACTGTTTTGGGTGATTTGCTATTTTAACTCAGAAGAATGAGGAAAATCCATTTGAGGCATGCATGCTAGGCAATAAAAAGCAAAGTCAAGTTGTGAGGCCAATCCCTGACCTCTATTGTAATAACAGAATTAATTAGGAAGTCATCACCGTCACTCTTCACAATTGAAGCGCCTAAAAATCAGAGATTAAATGATCTACTCGTCCACAAATCAGTAGCTGAGGAAAAGAAAATTATCTTTGGATGTTAGAGAAACAGATAGAATGCTAACGTTTCTGAAGGATCAATAGCTCATTCCTTTAAATTCCCAAGTGATTCTCCAGTTGAATTTCTCGAAGCAATAGTTTTAAAGTTAGGATGGGGGGGGGTGGGGAGAAATGAGCTGCCATGTTTCAGGAGAAAATGTAACCATAAGCAAATGATGCTTACTAATGGAATAGGGCCAAGTCTTGGCCTTTGGGAGTGTTAAATATCAGTTACAAAAAGCCAAAGTTCATGGAACCATAAACATCGCTGCACTGGAAATTACTAAAGATGGTAGAAATTACTAAAGACAGTAATGTTTAAAAACATCTAAAGTTTTAGAAGAAAAAAGCTATTTATGAGCAATTATGGGAATGATTTGTGAAGAGTCAGTCCTATACCAAATACTGTTAAACATATAATAGGTTTTATCAGCCATCTGTAACTTGGTCCTTGCCTCTAGAGGGAAAAAACAAAAAAAAAACAAAAAAAAACCACTTTTCTCTTCCAGTGATCTGAAGCCATATGGAAAAACAGTTGCAGTCAACCATCTCTGTATATATCTCTAAACAATTTCTCATGAAATCTTTACCATGTCCGTTAAAGAAAGAATGAGGATAAACATAAAAAAAATGCCTAGTATTCATCTTTAAACCTGTGAAAGATTATCTACTATGGTGTAATGACCATTTAATATTTATCTCCCGATTTCTAATATCTGGTAAATAAAATAGCAGAGAGTATATAAAGTTACCAACACGTTTTAGAATTCAAAACTGAAATGCCTGACATAGCCAGGTGGGGAGATAATAAGGAATTCTATAATCTCCCATCCAGAGAAAATATGGAGCAGAGGCAAGATCACTGAAGAGTGAACATACACTGAATTATTAATTCCTAAATAACACTCTTTGAATTAAAAAAAACCCACAATATTCTTCTATTTAAAGTGGTTCCAAGATATGCAAATAAAATGATGAAATTAAGTTGAATATTTTCAAATGTAGTATTTCATATATGTAAAATATAAAATTATAATTATTGGTCATAGGACCTTCCATTTTAGAGATGATGAAGCCTACTAATTAATGGAAAGCCTGGATGTTCAAAATAACTATCAGGAGCCCTTACTCCCTCTGTCACATCTGACTTTAATTAGCATTTTTCAACAGTTTCCTTTTGTAATCGCTGCATTCCTTGTGTTTCCTGAGCAATATGTTAGGTTGTTTACTTATGTGTAACTCAATTGTTCACAAAAGACAGAAGAATATGTATTAGTAAATACACATGAAGTCAATTTCTCAAATATATTATCTCCTCTTGTAAATAAATAATAAGATATCATTTAAAAGGATGATAAACCCTGGAGCACCTGGGGGGCTCAACTGGTTAAGCGTCTGAATCTAGATTTCAGCTCAGGGCATGATTTCACGGTTCATGGGTTTGAGCCCCAAAAAGGGCTCTGTGCTGGTGGTGTGGAGACTGGTTGGGATTCTCTCTCTGACCTTGCCCTCCCTCTCTCTCCTTCTCAAAATAAATAAATAAACCCTGATGACAACATTCCTGAGATAATACTCTTGTAGTGGCAAAATTAGTCTACTAAGAGTATAGAGATACTACTGGGTAATTGTAGCCTTCTAAATTTTGCTCTTATGTTTTTGCTTTTTAGAAGTTTTATGTAACTTGACCAACTGTTTGAGGCCATGAAGAATCATCTCCAAACACATAAAGCACTACCTACTCATATTTCTATGTGTCCGCAGAAAATAATTATGTTGTCTTGCTCTGTTATCCTCTGATTTCAACCTCTAACTTCCACCTTAAAACATTATTATAAACTCTGCAAGGGGAATCCCAAATGAGGCTTACTAGAAGCAGCAGTAGGAATTACTTGACTCCTTTTCCTACTCTTTGACCAAGATGAGTAGCTACCAACACAGCAAAAACACAGAATAACAATGACAGTGGAAAAATCTTCCCCTCTTGCCATTTTAGAAATCCAAGAGTATTTATGTTTAACTCTCTTGACTAAAGTGCCAACTTGGGCATACACAACTACCAGATATATGTGTCAGTTCTGACAGATGGAAACTGAACATAATCTTAGTTTTAACATATTTAATATGAGGTGAATATATTTTCAGTATTTATTTCATCAATTCTCTGCCTATGTATGATTTTTCTACATGCTAAACACAGAAAATCATTCTCTAAATGGAAACGTTTGCCTATGGGCCTTTATCAAAATCCTAGGGTGATAAAGAAGGATAGAGGGGAACTTGGAAAGATTGCTTGGGTGAAGAATGGATTTAAAAAGGGAGGATGGCAAAGTCCCACTTTATTCTTCCAAATGTAAGTTTTCCAACTGTTTCACAAAATATCTGTGTACCTGGAGAGAAGTTGATATGGAAGAGCCTCAGGCGTGTTACCTGTACAACTAGGGCATGGAGAAAAAAGGTGAACTAGGTGATTTCCAAGAACTTTCATGATTTTAAAAATTTATAATTCTACACAACAACTATTTGTGTCAATTTCCAAATTTCCAGTAGTGTTGACAACACCATTAAAAAATATAAAACACTTTCCTCAGGGGGCACATGATGTCAGCTTTCTCCACTACCCCCTACTTCTACTTCCTCCTCTCCGGAAGCTCAAGGTACGCAGTGCCCCCCAATCTCTGATTGGAGCAGGTCCCTGAAAGTTCTCCTCTGCCCCATCTCCCTCCCCAGCTGTTTGATGAAACTGCTCCACCACAGGGCTGGGAGGCATCTTTTAAACTAATTAGAATAATAGAATAGGCCCTGAGGGCTAAAAACACCTTATTCATGTGTTACCCTTCAGTCAACTCCTAGGTTAAAATTTTTAATATACCCCATAGCGCAAAGGAACAAAGTACTAATTGTGGATTGCAAACACTGAGCAGGGATGAACCAGAAATCCACTAAATAGCATATTAATTCTGCTCCCACCTCTAAGGCAGTCCTGGACACAAACTAATAGCAAGCCAGGTAGGTTTGCAGCATGTGGTACTATAATATAATACTTTACTTAGTATTCTTTCCACTTAAAGGACTAACGTGATTAATTTGGATACTTCTTCAACTCCAAATGGGTTGATATTTTAAAACAGAACACATATTTCCTGTCTGATTAGCAAAGTAATACCTAGGCACTGTTAAAATGCAAAGCACTTCACAGGCAAAACAGAAATTGCTTAGGATATCATCACGCGTATGAAGTCACAATATATGGGGCATCTGGGTGGCTCAGTTGGTTAAGCATCCAACTCTTGGTTTCGGCTCAGGTCATCATCTTGAAGTTTCAGGAATTCAAACCTCACATCCGGCACTGTGCTGGCAGCACACAGCCTGCTTGGGATTCTCTATCTCCCCCTTTCTCTGCCCTTCCCCCACTCACACAGTCTCTCTCTCTCTCTCAAAATAGATAAATTAATTTTAAAAAAATTAAGCCACAGTATGTCTGTATTGGGTCTTATTTGCATGAGTCATTCGGTGTGTCTATTTTTTTTTACTCATCTCATTTCATTAAACTTTTAAAAAAAAAACTGACTTCAAATGGCTGCATGATATTTCTGTTATGGATAGCTATAACTTACTCTACCATTCAACTACTATATACTTTTAACATTTCTCCCTCTCATTCATTCACTGTGTCTTTCATCCCTTAACATAATTTCCAGAGTGAAATTATCTAATCACAGTATATGAACACTGTGTGCTGATGTTTTCTTGAGCCAAACTTCAGTTTCATGTAAGTACCATGCCACTAAAAATACTACCCCTAAAATCTATCAAAAGGAAAGAAAGAAAAATGAAACAAAAGACCAACCAATCAAGGAACACAAACAACTCCAACGAAATATGTTCTTATGCATATATAAAATATTTGCCTTGTTCAGCATTGTGAATCGGTGAAACCTCACATGCAAACATGAAAATGGGAAAGTGACTATGATTCTATGAAAATGTGGCGTGGCATAAGGCACTTCCACTGAAGCACTCAACGCATATTTAACCCATTTCATGTAGTCACTTAGCCATTAGGGCAAGAAAGGGAAAACCACTCTGGATTCAGGAGAAGTCAAACTAACAAAAAAAACCCGTGTACTGCTTTGTGCAGCACTATTAGGCTCGAGAAGAAGAGAAAGAAAACAATAACAGATGTATTTGTCGAGAACTTAATATCATAATATAATAATGATCACACATACTGCACTGGTTCACCAAATTGGACCTAAATACCAATCTTTTTTAATCTTCTCAGTGTCTTCTGATTCAGGTTTTCTTCTCTTCTCCTAAATAAAAATTTCTACTCAACTAACATAATATTTTGCATTTTTTTAGCTTGAATACTCAGCAGTTGAAATTGCATTCCTGTAATTATAATTATAACTAATAGAACTTCCATTTCCCATGTCATAATTAATGTCAGGCTTTATTAGAGCATCATCATGCTGCCTTTTCACTTACAAAGCTTCTTTTATTTTCACAACATTTATGTTATATTGAATTAAGCAATAAAGAGTTCTGGAGGCCTTCTGAAAGGAAAACCTTTGGAACATAGATGCTAAGTAAACTATGAAACGTTTTTGCATTGTTTTTAAATCACATCAACTATTTCCTAATGTCCTATTTGTTCAACATCAGTAAGTGAACCAAGAAATCAATGATCCAGTGATAAATACATTAGATTTCATAAAAAGATTATTTAATGTGCTCTCAAAAGGGATGAAAGAAGTAATGACAACGAAACAAAATATCTGGAGATCATATTTGTTGACTGCAATGTAGGACATATACAGATGTGTCAACTTGATCCCAGCTGTTTGGTGGCCAGGGAAATATATTTTGATACCTGGTTATTAACTTTCACAGGCCTTGGTTATACACTGTTACCACCGTTCTTTTAGACCGCAACCAGAAGCTCCAACTTTACAACTTAATTACTCAAGCACAACAGAACTGTATCCTATTGGCAATACTTAAATTAGCATTCAGAGGTGCTGTACAATTTTAGCAATCTGCAAGAGAATTTGGAGGGTAGGAAGGAATATAAACTAACAGCTTCTCAAATATTAAACAAGTGTTGTACAAGTCATTTGCAAGGTATAATGTACACTTCACAAAAGACATGCCCCATATACCTTTAAAATTGGATAGAGTGCCTGAATGGCTCGGCTGGTTAAACATCTGACTTCAGCTCAGATAGGATCTCACCATCCTTGATTTCGAGCCCCACGTCGGGCTCTGTGCAGACAGCTCAGAGCCTGGAGCCTGCTTCAGATTCTGTGTCCCCCTCTCTCTCTCTGTCCCTCCTCCATTCGTATTCTCTCTCTCCCTCTCAAAAATAAATAAACATTTTTTTAAAAAAAATTTAAATTGGAAGGGCACCTGAGTGGCTCAGACAGTTAAGTGCCAGACTTTAGCTCAGGTCATGATCTCACAGTTCGTGGGTTTGAGCCCCAGGTCGGGCTCTGGGCTGACACCTCAGAGCCTGCTTCAGATTCTGTGTCTCCCTCTCTTTCTGCCCCTCCCCCACTCACATTCCCTCTGTCCTTTTCTGTCTCTCTCTCTCTCAAAAATAAACATACATTAAAAATTTTTTTAAATAAAAAATAAAAAAAAATTAAATTGGATACTGGACTATGACTGACAGAATTATCATGTCCTCCACAATTCACTGTAGATGCCCTAATGCCCACTGTGAGCATATTTGGAGATGGGGCCTTTGAGAGAGAATTAGGGTTGGATTCAGTTATGAGGGTGGGACCCCCATGATGGAATCAGTGCCCTCATAAGAAGAAGAAGAGAGATCAGAGCTCATTCACTCTCTTCCTCTCTCTGCCACGCAAGGACACAGTGAGAAAGTGGCCATCTTCAAGCCAGGAAGAGGGCCCTTCCCAGGAACTAAATCTGCTGGCACCTTGATCTTGGGCCTTCCCAGCCTGCAGGACTGTGAGAAATGTGTTGTTTAAGCTTCCCAGTCAATGGTAGTTTATTAGAGAAGCCTGAGCTAAGACATGGACTATGCTTTTTAGTCTATATCTGTGCTTTGAGGGTCGGACAGTGATTGACTCTGAAGTTCCTATTATGTATGGCCCACAAATAATGCAATCAAATCCTACAAAACCAGGTTACTTTTTTTGTTTATTTTTTACCTCACTGAATTATTTAAATCTCTTTCTTGCTTGGCTCACATCTCCTCAAGCAAAGTTACACACGTTAAATACCATGTTATACATAATTTTACCTATCACATAAATATGAGGAAAAGATACATATATGGAGTTAACTACAGAATCAAAAAAAAGGCTTCATAATTTTTTTAATGTTTATTTATTTTTGAGAGAGAGAAAGAAAAAGAGAGTGTGAGTGGGAGAGGGGCAGAGTGACAGGGAGACACAGAATCCGAAGCAGGCTCCAGGCTGAGCTGTCAGCACAGAGCCTGATGTGGGGCTCGAACTCAGAAATCGTGAGGCACATGACCTCAGCCAAAGGTGGATGCTTAATGGACTGAGCCACCCAGGCGCCCCCCAAAAATGCTTTCAATGTCAATCTTGGTATTATTATACATATAAAAACATTTCTAGAACACACAGAGATGCTCTTTAAATGTTATGCTCTATAAGTCCCTTTGAAGAAATTATTTGAACTGTTTTATATGATTTCCATATAAAGTTTCTTAAAATCGTGGTGACTTCAAAAAACTGTACAGCAAATCGAAATACAGTTTGGGAAATAAAGATAGCATCAGTTAAAAGGACTTAAAGTTTATAGAGAAAAATGAATCTTATCTATAATAAAATGCATTGCAGGGTTCTTAACTATGGACAAACTATGGACAAATACAAAAAATTCTAAACTGAAACCCCTATGATGCATTTCAAGTACATGTAGTCTGCAAATGACAGGGCCTGAGAGGCAAGCATTCAAAGAAAAGCCCTCACGCACATGTTTACATTTTTTAAATTGTAAACCAACTAACAAACAGCTAATGAGTACATTTTCTCCTCCCATTCCTTGAAATGAATGAAATACATCATTCAGAACAACCGGAAGGCCAAGTCAAATCTAGAATTTGGAGAACGCTCTAAGATTAGCACGGGCAAAGGATGGTATGGAGCCAGCTTCTAGTCTTTAGACCCTGGCTCACGCCCCTTTCTTCCTCTTTTCCTATCCCTGCACCCTACACTGTTCCATATACCATGTAAACCATGGGGGCCTCATACGCAAGCACACGGGCACATCCAAGCTCCATTCTCATTCTGCCACAAAGAGCTACCTCGAAGCCGCTTCCGTGGACCCTGGGAATGTACACAGGGGCAACGCGTTCTGCCTTCAGAAAGCTGAGCCTGGGAAAGACCTGCTCAGACTGTGGAAATGGACTTAGGGCCAATCAGGCTGGGAATTCATGTGTCCTTGGTAGCTCGTGCTCTTTCGACAAGTGGAGACATAGCCTCTGAATAGGCAATTCCTCTTCATCCTTTGGACCTCTTGCCCACAGAAGAACGGTGGCCTAAGGGAGACTCTAGTAATAGGCTCCCCCTTGCTGAGCTTCGAGAGCAGTTCCTAATAAAGCAGGTAATTTTATGCAAGCTAAAAACTCAAACTAGAGACAATTTTCTTTCCTCAAGTAGAATAGAAAAACTTAGCAGAGTTATTCCTAGAGAAGCAAAAGTTTCCTCATAAAGAATATCCATAACTTTGCATCAAGAGGAAATTACGTTGTTTTCAGGTATTTCCAAGTCCACAGTCATCTATTCACCAGTTACAATAACATTAATAATATTTTGTAGAAACATGGTGCCCTTCTTATAAGCATTAGCTTTTATTTCATACTTTTTTTTCCCAAAATTCCTGATATGTGTGAAGAGCAGACATCCAGATTTTGAGATTATAATGGGTGAAAAGGAGAGGAGTTAAGTAATTCTTCTAAAGTCTCAAGGTTACATGTTGGGATGATATTCGTAACCAGTGTATATTTTCTTACTTTCAGGAGCCCCCCCTTTCTCCATCTTGATATGTTACTTTGTGGGGCCTTTCTGCCACAGTGAGACCAAAGCTAAACTCTATGAATAAACCAATTTGAAACTCAGGTATTTTACTTATGCTCTTCCTCTTCTAATACGTAAGAATCTTTACTGCTGGACTATTGGAGTATCACCACCAATAAAGGACAAAACAGTTATAACCAATAAATGAGCCAAAGCAAAAGAATATTACTTTCTGTAACCAACATGATTAGATAACACTACCACAGCAAAATAGAAAGAAAGCCCCAAATCCAAAGAATTACAATGCTATTCTTTTGGACTGAGAGTATGCCTGATTTTACAAATTACACTTTTCTTTGGACTGCTTTCATTTCTAGACACTATTTCAACCGTGAGCTCAAGCCAAAATGGTTTGATGGTTCAACTTCACACAGAGAGAAAGATTCAAAGAGGGGATAAAATCAGAAAGATTCCACACCAAATGGTCATGAGCGGCCCAAGTTGATGCCAACACTAACCAAAGTGACAAGCAAGTGAAATGATGTCTTAAACATAACTTAAAGCATGGGCCTACCTGAATCATATGCAAAGTCTCTGGGTTCCTGTTTAATCATCAGAGGAGGAGGGAAGCTTTGGCTGGCCGCACCACCAACCATGGTGTTGTGTTCATACACTGGGTCGTGGTATTCCTGCTTAAAGCCTTGAGGGGGGAAGGGGATGTTTGGCTCAGACATCTGCCGTTGGTACATAGGACGTCCTTCCCTTGGCATTGTTGGCAAAGGAGGAAAAGAATTACAGGGTTCAGAAAGCTGGCGGCGAAATCTGGGAAATAAGAGAGCACGTTTTAATTAAAAGGGTGACAAGGAATACTCCTTACAATATTGGTACAAGTTTTAACTGTTTTGTTAATGAGCATGATACCAACTGACCCGAAGTGTAAATCTTTTGCAAGGACTCACTAGATTTCTCCTTCCTGGGTCAGTAGCACCGTGTTTTTTATATCATAATATGACTTGTGTTCCTTGATAATTAGTCCCCTGCAGTACCATTTTGGAACACTACAGTAAGTAAAAGATGTGCTTTGAGCAGTGTACTATTGAGGAAACACACACCCTAACCGCTAAAATGCCCAATTCTTAACAAGTTGGATCATTTACCAAATTTCCATATTAAGAGAGTCTCAAATGATTATATATAAGGAAAAAACAAACCAGGAAAAACACAAAGAATCTGACTCCAAACTGCATCCCCTGTCTCTTAATTATGTTAACAAACCAATCAACAAACATACCAAAAATCAACCAGGTTTTTACTAACCTACTTTTTGGTTTTCCATCCCTTACCATCAGTTCCTGAGGAAGCAAGAGAGGAATAGCCCTGTTTTCAAACGGGCAGGACTCTTAAATCTTCACCAGTGTTCTAAGAAACACTGTATTCTGGTGGGAAGTTAAAAGGGGAAATAATACAGAGACTAAAATCTAAGCTGGTTGTTTGAAAGACCACCCTTGTCAAACAGCAGCACGGCACACATGAGCATCCAATGGCTTCAAAGAAAATATCCAATTGATAAAAGTAAGCATACATAATACAGCAGACCTCCAAAGATGGAAACAAGACATATTTGCTGCAAAGATTTGGGACACGTTGTGCTGTTAGGTCATGAGGAAGTTTCTGAGGACTCAGAACAAGCTGACAGTGAACCCCTAGGTTCCTTCCTTCTTGGTTATGCTGTGTAATGATGGGCTAATCACATCATCATTCAATTCCGTCTTTCTCAAACATAAGATCACTGACCCAACACAAAGATGTGGATTAATTAAAGATTTAAACCTGCTCTAAAATGCCCCAAGAGTGCTTACAAATAACCTACCATACACTTCAATGCGCAAATATAAACCCATGAACTGCCCCCCCCCACACACACACACACTAAAAGCATTCCTGAGACTTTAATTTGGAAAGTTAACATTTAATTTGGGTCAGGTGAAATGAAAATAAGGTAAAAGTGAAAGAATGGCAATGCGCTCGCTTTAGCATGTCTACAAATGCTCCTTCTTCACGGTCCTGTGGTTTAACTCTAAGTTTCCTGCCTGCCATAGAAGGCACTGAAATTTCACCTACACCTGCAGAAAATAAACTTAGAAACTCAGATATTGCAAAACAGGCTGACTGGCACTGCATTCATTTCCCTTCTCTTGCTTATTTCATTAGCCAAAAAAAGCAACAGAAATTATCATTAAGAACTGTCAAGGAGTGAATCAGAAAATTGTAACTTGACGTTAAAATAAGAAACCAGTTCACTTGTGAAGCCTTAAAAGGAAGTTAATAACACTTATACTAAAAGCTTTGTAAAGAATCAAGCCATTTGTTTCTACGATTCAACCCGATTCGAGCGTGTACTTGCCGAGGACTACATATATACCAAACACACAAGTGTCTCGCACCATTGTTATGAGGCACTGGACAAGGTAAAGGTACAGTGACTCAAGTAGCTGCTGGAAGAGAGTTAATGGGTAAAGAGAGCATGCTGACGGTTCTTGGATACAGCAAAACAGCGTATAAGTGGCGGGAAACACAGAGAAAGAGAGACAGGGCTCCGGCACAGTGGGTTCAGGAACAAGTGCCAAAGGGCTGGCCCTCGGAACAGAATGAGCCTGAGGAAGGGAAGCAGGGTGCAGCCCAGTTGGCCAGAGAGCGTTCCCAGAGTGAAGTGGGGTGCCCGGGCTGGAGGGGGCTATTTGGAGAAAGGATCTGTTTCCAGAGCAAATCTGCCATTTATAACCAAGGGACTGTCATTTGTTGGCTAGAACCCTCCAAGAAATCCTCCTCAGAAACATACGGCTCCAGAGATTTTCCTGGGATTGGCCAGCTGGTGCTGTCCTCAAAACTCAGTGGGGGGGCAGTGGGAAAAGACCCCGAGCTTCCCTCTTATAGTTCCGGGCCGGCTGTTCTCAGTCTCAGATATTTGACTTCAAGTAGAGAAACTAAAATGGATTTGGCTAAACCATTCCGAGTTAGGTCACCTAAACACAGGCATCCTGCTTGTTTAGCAGTCACCTTCCCTAAGAAATAACTACTCCGCACAAACAGCCAACGACACGATCTCTGATGCTGGCACTCATTCAAAGTGTGAGAGCCTCGAGTGTCAAGAACTCTGGGAAGTCAACAGAAGTGGACAAAATAAAACTTGCTTTTCTTGTTTGTACTCTTTCTCCCTTTCAGTCCTGCACAATGTGCATCTGTTCAATGGCCCACCCTGCAATAAGATTTCTTTCATCTGTATTTACCAAACTGTTTACACAGATGCACATACCATTACGCTCTGACAAGGTCTCGAGTCTACGGAGTGAGGAGGGAAAGATCATAGGAAGCATTTCATAACTAGAGCACAAGAGGGCTTAGTGATGGAAACAAAGGTAGAAAGATGTGGCTTCGTTTCACACTATAAAGAATGCTTTCATCTTATCCATCATCCCAAAAAAGATTGAACTGAATTTGAGATTGAGTCACATTAAATAACCTATAAAAAGCTGAACTGAGTATTCCCTTATCCTCTGAAAGTTGCCAGTGACACATCTTCTGGTTTCCTCTGCTGATCTAGAGGATTCCTTCAGCTGAGTTATTTTTGTAACGGTGTGTCACAGCCAGTTTGCACTGGCTTATTGTTAAATTTTCAGAAATACTGTGAGCCGATTGTTAAACACAGGATACTTAAGCATTAAATGATGTAAATTTATAACTTTTTAAAAAATCCTATTAAAAACAAAGGCAAGAAGTATTCAAAATGCATCTCTTGCTAATTGTTTCACTCTGTCTTGCTACTAATTATGTCCTGGAGGTTATGTCTATTTTATCTTTAGGGTAGAGATACTATGTAAAGGTCTGCTTCCACGCGATTCTGACTCTGTGTTTAGGGCTGTCACAATGATGGCTTACAGTTGGAACATTTATATCACAGATTCATCAAACGCTACAGATGGGGCCTTCTGGTTTTTCTCCCATTAAGCCTGTTGTTAAACATTTCCCTGCACACCATCGGCTCTCTATAATTACAAGGTAGAAAGGAAATGATGGATGCTATATAGTATCAACCTGTGTTTTAAGCTCTATTATTAAAAGTACAAAGGTACTCCTGTATTTTATTTGAATGTGCACGTATCTCTAGGAGTTCAGAATGTCCACCATGGCATCCTCCCTAGCTCCACGCTCGGGTTCTTGTCTTCTTTCTAAGAAAGAATAATTCAGTCTCTATCTCTTTACTTTGTATTCTCAGGGTCCAGGGTCAGGCACCTACTGGCATTAAATATTCATCACTTGCAAAGGATGGAAAATAGTTTTAATCAAATAAGTTCTATTCTGCAAAACTATGTACAGCTAAACCATTCAGTCTAAGGTAAAGAACCTAATTCCATAAGCCACCTACTAAAATTAGTCTCCTAACTTTATAGAACAAGTACACACATATGCTCATAAAAATGGGATGATCTGATTTAAAGTTTAAGTGAGGCAATTTAATTCAGGCAAAGCGAAAGGGAAATGTTCAAATGTCAGTATATAGATTAATTCTCCACTTTAGCAACCAATTTAAATGTTTATAAAAGGAATGTTTATAAATGACCTTCTCCACAAATTATTTCTAACTATAGACAGAGCAAGCTCTTTCTAAAAATATTTTGCAAAGATGTGCAAAATTAATATGCTCACCTTAAATCTATCATAGGTCTTAAGAATTGGTGATAGAAATTGCCTCCAAGATGCTCAAAACATTAAACAATATATATACAATATTTGCAGTTTTACCTGTGGTCCATGGGGTAGCTGCTATCTTGTATGGTCTGCGATGGAGGGAGGTGAGCTGGGAAGGTGCGGTCAGGTTTTGGAGTGTGAGTGGAGTTTGGAGACGCATGATGTAGTGGGGACACTGGGGTGCTGGATGGAGTTGGGGGGTTGGAGGGCCTCATTCCCACTTGTGGCTTCTGATCATAGGCACTACGCAAGGAACAAAAGAAAAGAGAACATTGGTTTCCTTGGAGTGATTAAACACTTTTCCTTCCAACCCAAGAAAAGAAAAGAAGAAATATATATTATATATATATATATATAAATATGTAAAATATATATATATAATATATATATTAGGCTCAATATATATATGTTAGGCTCAAGTCATAAGGAAGTGAGAATTTAACATGTGTTAATTTTTGTCATCCTAAAACACATAATCTTCAGAATCACCACACACTTAAAGAGAAAATAGGATAATTAATATATAACTTAGTATCAGCATAAATATAAAATGTGTATTTTAATACTTACACAAATAACTTAGTATATAGAAAAGCACTATGAGAGCAGTGGAATTAATGCTTGAGCAAGTTGAATAGATCTTTCCTAAATCGTGGCATGTTTGTGATATTGTCATTGTTCCATATTTACATAAGATTTTAGAACAAGAAACTAACTTCAATTTTGTAAGATGGAGACCATTCCTGGCTTGCCTTTATTTTGGGTATAATTTTAAGAAGACAATGCCTTTGCCTTATTTTCATTTTTCTTATATATAAAATAAATGATACCTGACATTTACTTCCTCGCATGGGATAATAAAGAGTAATGAGGCGTCTCGGATATGGGGCACCTGTGTGGCTCAGTTGGTTGAGCATCCAACTCTTGACTTCTGCTCAAGTCACGATCTTAGGGTTCCTGAGTTCGAGGCCCCATCCCTACTTCGGATTCTGTCTCCCTCTCTCTGCCCCTCCCCTACTTGCACACACGCATGCTCGCGCTCTGTCTCTCTTTCAAAATAAACAAAAATAAACTTTACTTAAATTTCTGAATAAGGAAGACAGTTTGAGGCTAGAATAATATTTTTCTTTCAAAATAGTGATCATCAATACATAGTTTTTCCTTTTTTAAAAAGAAACATTCTTTTTGGATTAACTTATGTAATAGTTTATTCAGTTGATACATCTGTACACAGAATTATAGCCAAGCACAAAAACACTTCATAAAAGCGTAGGAGGGTGTGCTGTATAAGCCCACTGGTGGTTTTAAAGCAAAGTCAACAGTACTCGTATTATGTTTGTTTCTACCTATACCCTTTACCAATATTTCTGAATGAGAAACGACTTCTTTTACAAACTAGTTTGCCTGTCCCATTCCCATGTAAAGAAAAAACTGACACACCCTCTGCCCTAGGACGCTTCTTTTTCCCCCCACAAAATACTGTATTGAATTACATTGTTCATATGGAAATGGAGGTACTAGAATTTAATCTATAAATCACTGTGGAAATTATTGGTCCCCAAGAGAAACCCAAAAATATTCATGTGATTCATTTACTATTAATTTATGAAAGTCAGATATGTCATACAAAGCAGTAATTATTTCATAGCCACACCTGTGATCAATGCTGAAATGGAACAACAATTCTATATCTACCTGGTCCATTAACTTAAAATTCTTCATTACGCTAAGTAATTATTCTGTGAAAATGCAGCACTCTTAAAGAGAAAATGCAAAAATTAAAAAACACTATAAATAAAACTCAGATTGATCAATATCATTTTAACTGAACTCGGTAAGCTTTAATGCCTTCTATGAGATTTTTTTTAATAAAAGTTTTGCAGTTTCAAGTGAGCTGGCTCATAATATCAGGCTCTGGTGATCCTCCTAGAAAAAGACATAAGAGACAAGTTTGCAAGAACAAACAGCAAGAGAATATCCCAACATTGGTCAGCTGCCATCAGACTGCACAAATCTGAGTTTCTTGAATTTTATATATCTTGGATATAACATTACATGTTGCGACTATATGAGAATAGAGAAGGCTCCTTTGGATCGTATGTATTTTGAACCTGAATCTATGTAACTTCTGTAACTACAAATATTTGTAATCCTTTTTTGTAAGTTTCCAAATGAACTCCTTTTAAGAAGTAAGTATCTACTGTAATTGGGAATAATGATTACAGTCTATTATCTGGCACTGTCTATACTTTGCCAACTTTTCCTTATGCAATTAGAGGCCATATGAAAAGTAACAGAATGCAATTTACTGTGAAGGGTTTTTAATGAACATATATGTTATGAAATCTTCCAACAAATGAACAAAGTAATTTTACTGCTCCACCCTTTACTATCATCAAAAAGAACAACTGGCTTTTTAACAGATAATAGCCTGTGCTGAGTCTTATAAAATTCTAACTTTATTGCAATTCTCCATGAACACATCTTATAGATCATCTGCAAAGCCTGTCAGTAACTAATGTACTGCTCACACCTGCCAAATGTTTCCTTTTTTTTTTTTCCTACAGACCCTATCTAAAGTGCATAATGCATTCATTCTAATGAGAACTTTCAATAGCTGTTCACACCAAGTAAGACCCTCTTTTCAAACCCAGGATGCATCGCTACAGCAGAAAAACAACTAACTATGTGGATGAAAATTATTGCTTTAAAATGATTCTCCAAGTGTGTGATCAGATGGAATACAGTTCTTCAGAGTTCTGCTAAACACATTACCTAATTAGCTTTGTTACATGCTGAAGATAGAACTCATAAAATATAATCTGAGACTTTATATTTTTCTGGACTTTTTGTTTTAGTAAGAACCACCACCCTCTCTCTATATATAAATACACCTGATTGCTTTACCTGACATTATACAGGCACTTTTCTCCATAGCTGAATTTAAAGGGCTGTTCTTGACTGCAGGCAGAACCGAGTTCTGAACATGGACTGTGGGGTTCTTTCTTGATTTTCAGTGGCAGGCCATGAAAAGCCACTAGAAAACAAAACAAAAATACCCACAAAAATGAAGCGCAGTTAGAAATTAAGTACAGTAATCTGTTCTACTTCTCTTCGTTGAAATGGCCTTAACATTTCATATTAACTTACATAACAAAGAAAAATCACATTTAATGAATTTCATGGATGAAAAGATTATAGAGAATCTCTGTATACTCTTTTTCTGCTTTTACTGTATAACAGAATGCATGCTTGAACTCTCATAACTTCAAGTGAATCAATTATAATTTACTTAACTGATATTAACAACACTAGAAGCTCAGTTTTCAGAAAGTTTTAAAAACATTGCCAAGAAATTTCTAGTGATTAAAGAAGAAAAAACACAACTGGTTATCCAAGAATTAAGTGAAGACAGAACATAATTTTAAGCATTACTGAAAGGAAAATATCTCAAACCCATCAATAATAATGGTTTAATGGAATGATAACTAGAGTAGAAGAAAGAAAATCCAAGTGCAGGTCCCATGGTAACTGATGATAGTTTGGGCAAAATTTCACCACCTTTGAGGCCAATGTTCATTTATAAAATCAAGGTAAAAGTACCTGCCTATCTGCTTACCAGAGTAGGAAGATAAAATGGGAAAAAAATCTGAAAATTATTTTTCACATGCAATCTACCATGAAATAATTCTTCTATATCTAATGATATTGTCTCCTTTTTTGCATGACTTAATGGTTATACTTATATTAATCAATGCTTAATGTATTACAAGGATCCTATAAAATATGAACTCTAGAGGAAATATGTTGTGTGGGAAGAATCATAGCTTTAAAGCCAATAAACAAGTAACACTATATATATTTTTATTCTTGTATATGAAAATGAAAGTTGGAGATCCTATTAGAATAATTAAAGTGTTAGTAATAAATGAAAAATTAGTAAAAAGATACAAGGATTTTATTTTCATATACAATATGCACAAATATGACTAATTAAGGATAAACACAAGAAAACACACATTCTAGAGATTTATTCTAACTCATATGAGAATTCGAATTAAAACACAATATACTGGGATGGTACAGTCAGGGAAGCATCCACTCTTGAAATTGTCTCAGGTCCTAATCTCACAGTCATGAAATCAAGCCCTATTTCAAACCCTGTGTCAGGCTCCATGCTACACGTGGAACTGGCTTGGGATTTTCTGTTTCCCTCTCTCTCTGCGCCGCGCCGCCCCCCCCCCCCCCCAGCTCATGCATGTGCATGCATACTCTCTCTAGCTCACCAAATAAATAAAGAAACATTACAAATTATTAAGTCTGTTTCTATGAAGACATGATATGACAAGAGAAACTTCATGGTTTATGACGCCATTCAATCTTGATTGTAACATTACAGCATTATAAATGTGCACTTGTTTGAATGTCACATATAATTTAACAATAATTTGATACCAAGAACTATCAAGCTATGGGCAAATATATGCTGTTTGTTTGGATATGTACATAATTTTGACAGAAATCTTCAGTGGTGGCTCAAGAACCACCTGACACATTGTGGAATATACATTTGCCAAAGAAATAAATAACTTCACCTAAATTAGCTGTCTAAGAAAAACTTAACAAATAGTAACAAAATAATTTCACTGGGAGGTCTATTTCAAAGTTTTTTCTTGATGTACTGTGAGTTTAATATGCCTATTCAATGTAGAGAGTAGAGGAATAGAAACAAAGGAGAAATTACGCGCATTTTCAAATGTCAAGAGTACTCATGTTCATTAACTTTATGAAGTCAGAGGGTTATAATTTATTAACCGATTAGATAGAAGACATTTAAGAACATGAGGATTTGTTAGGATTCTAATTTGAAAAGAACATCTATAAAAAGGCAACTAACTTGGGGACAAATAAGTCATCTGAAAATGGACTAGGTATTAGATATTTAAGAAATTATCATTAATTTTATTGGATGTGCTAATGCAATGGCAGATAAACACAAAAAAATTTAATGTGAGAGATTCATAAAGTATTTACAGAACATAATATGTCTGGGATTTTCTTTAAAATAGTCTAGAAGAAATGATGTATGAGGAATGAATCAAATTAGAAAAATGTTGATAAATGTTGAAAGCTGCAAGATGGGTAGGTGGGAGTTCATTACATTATTCTCTTTACTTTTAACTAAGTCCTAAGTTTGCACAAAAACTTTTTTAAACACGAAAAAAATCTAAAAATTTAAAGTAACACTGTATAAGAAAATTCTTTGCCTGTGTTTGTGTCTATGTGCTACTTCTCAGAATGACAAACATTGTATGATGCAACCATTAACCATACATTTGTTGCATTCTTAACAAACAGGTTTCAACGATTTATTACTACTTTGAACATATACAGTAAAATATGTATCGCCAAGTTTAGTACTTGCGATTGTGTATTGGGTTTTACATTCTCCTAAGAAAAAAGGAGTAGTAACACATCAGGAACTCTATTTGTCATTCAGAGTAGTACCAAATATTCATACCTGAGAAATCAGATATAATTCATATGAATAAAAATACGTGAGGCCTCGAGAATAAATATGTAGTATGATGCACAGTTCAATGTATTTATCAAAATATCAGATATATCAGAGACTACTATATTCAATACTAGTATATTTTAAAAATCTTTGGGACTTTGAGGGAGGATAAGGTTAATGAACAGGACACTAAAAGCATCAACCATAAAAGAAAATAACCTACAAAATTTTCTTCACTGAAATTAAGAACTTCTCTTCATCAAAACATTATTAAAAGATTACAAAGTAAGCTACAGATTCCAAGAAGATGTTTTCAATAGAAAGATCTGACAAAAAGCTCGTAATAAGATTCGTTACAAGACCAAACAAATGACCCAATTAAAAATGGGCAAAAGCCTTGAACAGGCAGTCCAAAAAAGAAGACATCCAAATGGTAAAACAAACAAATGAACAACAAAAAGCATTTAAAAAAGGTATTCAACATCTTTACTTATGAGCAAAATAACAAATGAAACCACATGAAATTATCATACACACACTAGAATGGCTAAGCTGCAAAAGATTGACATTACCAAGTTTTTTAAAGTTTATTTATTTATTTTGAGAGAGAGAGACAGAGAGACACAGAGAGAGAGAGAGCATGAGCAGGGAAGGGACAGAGAGAAAGGGAGACAGAGGATCCCAAGCAGGCTCCATGCTCTCAGTGCAGAGCCCAACCAGATCATGACCTAAGCCAAAGGCAAGAGCCAGACGCTGTGCCTGGACATTATCAAGTTTTGAAGAAGACCTAGAGCAACAGAACTTTTATATAAGCTCCTGACAGTACAAATTGATAAAAACACTTTGGCAAATGTTTTGGCAGTATCCCCTAATGCTTCAACATAAATTTACCCTGGGACCCAGTAAGTTCACCCTTAGGTGTATACCCAAGAGAAGGCACTGCATATGTTCACCAACTGATATGTGTAAAAATGTTCATGGCAGCTTTATTCAAGATAGCAAACTTTGGAAAAATTCAAATGTTCGGTAGCAGGAAAACAGATAAGTAATTCATGGGATATTCATACAATGAAATACTATGCAGGAACAACAAAGAACAAATAACCGACACATACAGAAATATAGATGGTCTCCTAGATGTGAAGGTGTATAAAAGAAGTCAAGCACAAAAGAGTATGTAGCATAGGAATTTCAAGAATAGACCTAATTAACTGATAGTGAAAGAATTCCCTTCAATTGGTGGATAGAAATGTTAATTACCAATAAAGGGCACTAGTAATCTGCCACAGTGCTGGGAATATTTTATATGTTGCACGGATTGGTACCTATAAGAATATATACATATGTAAAATTCAACAAACTGTGCAGTTAAAATTTTACATCATAATGAATGCATATCTCAATTAAAAGGTTAAAAAATATGAGAGGTATCAAGCAACGCTACACAACTTAAAATACTTGAATATGTCTGGCCTCCTGTTCTAGCAGAGATATCTGAGAATGTGATCTTGGAAGTGTGATTTTGTTTTTAACTCCACAGGATAAATCATTCCAAATGAGTCAGGGGAGGAATGACAAGTCTGGGCTACCATCAGGAATGGCTGCTAGCATAACAGTAGTGTCCTATCAAAGAGTCTATTGATATCAACTTAGAAAAAAAAGTAGGATCCATCTTAATGGATATACTATCTGGAGCCCTATTGCTTTCAGACTGGTTCCATGAGCTTCCTAAATTGACTTTATTATTTTTTTTAATGTTTATTTATTTATTTATTTATTTGAGAGAGAGAGAGACAGAGTGTGAGTCAGGGGGGCCAGAGAGAGAAGGAGACACAGAATCTGAAACAGGCTCCAGGCTCTGAGTTGTCAGCGTAGAGCCCGACGTGAGGCTTGAACTCATGAACTGTGAGATCATGACCTGAGCCGAAGTCAAATGCTTAGCCACCTGGACCACCCACGTGACGTGACCCCTTCCTAAATTGACTTTAGATGAAAGGATGTAAGGCTTCCCACAATGCGAGAAGAGGTTAAGTCGATCCCTAAACTTAGGAGGTACTTCTAAAAAACCCAGGGATTACTTCCCACACCTCATATGTTATAGGTTGAATTGTGCCTCCTCCAAAGTTCATGTTCAAGTCCTAACCCCAGTACACCTCAGGGTGTAACCTTCCTTAGAAGATTAGCTAAGATGAGGTCATTAGGTGGAATCTAATCCAATATGACTCATGTCATGTCCTTGTAAAAAAGGAAGAGTTAGGATATAGAGACCCTCACGCAGGACAAGGCCACATAAAGATGAAGGCAGAGGTAAGGTGATGCTTCTCCAGGCCAAGGAGTGCCAAGACTGCCAGCAAATCACCAGAATCCAGGAGACAGGCATAGAACAGCTTCTCTCTCACAGCACTCAGAACGAACCCTACCAACACCTTCATCTTTCCACCTCAGACCTCTGGAACTGTGAGATAATCAGTGTCTATTTTTTAAGCCACTCAGTTTATGGTACTTTGTTATGGCAGCCCTAAGCAAGCTAATATACCACTCCCAGAAATGACGAGTCACTGAGGCTGGGATATACATCTGCATTCTGTATCTTATAAAAATGTCTAGGTGATTCTCGTAAGTGGGCTAATTTCAAATCCACTGTGATGCTTGGCCATACCTAGATCCACTGTGTGCTGCATTGAAATAAATCCAATCCTTGAGAAGACTTGAGAAAAAAAATGAAAAGAAAAGAAAAGAAAAGAAAAGAAAAGAAAAGAAAAGAAAAGATCTAACAAAGTCTTTCTATTCAGTAGATGCCCACACTTGAGGATTTTCACGGGTTCTCTACATCCAAAAGTTTAGGGCTCCCCTACTCCTAACATAACTCCATAACATGAACGCGTCTCTAACACGTGCGACGTGTGTGGGCCTCTTAATCATTATGGGCCCTCGGAACTGTGATTTTTTTTCTACTCATAAGCCAAATAAGTAATCCAATGAATTTGAGTTGGCTAGGATTATTTTATAATTGCTGTGAGGAAAAAAAGAAGCCAACCTGATGATCTGCAACATTTTGCACAAGAGCCGCATGTGACTTCATTTTCCTCATTTCTACTTCCCTGCTTCCTAGAGATTCTATATCACAAAAGTGACTTCTCTTATTTATTCTTAAATAAGGAGAGCACAGAGACTCCCACCCGAGCGGGCTGAGCCGAGAGCATGTTGGGTATTTCATCACAGGGCTGAGAGTCTGAGCGCCTGCTAACAGGCAGTTTTCCAGCTCACTGGCACAGGCACAAGTGAAAGCAGCACATTCATTTTGTGCAATTTGCTTTACCTTCCCACATGGAGTTGGTGCATGTAAAAGGCTGTTAAGTACTAAATTATTCCTTATCAAATCACCATCATCTGGAGTCATGATCAACACTAATTAAATTACTTTCACTGAACAGGGCTCCAGCCTGCTGCCGAGGCTGCTAGGTACATTTCGTTTCGCTTACTGTACTGTCCTCACTGGGTCTGAAACAGTGAACAACATGCATCTGCATTGTTTGCGGTTTTAATTAAACTGAATCTTTCCTCCTTCCAGGGTATCAAATCGGCCAAGTTAACTCCTTCATGTCATTAACAAAGAAGTGACAGTTAGATTTTTATCCCTGCCTTTGGACAGTTAAGAAATTTATCCAGGAAATCTGAAGTCTTCCTTCCTCAGGTACTCCTCAGACGCATTTCCATGCAAACCTTTATGGCCCCCAACTCCTCCGCACGACCAGATCTTTAGGAGGAGAAGCAGAAAGAACACTCAAGAGATGCATCTTGCATTTTTTTCTTGGATGGAGGCTTGACCTTTAAAACCACATCTTAAGGCTGACTAATGATGACTGAGTTCTTCTAATGGTTACATTTAAGAGCTCCAAAATACCAAGACTTTTAAAACTACACTTCCAAAATAAACTTAACCACTTCCTAATTTAAAAGTTTACTCGGAGTTATGGTATTCATCGTAAAATCTTGGATAAATTAATAATTGCTTTCTTTTTTTCATTTTTTTAATGTTTATTTACTTTTGAGAGAGAGAGAGAGAGGGCATGAGACAGGGAGAAGCAGAGAGAGAGAGAGAGAGAGAGAGACAGACAGACAGACAGACAGACAGAATCCAAACCAGGCTCCAGCCTCTGAGCTCTCAGCAGAGCCCGGCACGGGGCTCGAACTCAGAAACTCCAAAATCATGACCTGAGCTGCAGTTGGATGCTAACCAACTGAGCCACCCACGCTCCATTAGTTGTTTTCATTTTAGAACTATGAACATCAAGGTATCATCTTGCTTCCAGTTTATTTCTGTCTACACTCTAGAACAAAAGCAAAATCTTGCCATCATTCTACTGGAGCACAGAAATGCCCTCCACCCTTCCAAGCGCAACAAGGCTGATATATAACCATGTCTTTCATTCAAATTACATTTCAACACCTTCAATTATCGATGAAGATAATGAATTTAAAAATTTACTCATAGGAGAATCTTGACATTGGAACATTTTTGTACCATTAAATTGAAAACAGAACATGTTTGTTATAACAGACTGCTTCATGTTAGTACAGAGAATAAACAGTTTAATCTACAAATTAAGTTTCTATTTCTATAGTGAAGATGATGATGTCTTCTGATACATTTAAGAAAGATAATATGTTTAACTATAGAGAGTGACTTAGTGAACTGTGGTTGAATTTAGAACTGTGATAAAAACCACTTGCTATAACATTTTTTTAAAAACCCTCAAAATTTACACAGTATTACCAAGTTTTCAAAGAATTGTCACCTACTCTATTTGATTCTCATCATTCAAGACAAGAATATCTTTATTATACCTCCCACTTGTGCAAAATTTTTTCAAAAGGCATAAAAAAGCTAAGCTTAATACCTATCCAAAGATCTAGGACTGATTTACAACAGGATAAGAATTAAGAGCCCTAGAATGTTGGCTATAACTTTGAACTCTTGAGCATATAATTCAAATTTATTTTGAATAAATAGAAGTATGATTTCTTTCACGCATAAGCACCATGGTAACCGCCTATCAGGTGTTTCTTTATCCATTCATTCATTCATTTACTATGGCCCAGACACTACACCAGGTGTTGAGAGGGAAACTGAATATAAACCTACAGAACAAAGATGAACAATAAGACACAGTCTTACCCATCAAGAACTCATAGAAGTCCAATTAGAGCTTTAGTTTTTTGAAGTGTTTTCTCTAATACAGACTTTAGCCAGTCTCCTTTAAGTTTGATTAATTCTCGTGTGTGCAATACATGTTTATGTATACATGATCTTAATAATATATTTGTGCCACTTCTATCTAAAACACTTCTCAGACTATGCTTACTTCTAGGCATTCTACTTTGTTTCAATGTATTACTGTGACCAAAAGCATTTAAAAATTCACACCCCTCATACTCCAGTGAGGAAAAATGCTGCTACCCAGCATCTAAAGCTTCCCCTAGAGTCTGATAACCAAAATGTCACAAGTGATGGGCCCCCTTCTATATGTGGACAGTGGATATAATTACAGTGATAAGTTGCCTTGGCTCTGACCTTTCACTCTGCTTTCCTCCCAACAGAGGCGCTTATCATAAGAGTGAAATAGAGTAGCAATTTCTGTGAGTACAAAACAATTACTCTGGAAAGAGAAACATACCACATTTTTAATTACTTCTTCACTAAGTAGAAGCATGTCTTCAAATCAAATCTGTGTGTTTTTTTACAAATTTTTCACAAATGTAGTTTTTAAACAAAAACTACCTAGGAGTACAAAGCTTTATGAGAGTCTCCTGACTTTGATGTTGAGATTTCTGATCCGCTCAAAACTTCTGCTTTAGAATAGTCTACTGTATGATGTTCCAGAACAGGGGTGGGCAAATTACAGTGCATCACTGACACGTGGCTTCCCACCAGTTCTGGTAAACGAAGTTTTATTGGAACACTGTCCCACCCAATCATTGAGGTATAGTCTAGGGCTACTTTGAATTATAATGGACAATTTGTGACAAACCCTATGACCTGCCAAGCCTAAAAGATTTACTGTCTGATCCTTCACAGAAAAAAGTTTGCTGACCCCTGTTCTGGATTATGGTCTACAATGAAAGGAGAAAGAAAACATAAAAATGAATGGCTAGAACAGGAACACCTGCTACTGATAGGGTTTAGGTAAATTAGTTAACAAAGGCCATTGGATTTTCCTTTATTAATGCTTTGTTTACACTGACTCTCAAAACCAAGCATGCAGCCTTATGCAGCCAACTTACAGGGGCATACACAAACAAGATGATGAAAAATTACATGACACTGAGCCTCTAAAACACTACAAATTTATGTTCTTTGAGGAATTTTAAGGCATTTACATAGACCACGGATATGTTTAACATATAATTTTTTACACTTGTCTACAAAATATAAATGAGAAAGTCAAAACAAATCATTGTGTGGACACTAAAATGCTCAAAAAAAAAAACCAAAAACAACAATCTACAAATTGTTGTTAATATGTAGATTATGGCTAAGGCTCTTGGCCATAGCAGCAAATTAAAAACGACAACAACAACAAACAAACAAAAACTCTGTAAAGATGGAAAAAAGTAAATGGTATACACAAATTAGATTATTTCAGACCAGATACAAGCATGGCATGAAAAATGCATGCAGGTTTTTATATAAATATATGTAGTTAGGAATACACTCACTAGATGAAAAGCATTCACTTAAGTTAATACCATTTCAATTTCAGGTGATAAATGGGTGGCAATGACCTCAATTAGTACTCAGTTAAATTCCAGAAGCAAAGGGTAAGGCTTGTGTACAAAGAAGGACAATATTGTCACATGCTCCGTAAATCTGTCTTCCAAGACACACAGAAAAACAGAGGGCACTTCTGCCGCATCTGAGCCTCTCAAAGATTCTCTTCCAGTACATTTACCTCTCTTAAGCCCTCCCCACCCCCGCAGTGTGCACACACGCTCACACATACACACACCAACATCCATTACTAAAGGCCCTAATCTCAGATATCAGCAGAGTGCCTTTATGGGGCCATTAAACCCTTTCTCTTGTTTACAGTGCCTGAAGAAAGATGTGAATTATGTCTGTGACAAAACAAGCGATAACATTTCAAAACTGCTATCAAAATGCAAACTGAAACACATTTAAGGACAGGGGCCCCGATTCGAGTTTTTGCGATTTTCCGTTATTTGCAGCTTCTGGAAATACGTTCAGCTGTAATATTTTCAAGACAGGAATTCAGACCATAGCACGGCAAGGTGATATTTATTTTTCTTCAATAATATTCTTTAAGTAAAGTAGTTATTTTTTTTTTAAAGATGATATAATGTTTTTAAAGGAATATCACCAGTTGGGCTAGTTCCCAAACCTAATTTGCCTTTTGGCGCTATTTTGGCGATACGTAAAATGTTGCTTAGTAGTAATCTCAAAGGCAAAATAAGGGAACCTCTCACCCCTAGTTATGAACCTAAGAATTTTTCAATTATAGAGGACATTAGGTATGATCCAGTTTCAAAGAAAGAGCTAGTGTTTGTACTCAGAAACCGCTGTGCTAAAGGAATCACAAGTGGAAGTCAACTGGGTAAAAAGATTAAAAAGCGATGAGCTAGTTTATCAGCGGAAGGCAAATGGTCATTAGTCTGCTCCCACTGCTCCCGGAAGTTAACACTCTGCACCTGCAAGGAACTTCCTGGGCAATCTGAACACCAGAACTGAGCTCAGAGAAACCATGCATTTCTCAGAAAAGGGCATCAAACTATTTTTTTCCAATATACCTGACTCTTACCAGTCTCAGTGTGTGCACTCTATTGCAGAGATTCCTCAATGGTCCTGCCAGGGATGCTTCTGAATAAAAGAGAGGTACTTTGACAGGTCTGGAAGGTGATTCTGGACCTCCCGGCCCCATCCAGAATCAGAGTCCACAGACTCGGAAACCAGTGCTGAGAACAGGGCAGAAGTCAGAAGCCAGAAATCCTCGCTCTCTACAGGGTAAAGCCTTCTGATGATGTTACAGCCTCACAAGACAGTTATTTCTTAAAAGTACACTTAATAATTCAACTCTCTCTACATTGCCGAGTGCCACTATGCCATCTTAATAGAATAGAATGGACAAATGTTCTGGGTTTGGGCCTGTGTAGCTTCTCTTCAAAAAATAGCACTGATAGGGAGATGCAGCCAACTTTTACTCATCTGAAGGTCAGTCATCTACTCCCGATGATCTAAACCAGAAGTTGCCAATGTTTCCATTTGGCTCATGGAATGGTTTCAAATCATTTCTTGTTGTGATCTTTTAAAGATCAGCTTCAAAATCTCTTTCTGGTTTAAAAATCGAAATTTCTGACTTATCTAGGAAAAAAAACACAATATCCAGCAACACTCGAGTCCACTTTCCAGCCTGAAAAGCACCTGGCTGAACCCATTATCAGCTGCCCCTTTGGCCAGGATATGCGTTTTCCTATTGGCTACAGTCCCCACTATCCCCACCACTCCACACCTCAGTAGCTCTTGTGCTAAATTCACTTGACTCACTTAGATGCTTGGCATACCAGTTACCTATTTTTTAGATGACACACAGGTAATAAACCATTAGTGCATGTGTTTCCACATATGGATGTACACATACATGTGTGCATGCACACACACACTCACACATCACCTCTAAGCAACAAAAATATTGGGGCACCTGCATGGCTCAGTCGGTTGAGTGTCCAACTTTGGCTCAGGTCGTGATCTCACAGTTCGTGAGTGTGAGCCTCGCATCGGGCCCTGTGCTAACAGCTCAGACCCTGGAGCCAGATCGGCTTCTGTGCCTCCTTCTCTCTTTCTGCCCCTTCCCCGCTTGTGCTCGCTCTCTCTCTCTCTCTCTCTCTCTCTCTCTCTCTCTCTCTCTCAAAGATAAATAAACATTAAAAAGGTTAAAAAAATTTTTAACGTTTATTCATCTTTGAGAGACAGAGAGAGACAGAGCACGAGCGGGGAAGGGGAAGAGAGAGAGAGACACAGAATCCGAAGCAGGCTCCAGGCTCCAAGCTGTCAGCACAGAGCTGATGTGGGGCTTGAACTCATGAACTGTGAGATCACGACCCAAGCTGAAGCTGGAGGCTCAACCGACGGAGCCACCCAGGTGCCTCAAACATCAAAAAAAATGGTAAAAATAAACACCAAAAATATTATAAAACTCACATCACTTCTGTCTTAGACTCTCAAGTACTAGTTCTCAGGCAATAAGGCAGAGTGACAGAACTAACAGATACTTAAATCTGCCTAGTTTCAAATCTCCTACTGCCACTTTCCAGCTCTAAGAATGGGCAAGCCAGTTAACCTTTCTGTGCTTAGGTTTCCTCACTGATATAAAACAAAATGAGGTGATAACAGTACCTGCCTGATGGAGTTGCTGATATGATTAAATGAGACACTGTGTAAAGTATACAGTAAGTGCTCAATGACAGCTATCGGTGCCATTATTCAAATACAGAATCACAGGACACAACATCTAGAAGAGAGCACACAGATGATTCAGAAACTAAAGAGCATAGTGGTAAAGAGCATGGAAGCTAAATCTTGGCTTTGCTACTTCCATGCTGAAAGACTTCTGGTAAACTGAGTAACTGCTTATGTGATTCAGTTTCTCCCTGTTAGAGGAGACCTTCCTCACGGTGTGTATGTAAGAATTACACAAAGTGAAGCCCCTGAAAACCTAGGATAGTACCTGGAACATGGTACATGCTCAGTAAATGTTACTTATAACCATTATTATTTCAACCACTTCCTTTCAGAGAGGACGAACCAAGACTCCAGGAAGTAAAGTGACATTGCAAGCACCCAACTTCCAGCCATCAGACTATTATTTCGCTACTTTTTCTGCTTCATCCTATTGCCAATTTTGTTTTGTGCCTATCAACTACACACTAAGAGCAAGACATTTATACATGGAGAAGACTATAAGGAAAACGTATTCTGACAGAAGCTGAAAGCACACAGTACAGCGGGTCAAACGAGCACCAGATGAGGAAACAAATACATTTGAGCCTCAAACAATACAGGTTTGAACTATGCAGGTGCACCTCTATGTGGATTTTTTGACAAATACAGGACAGCGGTGTAAACGTATTTTCTTTTCCTTACAATTTTCTTAATAACGCTTTCTTCTCTCTACCTTTATTGTAAGAAGATAGTATGCAATACATAAAACATTGAAAATATGTGTTAATCAACTGAGAACTTAAGGTTTCCAATCAAGAGTAGGCTATTATTAGTTCAGTTTGAGAGAAATCACAAGTTATACGTGAATTTTCCACTGTGCAGGGGCTCAGCATGCCTAACCCCGCACTGCTCAAAGTCAACTATAATATCTACCTAGTTGCTACCTCACCCGTAACTAGTTGTGTGGGAATGGATAAGCTGTGCTACCTTTCTGGGCTTCCATTCCCATCTATAAAATGAAGGCATTAGACTAGGCAACCTTTCCTGGGAGCCTGACAATTTCAGGTCTGGGTGGGAGTACCTGCTTACTAAATGTCACAGAGGAGAGGAAAATGCAAGGATTTGATACAGGAATTCATATGGCATAATATTCTGAGTCCACAAAGAACTCTACACACCTCATTAATAATGGAGCGCATTATTGCCTTTTAGCCAGTAGTGGTCACTGAAACTTATGATCATGAGCCTTCCTCATCATGAAAAAGCAAAATCAGGTGTAATCTACTATAGTCAAGAAGGATGGGTACATAATGCACATCGGAAAAGTGTACATGCAATGTGTTAGCATTTAAAAATGCCTGATGTTTTAAAGGGTGTTTCATGGACCACCTACTTTCCAGCTGATGGCAGTAATATGTTATTATATTAATAAAGCACAAAGCAGAATCAAAAGACAAAGTTATATTCCTAATTGTAAAAGCATCATAAGCACCATTAATTGAAATATAAAGAGATCAAGTACAGAATGCAATGATTCATTCCTCCAAATTTTAAAGCCCAATGCTGCTCTAACAGTACTTGAGCGGTTGTGGCACTAAATGATCCTCATCTTCACAGACTACTTGCCAGGAGAAAGTGCCCTGGGAGGAAACTGGTCCTTCCATCTGGAAAAGGACAAGCACAGAGAAAGGAAGGCCTAATGTATGAACAATCCAAATCGAATCAGTTTGCATTTTGCATTGGCTTCAAATCAGATCTTCCTACCCCTACTGGTCCAGTAGATGGAAAGCAGCACGACACTACTTTTTTGGAAACCAATTCTGTACAGTGAGCCCAAACATACAGCGCTTCATATCCAGCTGGCAGGAATGAAACCTGAACAAGCTGCAGCTATTTGAGAAACAGATCTAATAAAAGGAAGTAAAGTTCTGAATCAAGATGCCCAACCGAATCCCTAACCTCTCAAAAATGGCTCTACTTAATTAATTACCTAATTGTGACCTATATGCCTACAGAAAACACCTCCTGTGGAGAACCTGTTTCACTTTGCTTTAATATGGATATTCTTTAAGCCCTACAAAGTTACAAAAATAAGTATTGCTTCTCTGCCTAGTAATTCTGTAATTCCTTTCAAATAACAGAGAACATTATTTGGAAAATACTGGGCAGTACTTATTACTGTTCCTAGCCGAGGAGAGGCTGGAAGATCCCATCACTGCCTGGTGTTTCTCAGTGTAGCATGAAGTTTAGAGAAATGCTATGGCAGATGGGCCCTGCATAATACCCAGACACCAAGCGTGCTCTGTCCTCACCACTGCGTGACCACAAAAACAGGTCCTTCCCATCAGAAGAAAAGGTGAAAGGTGGGCATCCCCTATCCGGCATCCTCCACACTCTCCAGAACAAACCCCAGAGTGCCACCCTCTGTAGACTATCTCTATAGATCTCTCACAAATAGGTTGGGGGAGGGAGAAAGTGGTAAATCTATTACTTGCCATCAAGTGATACAAAAAGGGAGACGGATAATAGTAGAAAAGAATCAATGTGGATGGTTAACATGCAGAGGTATTTTACTAACAAGACATGATAAATGTGATCTTTAACTTTCCCTTGTTATTCAATCACAAACATAGAAGCTCTAACCTAAAAGTTTAATTACTCCATGGACCATAGTAACGTAAAAAGACCAAATGAAGATAATATCTCATTGCCAAAGAAGACTGCCAGTTACTAATATGCCTGTCATCACTTTGGAATAATAATTACTAAAAAGACCAGCAGTTTCTAAGGTCTGTAAGTTTCACTCACTAAGGACAAGTATTCAAGTTGTCATAAAAACAAGTAAGTTTTTATGCAATAAAGTATAAATATTTTAACCAGTTTCCATGAGAAATCACCATTCCTTCAGAAATAGTTTGCCCATTTAAAAAGCAATGAAATAAGTAATTAGTGATGCAGATACTTGCTTGAATGAATTTATTACCATGTTATTCAGAACGAAAGCAATATAATTCTAAATTTAGAATTCATCTCACATGCATCAGCATGATCTGAACAAGCCTTTAAATAAGCCCAGAGGTAAGAAAAATGGTGCTCAGCCTGCAGAATGAACGCCACCCCCAAGCCAACTGCAATTCTAAACCCGCACACCTCCCTCTCAAGTCTAATAAAACTCTCTTATTGTTCCATGTCTTCAAATGTTTGTGCTTTACTTGTTCTGGTACGTACCCCCTGGAAAGGCTCATTTCATTTTCATTTGGTGAACCTGCCCTGCTTGGGAAATTCTATTTGCTTTCAGGTGAGTCAATCCTCACTTTCCATTCATAATTTTTCTTCCAGGCTATATGTGAAAAGAGCCTGTAATTTGCATGGTCTGAAATTGAACACTTCAGTATCAAAATAACACACTGGATAAGTAGGAAGCAACACTCAGGTGGCTGAAGTACACCTGCGGCACTTTGTTGTCACCCTACCGAAGACATGATGGAGATCGATTGGGTTATTATTAGCCCCTGGCTCCTTGTTCAAAAAGATCCCACTGGTAGACAATCAAAGTTGAAAATATGTTCTGAATACCAGAGCTAGAAAAGTTTGCCCAAAAAAAGAAAGCCAGCTGGCTAGCGCCAAAAAAAAAAAAAAAAAAAGTACCTTTTCAGTAAATGCCAATAAAACTTCATAGGCTGCCAAAATAACAAAGAATAATTACAAAGGAAACTTTGCAATTTTCCTGACAATAAACATGTTCTTAAAAAAGAAATTATCTGTCACCTGGCCTCAACTGTTACAGCTATTAATAAGAGCTAGGGTAAATCCTACGAACAGTTTATTTAAACCAACTACTAATTTGGCACAAAGTTTTTATAATTTCTTTCCCAAAATAAATTTTTCAGATTCCTTTAAAAGCGACTTTTAATATTAAATTCAATGTATATTAGAACAGTTTCCACGAGGAATCCCCATTGCTATAGAAAAGCTTTTATACAAAGTATTTTGCCCATCTTAGAAAAAAATGTCATCTAACTGTATCAGATTAACAATTCCCCCCAAAAGAAATGTGAGATAGATGAGATGTAAGAATAAGACCATGACTAAGGAGTCACATTTTTAACCCCAAAATAGTCTCTGTGAAGGAAAAAAAAATCCATTAACAGTATGTAGAAACATCTAGAAAAGTGCACTTTATCCTTCATACAGCAGATAATATTGATGTTGCCCAAACTTTCTTATAACAGCCCATGAGACTTTTTTCTTAACTTTATTTACCTTTGAGAAAGAGTGGGAGAGAGAGGTGGAAGGGAAGAGAGAGAGGAAGAGATATAATCCCAAGCAGGCTCAGCACTGTGAATGCAGAGCTTGACACCAGGCTTGAACTCACAAACTGTGAGATCATGACCTGAACTAAAATTAAGTTAGAGTTAGACTCTCAACTGACTGAGCCACCTAGGAGCCCCAAGACTTTCTTGTAAAGACTCACAGCTAAGAACCAGTGTTTGCTTCCTACACTGTAACAAAGCCATCATCACCTCTAGATGCCGATCAAGCCCTTTTTGTCATTTCTTAACAATAAATATTAATTTAAAAACACCTACAGGTCAAGAGTGATATCAGAATAATGAACTATAAAAAGTCTACTGACACAGGGCCAGCCTTCACCAATAAAGCAAGAAGCAAACAACTGAACCGTAATAAAGAAAACCAACCAACAGAATTATGGATAGGCTTAACCATGGCCATGAAATATCACAGAAGATCCATTATACAATATACTGATTTGACTGTGTGTTGTATGAAGCAAATGTGAATGATTCATGGGTGTATACACAGATCACATTTCCATAGCTAAAGGATATAATCCCAAGAAAACTGTCATTGGAACAAAGGCTTCTAGAATTATATTAGCATTTGATAAGTAATTTTTCAGATTTGATGTATTCATTTTTTAATAGATTGCTTCCTTTGAATATAAGCTTCTTTTTAAAACCGTGTTATATGTTAGATTAAAAATTGTTTTTTTCCTAATGGAACCTATCTCTGATTTTTTTTTAATATTAATGTTTTATTTATTAATTTTTTTATTTTTTTTAACGTTTATTTATTTTTGACAGAGAGAGAGAGAGAGAGACGGAGCATGAGCAGGGGAGGGGCAGAGAGCGAGGGAGACACAGAATCCAAAGCAGGCTCCAGGTTCTGAGCTGTCAGCACAGAGCCCGACGCGGGGCTCGAACCCACGAGCCATGAGATCATGACCTGAGCCGAAGTCGGAAACTCAACCAACTGAGCCACTCAGGCGCTCCTGTTTTACTTATTTTTGAGAGAGAGAGAGACAGAGCATGAGTTGGGGAGCGGCAGAGAGAGAGAGAAAGAGAGAGAGACAGAATCTGAAACATGCTCCAGGCTCTGAGCTGTCAGCACAGAGCCCAACACGAAGCTCAAACTCAGCAAGAATGAGATCATGACCGAGCCTGAAGTCGGAGGCTCAACTGAGCTACCCAGGTGCTCAAACGTATCTCTAATTTTTAACTGGCATAACAGTTTGGTGTTACAAATCACAAATGGACCAAATCTGATTACAGTATTTCATAAGAAGTTCAAGAGATTGCTCTTCTTGTCCACCTTCACAAAGGAGCAGTTATCAAGAAGTACTTTAATTATGGATATAGAACTTATCAGTCTAACCTCTCTACTCTGCAGTCCAATTTACATTAAAACATTTATTTAAAGTTACAAAATTTGACTTGGGTGATATGTCCTAGGAATATATAATTATTAGAATAGCTCAAAACATAAAATCAAGTTTTGTGCCACTGTTCACTAATTCTATACATTTGTGATGAAAGACATTTCCTTAACTTTCACTCTATTTACAGTAACCCAGAAAGCCTTCATAAATGTGTGCAAAATGATCCTTAAATTTTTATTATACTTTATAGAGTTTTTGATATAACTTTCTAGATAGTAGTTCAAAAGATACTTTTTTTTTTTTTTACCCGACTCTGGAGCCTCTCCGTGTCACTATCCCACAAGTGCATTCTGGAGGCTACATAACAGGAGAAACTCCTTATAATAAGATCATTGTGATCCTTCAGGAACTAAGCCCTGTCTGATAAGAATCAAGACAACTCACCAGTTACTAAATCTGGCTCCATAACAATAGTGTCATGGCAGCATTCCAATGTATTTTTTTTTTTTTACTTTGACTTGCTAACTGCAAATAAGGGGAAATTAGATTACCACATTAAACATAAAATATAGAGCGTAACTAGGTAGCAGTGTTGTACAGGTGTTATCGGAAATAGAAAACAGCAGCATGAAGGCAATAATATTTGAAGATTACAAATCTTTTTGCTTCTGTCTTAGGCAGAGCATTTTGTGGTAACATCAAAATGTGCATACTAATCTTTGCACAATGCAAGTCTTTATGTTACTCATGATGTACAGATGCACTAAGTAGGACATAAATTCTATATTTGCTTTTATTTTCACATAAATTTCACCTAAATAAATATTACACTCACTAATCCTTGCAGGTTTTTAAATTTTAGCTGCAAGGTATATATAAATGGACCCTTATTCTTCAATGAGGTGGTGTATCCATACACTTAATGTATTCTCATGTTTAACTGCTTTCTTCTAAACAGTCAAAACTATATTTACTGCTATGTCAACCTAAAGCACCATTTAAATTTAACCTTTTGAGACTCTTAGATGTTAAAAGCATGCCCAGGTGAATGAACAGATATTACAAGGCCCGCTATAGGTCACAGGTTATACAGGAATAATCGTTTTTCTAGAATTTAGTGATCAAAGAGGATGATAAACAATGACAACAGCATTCTTTCAAGCCCTTTAGTGGTTTACCAACACAACGCAGTGTAGGAAAGTCATGTGTAGAATGGGTATCTTTTTCACGTTTCCTTTTAATAGTACATTCTAAAATACAATCTGATTCTTTAGAACAGTGAGCTCTGCCAACGGGTCTGCTGTAACTCCATGTATAAGGTGACCAGTAGGTGTGTCAAATACTGCAGCCAGATGATATATGCAACAGCTTACATTAGCACTTAAACACACAAAGAAGATTTATACAGTCCTCCTTTGTAATGGATAGTTCCAAGAAACGAGAAAAATATGAAGATGAAAGAGTCCTTCTGCTCTCCTTCCATGTGTGCAAATAGAAACGAACTTTGGAGAAACACATGGATACCACCTGCAAAACAACTGTGTGATCACAAACATAATAGGCCTGGTTTGCATTCTCTTCCTTGCCCTTTGAAGTTAATAGAAGCTTTGTAAATTGAGGGTGTGCACAGGGATAAAAATTAAATCAGATAAAGCATGATTTAAAAGGAGTCTTCCTTTACAATGCATACATAAATTCTTGGCCAGTGAACATTTGTTTAAACTACCACATTAGCTGACACTAACATAATTATAAATTTTCCAATACGTATGCATTATATAGTATGTTATTTGTTTTAAATACAGTAAACTACAGTGTGCCTATACACTCAAACACATTTCCCCACTCCCCCCACCAAAAAATTGTATATTCATTCCCCTTTGTCGTTTTCCTCTCCACTTTCTCCTCCTCAGTAATGGGTCATCAGAAATTTCATGCTTAGGAATTTCCAGGCTGGCCCATTTGTTCTTGAGATAAACCCCAGATATATGTGATTAATTTTGCTGACCCAGAAAATTCGACTTTCTCTGACCTATCAAACTTCATCTTCCCCACTATCCAACACACATCTCTTATCTCCAAATGCTGCTGCCATTCTCTAGAGGGACAGAGAAGGCACTTGCCTGGTTCACAGCAACTAACACCTGGCCTTCAACCCATCTAATGGGTCCTCCCTTCATTACTGGGTCCATCACATAAAAAGTGCAGAGCCACTCGAGGTGTGGTAAGCACAGCTACACTGAACATTGAGACACCTAGGAGGATTAAGTTCCACTTCTATGACTTCTAACTCAGGCACTAACTTCCTGTGACCTTGGACAAACCGTCTAGCCCTAAGCAACTCATGTTTGGCAGGCAGCTTTATCTCTAACAATGTAGGGTTGTGGTTGAGAGTGTAAACTCCAGAGGCAGATCTGCAACTTGGTTGCTGTGTGACAAGAAACAATCCCTTTAACTACTCTGGGCCTCAATTTTTTTTTTTTTTTTTTTTTTACCTGCATATAATAGTTCCTACTAAATTAGGCTGTTGTGAAGACTGGATACATTAAGGAATAAAGGGCTTAAAAGAGTATCCACCGAACAGTGACCACTATGCAAATATTAGTGATTATTATCCATCAAATACAGAGATACGGGGTGGATTATCTCTAGGTTCATTACATTTCTAATATTTCATGGGTCTGAGTTTCCAATTCCAGACATGTTTCATTTTCTTCATGAAGCCATTCTCAACTATTCCAACCTATGTTCACCTCTTAAAAAACGAAAACAAAACAGAACAAAACTATAGAATTTACTGTAACATTCATTTAACTTTAGTCAAGGGGTTTCTTATTCTTAATAATGTAGTAACAGTGATGTTAGTAATTGTAAATGTCCTGACCTATGTTATCCTTGTTCCACATCTATGGTGTCCTCACTACGGTGAGCCTCCCTCTAAAACGAGGAGACAGAAATATTCAGAGATTAAGTGACCCACCAAAGTCACCCAGCTAGAAAATAGTAGATAGGGGCCATGTCAGAACCTACACTCTTAGCCACTCTGTTAACTCCCAACTCTACTGTATCTTTACTATCCCTAGCATGTTCTCCTCTCTTCTCCAACTTCCCAGTATACTTTTCAAAGCCAGGGATTATTTGGCTCAGGGAGGCATTTTTGTTTTTTCTTAATGCATAAGAACTGTATCCTAAATCAATAAATACTTAAATATTTGTCTATTATCTTGGCATTTTAACTACACAAGTAACTTATACAATTTCTAAAATGGAAAAACTAAAAAACATGGCTTAAAAATCGTTTGATCTGCTAAACCATTATTTTTTCTAATTGTGAGTTATGAATAGTCATGAGTGTTTCCTAGAGAACACTATGCATAGACAATCTACCATACAAACCAGAGAAAGAATGAGATCTTTCACAAATTTTTAATGTATATGTTTCCACAACTGTAGCATTTCCTCCTTTTGGGCTGGTAATGGAGCAAAATGGAAAGAAAGCTTACTTTTTGGAGAACAACTTATTCATTATAGCTATCTAGAGAAGATATATTAGCAGCACTGGTAGGTAGAGGAAATGACATTGCAAACCAAACCCTTTTACTACTAGATCAATCAAATGTAATCATTTTGAATTTGTTTTAACTGTATTGTTGGTGTTACTATTTTGAAAACTGTAGCTTATGAAATCCTCTGGCCTCAAAACAGGATACATATTAAATACACACTGACAATGTCTTTCTTCTATAAAGCCACTGAGTTATCAAGTATTAACCTGTGTGCCAAAATTCTGACATAAAATATCTCATGTAATCATTACATCAACCCATTTACTTTCCCTAACTTTTACATAAGAGGCTCAATAAAGTTAGGTGATTGGCCCAAGTTCACAAAAATGCTAAAATGTAGAACTAAGCACTGAACCTATATGAGCTGGCCTCCAAAGCCAACAGGTCACCTTGTGAGATTAGAGCAACTTGAAGATCTCTACTTCAGGGCTGAATAATCCTCTAAGGTTGGTAATTCCAGTATTTCTTTCAGGTACAGCTAGAATCTATTTTTCTTACATTTAGCATGCAGAGGCCAATTGGTGAAACTCTTAAATTTGAATTTGTCTTCCTGTAGCTTTTGTTTTTCCATGGAAGCTAAAAATATAAGGATTTGTTACCATTAAGAAGGAGTACACTAATATTCATGAAATGCTTTGGGTCAAACACATCTAGTCTGGTAGAAGCACAACCACAGCCTAGTGCTTGATTCATTGGGGTAGAAGCTATTTTATAAAGACGATCTTGGGTCATTCACAATTTAATCAGCCAATTACTTTTATATGGGCTTCCAGAAGGCCATCTCTAAAGTCAAATATCATTTCTTCACAAGTGGTATTACAGCAAGGGTCCCATAGATTAATTTTTATCATTTAAATAAGAGATGATCATAAAATTAGCACCCTCCTAATATAGTTCTCATCTTGATTATTGCTATTTAACTGGTGAAATCTTTTTCTTCAAGCTGAGTGAACACTATAATTATTATTGCTTTGCATTGTAAAGGTTGCATCTTAATTGAAAAATAAACACTTTTTAAATTTTCAATGAATACGTGAACTTCAAAATCAACAAAAACATTGAAAATGCAGCAATTTTGCTAGACCCACAAATTAAAGTGTCCTTCATCAACCAGAATTCATAACCCGTAATCTTAAACATAAGATGCTAACTGATCTTATAACCTGGCCAGTATCACAAGTACCAAATGTTTTCAGCTCAACTTTCTGCTTATAAATCCCTTATGGTCAAAGCAACAGTAGGTTTGAACAAACACTTCTGAGTGTCTTCTGACAGTGTCACTGTGGATAGGTACTGAACTGCAGTGTGATCAATGGTAAAAGGTCAAGCTGTTCTTACAATTATTTTAGAGTATGTATAGAGACAGGCTATAAGTTGGTAGGTACAGATATCATTTTGCCATGAGTATGGCAAAAAAAAAACAAAAACAAAAACAAAAACCACAACACAAAAAAGTAAAATGATCAAAATGAATGCATTTCATCACAAATATTACATGAATTGTACACTTTGTTTATTTCATATATATTTGTAGATATATAGAATAAAAGCTTATAGCATTGCCTTTTATGTCCAAACATACATGTGTAATATATTCCATATAAACACACATAATGTTATACATATCTGTGTGTGTGTGTGTGTGTGTGTGTGTGTGTGTGTGTGTGCTGTGAGTGGTATGCAAGTTTTTCTAGGGAAAGGTAATGTTATCATCCCTGTTTTATGTGGAAGGAACTGAAGCACAATGATGTGAAGTTGCTTATTCAAGGTCACATACTATTAAATGGCAGAGATCTGAACTCCAGGGTCCAAGATCTATTACCTTGCTCGTATGCAGTATACTGTTCTCAGTCCTCCGAGAGAATGCCATCACTTCATATTATACGACTTTAGTGTTTGAGCATTAATACTATATAAGAGCATGAACAGATATTTAAAATGTAATGTACTATCAGACAAAATGCCAAATGTGATGTTCAGCTGACTTCAGCATATTAGTAGCAAATGTCTCTGACCTAATTATATGATACTTTATAGTAAACAGTGTCCCAAACACAATTTAAAAATTCTCTTTTGAGAGCACCATTATTTTGTTAAGCAAACATTCAGGATTCCTGAAACTAAAGACTTATGTATACACAGAACTTAACCACATTTCTACAATTCAAAGCATGAGGATGAAGATTTTCATAGAGTCACAGGGAATTTACAGGGCTGTCTACTCCACCCTTAATTTCCATATATGTGTTATTTTGTACATTACGTTATAAATTAGAAGACACTTATAAATAAGAAACATTTTTATAACAGTTTTATTTTTCCTGAATTTATATCATACAAACATATACACTTGTACATATGTGCACATGCACTTGGCAAAAATATTTACATGAATTTTTTTCACTTGTGGAGTCACAGCATTTCAATAAATGAGTGGTTGCCACAGTTTGCTGTGTGGTATCGTGTGCACAAGAGCAAATGTCACGTGAGTCCTGGTTCTGCCATTCACTATTTGTAGGACTCTGGTTATTGCACTAAACCTGTATGAGCCTTGTCTGCCCTGCTCCCGTCCCAGGGCACTGTGAAGAGCAAATGAGTTGATGGATGTGAAAATGATCTATGAACTCTAAACTGCTAAGCAAATAAAAAAGGAGATTGGTGCTATCGCTACTATTGTTTTTATCTTTCATTCCATAGCATCTAGCATAATACCTGGCACTCGGGATGTTTGTTGTCTAAACGTATTTTTCATTATGAGGAAAAAAAAGCTTTCTGGTTCTTAACCAAAACAACATGCTGCATTTTACCAAAATAAAGATGCCAGATCTTTAGATGCTAAAACTGTTATCCACTTAACTATATAATTAATATCAAAATGAGAGTATTTTTTTTCTCATTTCATAATCACAGCATTTGTATTTTACTATGCTTCCAATTATTGTAATTTTGCATTAAGGGTTTAGGAAGCATTTTAAAACCAGTCCTAACCAAAAAAAAAAAAAAAAAAGTTTTACATATTTAGAGAGAAAGAGGGTAGGGGCGGGAGATTTGCTGATGATTAGAATTTGACAAAAAAACAATTTAAGAAAAGTAAGAATGGAGTATTTTAAACAAAACACAGAAGGAGCCATTTGGATATGTGGGTCTCCTTATGTGTACTTCAGGTAACTACCTCTAAATATATATAAACGGATAGGTCTGTACATTCCATAAGCACATTATCCAAACCTTCAGAAATTGCCATTTAAAGGCCAAGGACCTAAATTTTCACTTTGTGATCAATGGGACAGTTTTATCACAAGATGAGGTGACTGAAGTGTATTGATTAGCTGATAACCTTCTAACGCACCGGCCTTTAATCTGCAATAAAACAGTGAATGTAAGGAGAGCTTTCAGAAAGGAATACAGGGCTTGATTTTCCTAGTGGAAAACAATGTCGAGAGGCTCAGTATGGCAAAAGACCCAGAAAAACAGAGCGATGACATCCAGTTACTTGGCTTTCCCAGCAGACCCGTGAGTTGAGGCAACTGTGTCACCTGACATTCTACCCCAGTGCCAAGAACCAGAGTGAAATCAAATCAACATAATAAGGCTGTTGTGTCCATGAGGATGGAGAAAAACAACCTCAAACAGCAGTAAAAGTTCACTTCACAGCATGACTGCCATTTCAAAGGAAAAGCTAACACTACTGAAGTGAACACTTCAGTATTACACATATATCTTGATAGGAATGAGCCATTTTTACCGGAGTCCAGCGGCCTTAACAGTATGTGACAGAACTTTTGCTGGCTAATCTGTGGCTGAAAGAAACCCTAAGAAAACCTTATGTTTGGGCCTTAAATATCAGTATTAAAAGGTTCAGGGGGAAAGGTGGAGAAAGGCGGATAGATTTCTTTCTGATCAAAATTTATCCAGAACTGGGTATTGCCTTCTAAGTCTTGATCATAATTAATGTGAAAAACCCAAAGAACAGTAAACCGTTATTATGTACAAACACATTAAAACTGATAGAGTAGATAAACAAAAACTTGGCATAAAGATATATCAAACTGAATTTATTCCTTCTTACAACAAAATTAAATTTCTACTAATGGGGTAGCAAAGCTTAAATTACCTTCTTTAACAAGAAAATGGTTGAGAAAAATATTTCCTACTCCAGTGTGACAAATTGAGTCTTTGACAAAGAAAAGGTCACCAGTAAGTGGAAGAATCTAGGTTGGTAAAATTCTTATTTGCCATTTTCCCAACACACAAGTAAAGGTATATGATCTTTCTTGTTTAAAATCACAGAACAAAATAACCTTTCTGGACTTCAGGCTTTTATCTTTACAACAAGAGCATGGGTATCATTAATCTATAATGTCTCGCCGAGCAGCAGCTCTGAGATTTTCATGAATATTTACCACTACTTAGGTGATTCCATGAGCCCTACTACTCTGACTAGTACCAATGCTAATACTCCTGGTGGATAAGTAAGAGAAAATCCTCGAGGCAGGAAAAGGCAAAGTCTACAGCCTAGATGAGAAGCAGAAGAGTTCCTAAGTAGTAAGCCCTCCCGTCTTCCTTTCCCATAGCTCTGAGCTCAACTAAGTTCACAGAACATCTTTCTTAGGACAAACCCCTATGGAAAGGTTCTCTTGGTCTCTCTCTACCTTGATAAGAAGAATTTTATCAATATCAGTAACAATAACATCAATGTCCGGTATGAAGAACACTCTTCGTTAGTGATGGAAGATTGTTTTTAAGAGTAGTAACAGCTGGTGTACAAAGGACAGGTCAACGATTTCTGTCTCTAAGGGTACCTGGCTGGCTCAGTCAGTGGAACAGGCAACTCTTAATCTAAGGGTCATGATTTCAAGCCCCATGTTGTGTGTACAGCTCACAGTAAAAAAAAAAAAAAAAAAAAAAAAAAAAAAAGAGTAGTAGCAGTTGTGAAACTTTTACAAGTGGGCTAAGTACTGGCCCTCAGGAAGGGAGAAGATCTCCCCAGACAATGCAAGTACGAGCTGGAGATCTGACCTATATAATTTCGATCACCTCATGCCTTAGGTATTTGAAAATTTTATGCCCTAGGTTGTTTGTGTTAAGTAGAGAATACTGAAAACTGTATTGTGAGATTTGAACATCAAATAATATTTATTAGAGAGCTTTCATCTGACAACAGGACTGATCACTGATAATGTCACTTAAGGGCAAATGGCTTTCCATTATCCCTCTAAGAAAAATGAAACGTGGAAAAATAGAAGCAGATAAGTTAACATTAGATTTCAAATGACTTAAGCCACCTGTGCATAAATATGTTTAAAGCATTGTTTTAAGATTCTAAATATCCAAGAAGCTATTCATTCAATTCACTGAATACCCACATGTGAACTATACCAAGATGTGTAGGACATGATCCACCCTCTATAAACCAACCTAAGTATTATTAAAATTGAGACGTATGTAAAGCATTTATGAGCACATAGAATTCATTAATTCTGACTAAGATAAGCAAAGAACAAATGGCATTCATGAATGAAATGACTCATGAATAAGTATGATATCAAAAATTAGGGTAGGTCGGGGCACCTGGGTGGCTCAGTCGGTTAAGCATCCGACTTCGTATCAGTTCATGATCGCACGGTTCGTGAGTTCAAGCCCCACGTCGGGCTCTGTGCTGACTGCTTGGAACCTGGAGCCTCCTTCAGATTCTGTGTCTCCCTTTCTCTCTGCCCCTCACCCCCCTTTCCCTTCCAAAAATAAACATCAAAAAAAATTTTTTTTTAATTAGGGTAGGTCAATATTCTGCATATATAATTGCCAGTGGAGTACATGACTCATTTAAAGACATAAGATAATCTTCTTAGTCACTATCACAGGAATTTAGGCATAGGCTAAAAGAGGTACAAACACAGACACTGACAATAATCCACTGGAAAATCTAATGGCCATAACTTTGAGCAGAGTACTTTTTGTAGATCAGCATCTAAATACACAATGACTATTCACTCACACTGTCCCCTATACAATTTCAATCCCTTGACATGGGATAAATACAACCTTATTTATCAGTTGCATGCAGTTTAGAATGTAAGTTCCATGAGAGCAGAGGTATTTTTCTTGTTTGTCCACCAATGTACTATCAGTGTCTAGACAGAACACGGCACATAATACACTCAAAAGATGTTCATTAAGTGAATAAATTTTTAGAGTCTTATAAACCTACTTAACATCCTCAATAAAAATACACAACTATGGACATTTGCATCAGAAAATAATTTAAACTAAAATCTCATAAGTAAAATAAAAATTGTTATGCTATTAAGATTTATTATTCATATTCCAAATCATAAAAACCAAAGTAATGAATATGGCTCACATTTGTAAGAATACAATCATTCCCATTTTGCAAACAGAAAAAACAAAAAAAAGATTTCCCTATAGTAAGACATAAATAAAGAAGCAATCACAATTCAAGCCTCTTCTATGGGATCTAAAATCACCCCTAACACAATTGTAAAGCCAAAAACCAGGAGTTAACTATGAAACAAACTTCTGACAGGTTTAACAATATGGCCTGTACAGCAAAATGAACTTCTTTGCTAAAGTTTAGATTTAAATAATAGTCAGAATGCATATAAAACCATTACACAAAAGTTACACAAAGGTACTTTTTCTAACTGAAAGTTTAATTAGGCATCATGTAAACCGGATTTCAATCTGGCCATTTCTGATATACTGTCAATAACTGAGTTCTTGAGTTAACATCATCCTCACCTACTGTCAAGAGCAAGAAATGCTTGTTGGGGGTGTAATTCGTTACATTTTTAAAAAGCAACCACCACTGGTTTGTTCCCAGGTTTTGGCACCAAAAAAGAAGGAAGTCAACCACATCAAACCAACCATTTTTACTTACTGCTACACAGTACAAACCATCATTAAGAGAAAATTCAATAACAGAATCAAATACATACTGTGCATCTTAAGTAGATGTTTATGTTATAAAAGAGGGAGAGTAGGAAAAAATGGTAAAAATAAAAACCCATAAAAACACTAAACACACAGTTATGACATAAAGGTCTACATGTACTACTTTAGTTCAAATTATTTCTTCTTTATATCTGACTCCATAAAATTTACATTTCTTATGAAATGGCGACCCAAAAGTGTATTTATTTTCATGACTGCTTTGACCTTATTTGCAAATACTAATAAATGTTGTTTTTTGCTCTTTTTTATTCATTACTATACATAAGTATATGTATGTATATTAAAAATACTGGAACAAAGAATATAATATTTTATGTAAGCTTTCCAACAAATACTGTTTAAGCTTTTAGCTTAATAAGCCCAGTAACTGCATAATGATATATTAATTTAATATTAAGTAAAATTTAACCAAAGATGGCACAGATCACTTGCCCTAAAATAATTTGTTACTAATTATAGGCAGAGTAAATGGAAAGGATTTATTGGCATAACTTTCTTTGATCATATTACTGAAGTCAATTTCTAGGATAATGTGTTAAACTAAAGGCCAAATTTAAGAGGACATATAAAATAGGAAAGAAAAAGCTAAAAACTTGGAAGTGAAATGTATAATTTCAGTTTTCAGCCATAACAAAGCAACAAACTCCAGTTTTGTGGGGAGTTGAGTGTTACTTTGTCTTTTGGTTTTCACTCTGAACAATCTACCTTAGGAAGAATGAGATGATAAAACCAAAAATTTTTAAAAGAATCCATCAGAACAGACTTGATTAAAACTGATGCAGATTTCTAGCTATAAGTATATAGGCACAGGAATCTCTATTTACACATATTTCTCCATTAATTGTGGTTTTTCTAAAGTCTACCTTTTTATATTCAGCAAGCATTCACCATATTAGATACTAACACTTCTTTTTTCCTTGAATGTGGAAAAAGTGCCATAATCATAATGTGTTCCAGGCTGGAGAGATTATTTATTTCCTTGTCATTTTACAGATAAGTAAACAAAGGTTACCTGACATGTCCAAGGTGTATGACTTAGAGTTTGTTTCTTCTATTGAACTTGATAGATTCTAGGTTATCTAAGGCAAAATTTCTTATAAGATGTAGCTTTTTTTCTACTGGCTTTGGGTTTTCATTTGAAAAATACATTCTTGGTGAAATAATCTAGCACCAAACTGCTTGTTTTGCTGACAAGGTCGTCACCAGACGCTAAACTGTGATAAGCATAACGCAGATGTGCACAACCAATGGAAGAGTAGATGGTCTGATGACAAGAATCCCTAGTGGATGCACCTGGAACTGGGTGGGGCCACCACCTGTTGGTTCTCTGATGGGAACCAACCCTTATAAGGGGTTGATCCCTTATACACTAGAGGGGAAGATCCCTTACAAACCAGGACTGATTCTACTATGACCAGTGAGCAATGACTGTCTCAAGGTAAATGTAAGAGAAAAGAAGTAGAAAGTCATCTTTGGAACTGGAAAATACAAATAATTCTAGCAAAGACAAAAAAACTAAGGAGCTATTTTAACAATATCATTTTTCTATAGACTTCATTTTTAATTTCCTGGTGTATTTAAATAAGAAAATGACAGTGTATTACTTACATAAAAATTTCCAGAAACTACATGTATCACATCATGAATTGTATATGTTTATGAATAGTAGAGCCCATCCTAAACTTAATTGCAAAAGACTGATACTAGTTGCACAAGTAAGTAAATGACAATTAAGCGAAATGTCTGACCCTGTGTTGTGTGGAAAGCCTACATCAGAATCCTCTAACAGCTCATTAGAAATTAGGGGACCCAATTCCACACCTGAAAGTCAAGCTCTCGTAAGATAGGGAACATGAAGCTGCATTTGAGCAAGCTTTCCAAACTATGCTTGTTCATTTCCAAGTGTGAATAAGATTACTGGACTTCTGTAGAATTACATATCTGAGTACTTTCAATATATTAATTAAAACACATTTCAAATGCTTATCTTCTCAAATGGGGTGCAAGATAAAATCTAAACCTGATAAATTAAGAAGTTGCAGTGTAAGGATATTATTTAACATGTGGCATAAATGAAAAGGCATTAGAAAGAAAGAAAGAAAGAAAGAAAGAAAGAAAGAAAGAAAGAAAGA
>NW_024412391.1:56151210-56203730 GCF_014898765.1 Herpailurus yagouaroundi | reverse complement strand
AGAAAGAAAGAAAGAAAGAAAGAAAGAAAGAAAGAAAGAAAGAAAGAAAAAGAAAAAAGGTTGCCTAAGGAAAATGGGGAACGATCTTATTTGTGGTTTTTTTTCCCTACTCTATGAACATACTGCTTTGATAAAATATTCAAAAAGACAAAAAGAAAAAGAAAAAGCCCAATACACCTGAAACAACAAAAACAATACACAAAGGAAACAGAATCTTCAAGCGCTAGCTACAGCTTAGATCTCAAGCAATACTACCTAAGATGAGGAAGGCAGGAGGCTACTCATCCTTGGAATGGATGGTTTGAGTCTGACTATAGTGGCATGTTTAAAAATGCCTCAATTTTTTTTAAAGAAATCAAAACACAGTAACAAACTCATGTTCCCAAATCCCAGAAATGGAATTCCTCTCTGAATATATGCTCACCTTCTGGTAAAGAAACTGTAGGAATGAAAGACAATGTCTTCCTGGCCAGTCATATCCAAAAAGTGAAACAGGCAAGAAAGGTTTCAAAATTAGTAATAAAAAGCAAATTTAAAAAAAAAAGCAAACTTTTATAAAGTACTCACTATATGTGTAGAAAGGAACACAGTGCAAAAAGATAGCTTAGTAGAAAAGCAGAAAAAATAAACAAAAATGACACATGCATGGAACTTCCCTATCCAGGATAAGGACGTGATAATTTAAAAGAAATTATTCAGTCAGGGTCTGCATACACTTCTCTGGCTTCAGTTTCTTAAAAAGAAGATTTGCAATAGTAATCTGTTAAGGTCCTCCCTCCCCTGGCCCCATGTAACTGCAAAAAGGACCAAAGTACTACGTTTTTTTTTTTAATTTTTTAATTCGTAAGAAAAAGAATTATAGCTATGACTTTTATTTATTTGAACAAGGTATCACCCATGTAATAGAGGCTTTAAACAGCTGAGACCCCACACACTGGTTTGTCCTGATTCTTTTCAGTTGGGCCACCAGTGCCATATTACAAATTTCAATTGAAGTATACAAACTTGCAAGCTTTTAATATTTGCTTTGTGATGCACAAACATAGCAGAGTCAAGGTTATTATTATTCCTTTAATGACACTATTCTAACTGAATTCCATTCCACTATTCTTTCTTGAGTGTAAGAGAAAGGAGTACAGTTACAAAGATCTATCCCGCTGGGAATTTTTGCATAACCCTGGTTATACCCCTGGGAATGTTCTGGGAAGAGGTAAAATGTAAATGAGAACACCATCTATCATGTGAATCACTTAGAGAAAACAATGAAAGGAACTAATATAACCAAATGGAAGCAAACTAGTTAGAAAACTTATATTATTGCAGTGAAAAAAATGATATGCAGTAGATTTCAAAAGATGAGTGCTATAACTAAAATGTAAAGTATGTAGTTTAAAATATCAGATTATTAATGTATAAATGTAAAGCACATAATCTACAAAAATTCAGTTTATATATAGATGTGCATCTAATTTGGAAAGATAAGGCTAATCTACCTTCTAAATATTCTTTAAATTCTCTTTTCTGAAAAAGACAGAATTCTACTTCCTCTGGACTAAAGCATATCTTAAAGAAATTCTGCTTTATTCAGCACAGTGTCTGAGTTCTGAAAAGATTTGTTTCTAAGTCATAAACAATTTGTGATAGCCAAGTAATCTTTTCTTTCAGCCTCCGTTCACTTCCCAGGATGGACTTGTAGGGAGTTGTTTTGGTTTTGGTTTTGTTTTTTTCATTTGCTTTTGATGTCTACATAGGTGTTCCAAAAGTCAGCACCCTTCAAAACGATCAGCAGCAAGCTATATAGATCTTTCTATTCTGGATTTCCAATTGACATGTTTTAGAAGTAAAAATAAAGAATGGGAATATTTTTAGGGAAAACCCAAGTATTATGGTTTAATCTCATTTTTCACCATGTTTGAATGCTCTGTTCTCTACTTTTCTACATAGATTTACACATTACAGACAAATGTATGCTCTGTAATCCAGTGTTGAGCAGACTTTAACTGCTCATTCTCCTAACCTACATTTATCAAAGGGCTAAAGCAATAAAAAGAGAACCATTTTATGTGGTTGAGGTAGGTAAGGAAATCTGGTTATTTACATTTGAAAAAAGGGCCCCATAGAATTTGTAGATGGGCCACACAGAGGGGGTGGGGTTTCTTTCTATTCCTAGAGATAGGATGCCTCTGCTCCACTAGGTATTCCCAGAGAAGAATCAAACATTTGTATAGGGCATTTAGCAGACAATCTAACCTTTCAGTTCCAATATTTGATAACCTCCTGCCTCCAGAAATCCTTAGAATTTAATTCATATACCCTATTTCTCTTTTTAAATCATTTTCCTTTGTTCTGTTCTCAATGAATGAACATCGAAATTAGCTGTTCACCATCTTCTGAACAATAGTTTTTTATGTCAATGAAAATGTGAAATAAAGCACATCTCCATTTCCTTTTCATTAGACTATTTCAGATTTATTTTCACCTTTGTTTAGAGGTCTCCTTCATAATTAGGTGTTTTATTCACAAGTCCCAGAACTTCATTTGTTAAACTGTAAATATTCACTAATGAGGACAAATAAAACTTTACCATTGTGAAAATTTTGGCTAAACAATCATGGTTTTAGCATGTTTTTCCAAAATGAGATTACATCTATTGTTTTAAGGCGTGATCATGTATTTCTACCTTAAGAAGGGAATTAAGACTTTGGGTTTTTTTTTAATTTTTTTTTCAACATTTATTTATTTTTGGGACAGAGAGAGACAGAGCATGAACGGGGGAGGGGCAGAGAGAGAGGGAGACACAGAATCGGAAACAGGCTCCAGGCTCCGAGCCATCAGCCCAGAGCCTGACGCGGGGCTCGAACTCACGGACCGCGAGATCGTGACCTGGCTGAAGTCGGACGCTTAACCGACTGCGCCACCCAGGCGCCCCATGACTTTGAAAAGACTTAGGAGGAAAAAAGTCCTAAGAAGCAGATCACATTTAGGGTAACCACTTTATCTTCTGTGCTGCTGTATTTGCTAAACAGATATGCTCCTAATCTTGCAACAGTTTAGTCTTATTGAAGAAAGACACGTATCTAAAATGTTACAAGGTGCTGTGGAGTCTCACTGTGCAGGGTATGGACGGCAAGACAAAGTCAGGAAAGACTTCAACACGGTGAAGCCTAAGGGGAGTCTGGAGTAGGAGGTCTGCCACCACCACAGAGCAAAAGCACAAGTTTAAAAAAGCAAAATGAGCCACGTGTACAAAGGCAGAGACCTAAAACAGCTTCATCTGTTCCGAGACCTGAAAAATTAGAAGGACTCAAGCTCAGCAGATAGGGAGGAACCAGGTGCTGGGCTGGCAAAAGTTAAAACTGACACAGCAAGTCGAGGTCCAGATTGTAGAATAATGTTCTGGAAGACTTTGCTCCGAAGGGAGTTTAAGGAGAAAATTAACAAGGTCAGACAGCTATGTATTAATGCCGCTGCAGAGAATGCATTGAGAGGAGGGAAAACTGAAGGCAAGAACACCAATCAAAAGGCTTATGCACTAGACCAGTCAAGACTGTGGATGTGAACCCAGAGCATGAAACAGAGATAAGCAGAGACCACAAAATGAAGAGATTTTTGAAAGGCAGAATCAACAACTTGGTAAGGCAAGCAACTGAAAGTGTACAGTAAAGAACTGGGAGGGATTGAAGATAAAGATTTCCCGCTTGGATGGTGACGTCATCAACTGGGAAAGGCAAGGGAAGCGGACGAGAGAGGCTGATCAGGAAAAATTGTAACAATAATTTCCACACTGGCCTGGCTGAGCAGGAATTGTCTGTGGAACACCACGGGTAACAGTGTTTTACGCCAATGCCAAGCTAAGAGCGGAGGGTTGAGTCCGGATGTGTTGCATTTTTCTGACTTGGCACAAGCATCAAGGAGGAGTTGGTGGAGCAGTGAAGATGCCCAGTAGACAGGGGCAGAGGGGACACACACGCTAGAGATAATGATGTGGGAGACATCACTACACAAAACTGGGCTGACCACTACCGCAGCCAAGAGCCACATTCATACATAAAAATTAAACAAAAAAATTCCTATCTTCAGTCTCATGAACCACACTTCATGTGCCCAGTGAGCAATGTGTTTAGTGGCTATAATGCCAAATGCTTCAGATACAGATCACTTCCATCATCACAGATAGTTCTACGGGACTTTGCAGGGATGGCACATGTTAAATAAGAGCAAAGGCTTGCAGACAGAACCCTAGGGAAACAGAAGGGCAGGAAGACGAGTGGAGTGAAGAGGAGTTATCAAAGCAGTAAAAAGGGAAAGGAAAAAATCACCCCACTGTGGACCACGAGAAGAAAGAGTTCAAGGACACAAAAGAGTCAAGAATTTGAAAAACTGAAAAGACATCAAAATAAGAAAAGGAACGAATTTGTATTTTTTGGTAGTGATTTTACCCTTGCATTTGGTATAGTATTGGAAGCATTACCAATTTCTTCAGATGTAAAATGACTCAAGGAGAATACTTCTCCCACTCAGATGACAGGTTTAACTTTTAGAAAACACTCAAATGTCCAGAAAGAGCAATGCTAGAAGTGTGACCATTCCCTTCCCACACTGTAAAGAAGAAAGGCAGGCCTTGCCTAGCCAGCATCCTTAGATGTCATCTTTCTGGGAATTTCTAAGAATCTCTAATTAGTTCTATATCATTGTTGAATAGGTTTCTTGAAATCGTATTCTAATAACTATATTCAGACATTAAACAGCACACAAAATTATCTTCTCAGATCAAAAATTAAGCTGAGAGAACACCAGTTACCAGGGGCTGGGGGCAGTGGGGAGTTAGTTTTTAGTAAGCACAGAGTTTCAGTATGAGATGATGAGAAAGTTCTGGAGGTGGCCAGTGTCGATGTTTGCATAACAACGTGAGTGACACTGAACTGCCCACTTACAAAATGGCTAAAATGGTAAATTTTCTGTTATATATATTTTACCACAATTAAGCAAAGAAAACTGTAATAGAGCTCAACTAAAACACAGGAGAGGATATGGATATAACCTCTCACAACTCCTGACACCTGGGAAATTGAAAACACCAAGCATAAAAGGGGAAAACATGGCTTACAAACATCTGTTTCTCAAAGTCACAGAGGTATCTGTAGGAGATGTGTGATATTAGGTGTGAGAATATGGGTTTGCTAAATTGTAAGGTGGAAAGCATTTCTGGTAGCTATTGATACTGCCCCCTGTGAAACTGTCAGTGGTCTGGAAAAAATGAGACAAGTTAGAGCTTTAAGTGGTACTAATGAATGAAAACGTATTAGGTCAGTTTCATAATCAAGATGGCATTTATACCCCTTTCTTAACTATTTACACCTCAGGTCAACAGCTGTAGTTAGTTGGTAGAATGGCAAAGCCTAAATAGAGAAGGAACCCCCGAGGCAGCCATGTTTGTACAAGCATAATGCTCACTCGGGGATTCCTGGGAGGCGAGCATCCTGTGAATCACAACTCACGCATTCCCTGACAGGCCCTAGAGCAAGGCTCAGGGAAAGAAATACTGGAAGGGATCTTAAGAGAAGCCAAGGGCTCCGTCCATGCGTCTTACTGTAACTAGGAAGCAGAAAACGAAGGTAAAAACTAAATCAAAACAAGTGCAAGTTCATGAATGTAAAATAATATGAGCCAATGCATTTGTATAAGTTATTCAATAAATAATTTCACATGGATGTTAACTACTGACTTTCTCCCATCAGTATTTAGTCTTTTTCTCGTGAACATAACAAAAAAAATTGTAAGTAAGCACTTGCACGTTCATGGATCGCACCCTATTTCTTCTCCGAGGATATTAACCAAATACAGAGAATAGGACCATCTTTTAATCAAAACAGTTTTCCTTGGCTACTCTTTGGAGCTCTACTCAGATCATATAGGGACCCTGCTGATGTCACAACTTGACAAATATAATCATCTCATGACTGTAAGCTAGAAAGGTACCAACATAATGCAAGAACAGACACTGGAAGTAGAAACCAACCAGAGAGAAAGAAGGAAAGAAGGAAACAAGAAAGAGAAAAATTCAAGAGATGAGTCATACTATACTTACAACTTTCAGTCTGATAGTCTGGCACAAACTGCTCATCATTGTCAGGTACCTGAGCTGAAGAAAAAAAGAAATTAAAAAAAAATTAAGAGAGCAACTGCCAAGGCATAAGGAATGTCAAGTAAGATCTTTCAAGTAAGGTCTTTTTCAGCTCCGATCAAACCTGTGATTATTTGCCAATGAGCTCCTATTTCAACCGGTATTGACGGCCATACTTGGGAGGGAAAATAGAAGCAACCATTGATGTCAACTAGAAAACATTTTATGTCAGAAATGTAATTGGGGCAGTTGTGGTCCCTCTGACTATCACCTGCCAGATGGAAATAAGAGAGACATACAAAATAGAAGAAGCTACAGGATTTCTATTAGCTGCAGTGCTTCTTTGCAAGAATGAAGTAAGAAGTATTTCAATTCACTCACAGCCAGTGCTTCAGCAGCCCATCTAAATTAACTACACAATTTCTTTCAAACGACGTGCAGCTACACACATCCCTCTGCTTTTTCAGAAATGCCGGCTTCTGGTATGTTCGGCCTATTGCAAATTAGACTGCCATAATTAAAAATGTTTGACCTAAATTTGGCCAAAATAGGCTACAGACTTTTTTTTTTTTTTTTTTTAATGAAAGCATCGTCTTTTATTTTGGTCGTATATAAGACAATATTGTATTTTAGTGACTGTGTCATAACACAGTATAAATAATAAAAATAAAGTCAATCTTTTCATACCAAGTATTTTCCTGGCAACTATACAACACTAATGAAAAGAATATCACTAGTTCATCAACCCTCACGTCAAATACCTTCCCTATTTTTAGTAAAGGAAAAAAATACTGAATAGCAAGGACTTAATGCATTCAGCAGCCATCAAAACACAAGGACAGTTTTTCGCTTCTAAAATATTTTCATCACGGTTGATTCAGACATCAAAATAACCTATTCCAAATTAACAAGATATTCCTAAAACAAGTTTTCGGGTATACACACAGATATACATACTCACATACACACAAACTACATAAAACAGAAGTTAGTTACTTTTAATTTGGTAAAAATAGGAGTTGTTCTATTTAACTTTAGCTATGATGTGATTACTCGTATTACTTTACTAGTATTATCTAATACTGAAACGTTTTATCCAGTCAAGTCATATTAAAATAAATGCCAATTAATTTTTTTAAAAAGAGCCTACGTTGAATGGGGAAAGTTTATGAACAGAATCACTCTTTGCTGAAAAAGTTTTGGATTGGTAGTTGAGTGATTTAAGAAAAATTCCCTATAAAAAGGAATTCTGTATTAAAATTTTTGTATAAAAAAGAAATACAACATAAATAGGATTAGGCATTCTTTTGTGTTGGCTTATTTAATCACATTTTTTAAACGGGAAATATCCGGCTGAATAAAATTTATATCATGTTTTCAAAAGGAGAACCAATGAAAATCTTGCCAAGTATTAAAATATATACAATGTGACATTAAATTCTTTCCTAACGTTCTCTGTGAACCAGTATATCAGCTTATTAAAGACAAATTCCATCCTCTGTCACCCAAAATGTTAAGAACTTTTTTCCAAGCTATTAACTGATCAACCTATAATAAAAGAAGAGATTTCTTTTGCCCCCTTCATATTCCACTAATGTCTGCTACCATGGATAACGAAGGTCATGTGAACTTCAAATCGTAGTTTTATGACTTCCTATCAGTGTAAACTACATACATTATTTAACCTATTTGAACTGTATTTTATTCCTCGGTGTAAAAGTGTTAATACAGGTTTTCTGTGACAACTACATGGAATTCTAAATGTGACTTATTTTTTCCAAACTTTCACCTCTCACCCACTTCTTTCAATTCACACACACACAACTCCTCCCGTCATTACAATGCACGTTACACATCTTCAGCTCTCGGGAATTATATTGGAAAGGGATTAAAAAAAAACTGCTACAATTTGTACATTAGTATTCTCTAACTATAAACATTTTTTCACATTACAGTAAGCTTCATTTTTCTCACAGAGTTGTACAAGTAGAGTTTTCACACCAAAAAAAAAAAATGTTTTCAATATCTACTTAATAAATAACAGCACGTAGACAGAACCAAATCCTACACATTTTTCCATCAAATCCACATGTTTTGGTTTGCCTTCGAAATTAACAGCTAAACAGACATAACTATTGAGATGCAAAATTATCAGCCACAGCAATTACTATGCTTTTTAAAAGCCAACATTTACAAGAATCTAATAAAAATGTAATATCCCTTTACAGGAATAGTTAAAAATAGCTGGTGAGTAACAAAAATATATTTGTAACTGAATATGCTGGTATGAGTGTCCTAAAGGCCAGACATTATTTTTTCCTTACTATCATAAGACAAAATTTCAACTCTGGGATACGTATCACTGCAAGAGAGACATAAAAATCACTGATGATTTTTTTGATACGTGGTATGTGCTGGAATATGTTGGGGAGCAAAAAAAGCAAAATTTTAGAACAAGCTGGAAGTTATACTTCCAGATACATAGAAAATAGGTGCGTTAACAATTTGTAAAAAGAATAAGAATACGAATTGCTGTAGAGCTGCTATTTCTGTTCTAACTCTTTAACATACTGAATAAATACTTCACACTTATGCCTGAACATATTACAGAATTTTAACAAAAAACATATGACTCACATTTTCACAGAAGCTAATCTTAAGGAACTGAATAGACCAAATGAAGCAGGCATGCTACTTAAATAGACAAAGGCTTAAGTATACTTCTAATTTCAAGTTAGAGTAAAAGGAAAGCAGTTAACGAAAAACACACGTTGGATCTGGGCAAGGAAAATATGACAAAGTATTGCCACACTCGTATCATGCGTTTCCTTTTTTCCTCAATTCACGGGGATTCTGTGAAGTAGCAAACTACAGCTGCCTGAAAATTTGTGGCAAGCCATACCAACTCCAAAGTGGAAAATTAACAATAGAGGCCAACCTTTAAAAAATACTATTTTCACTGCTATCTATTATCAACTATGCTTGCAATAATCACCTTTGGGGAATGAAAATGTTTCCCCACACTATGTAATTAAAGAGGAAGGGGAAGAGTAAGAAAGGACAAGGGGGAAAAGTATATACCAAAAGACCAATAAAAGGCTTTCAAGAAGATTAAGCATGTAGATTTTATTGGTAATAGCTGGAGTGGCTCTATCAGTTCATTGCACATTAATAGACAAGTTGCCATCAAGTCTCAGGACTTCAGCTTTAAAAGGGTAGTATCTGCACTCTCAGCTATTTGCTTTACCTAGATTATTATCCAAAGTTGTTCTCTCGCTCTCTCTCTCTCTCTCTCTCTCTCTTTACTGCATCGCAATACAGACTATGAAAAACAAACTCAAAAATATTAATCATGATTCAGATGTCACAGCATCACAAACCCTCGTTTTTAGTTTCAACATACTTTCTTAACTAACACTTCCGGGCACGGTGGCAGTTTGTAAATAGAGTTCCTTTATTTTTATGCTTATGCTGAGCTTTCAGATGAAATAATAATTACTTAAGAAAAGGTGAGAGTTTAAATATTTTCGAAGGTTGGCTGCAGGCAACCTGTTTCTTACAAACTAGGTGTCCGTGAAGTTTTCTTGTAAAGCTATGAAAAAAAAAAAAAAAGTGGGAAAATTAAAAATGGAACAAATGGCAAGTATAAAAGGGGTTAATATTTAATTAAAACCAGTTCTATCCACTGTAACAATGACCTGGAGCCAAACAAGGCGGAAGATGTATGAGTCATTCTTTCTGCCTGTGAATGAGACAGCTGATCTCCTCAGCAATTCCTCCAGACAAGCAGGCAGAACTGGAGTTCTGCCTCCATTCACAAAAACACAGTCCAGCATGAGCCATGTGGCCCAACCGCAATCTTTTCATGTCACACCCTTCCAGAGAGCTAAAGCAAGTCAACTTGAAGTTGCAATAAACACACCGATTTTATCGCTCTATCTCAAATACAGCTCGGGTTCATTAAGGTATACATTTAAATAAATGACAAGTTTACAAAATTGAATCTATCTATCTACACATCTATAGACAGATAGATGATCGATGGATAGACTGACTGATTTATTGGGTCCTGCTTTATAGGGTAACTTGTCACAAAAACCTAAATGTCTAAAACTAGGAAGGAAGAAGAAAAGGAAGGAAGGAACTAAGAGAATGGAGAGAAGGATGGAGGAAGCAAGGATGGAAAAAATTCATTGAAGAAATGCCTTGTTTTTCTTGCCTATTATTCAGATTTTCTTTATCCTGAGATTAGACTAGATTATTGCTGAACTTTGTAGCCTTTCACTTTGAACCAAAGAATTAGAAACGAGTTGCTCTGAATAAACTTAAATTTTATTTAAAATAAAACAACAAGAAAATCAACCTTTGCACAGGATTCTGTGTAATCCTAAAATGAAGCTTTGGGCCACGGAACAAAATAATCATGAAGCCACTAAGCCTGGTTTTATACCACATCCGCTTTTAAAATTAAAATGATTGTACCAATGTATAAGCATTAATTAATACGGCAGTATAAACATATTTAAAGAGACAAAAAAAGAGAGAGAGAAAGCTTTTCTGCATGACAGAGACATCTTTAATACTTGATGCTCTAAAAAAAAAGAAAACAGTACGTTTTAGTTGTCTTTAGCCTCAAATAAGCTTCAATTCCTAACATTAAACTAACCTACAGTGACTTGAAAACTTAAGTGTGGCTTAAGAGCTGTTGTTTCTATTTTCTCTAATACTACGGAGGTCTGACATTATTATTATCATTTTAATTACAAGCTTGTACACAGGTCAAAGGGAATAAAGTTATATTATTAAATCCAAAACATGACACATTTCTTGTAACTGAACCAGAAAAGCAGTATTTCATTAACACTCCTTAGGACCTTCCGGAAAAACTGTATCTAAACTATACCAGATCCAAGATCTATTTAAACAAAGTTTGGTGGGGTTTTTTGTTTTTTTTGTTTTTTTTGGCTTTTTGTTTTGGTGAGGGGGGTTGTTTGCAAGTAGACTCTAGATAAAAAGGCATTTATAGAATTCCAATAAATATTTAGAAATATAATACATTTACTTTACCTGCTATCTTTTAATCAAGTCCAAATGAGAAGTCTTGCTCTCATATTTTAGAGTATTTCCTGATACAACAAAAAGAGGGGTCACGCCCCTCCCCCCTACACATGAAATGATTCTTGCTCAAAACTAAGAAATAGGATGGACTTCGGTAATTTGATGCTTTATTCTCATTTCCTGTTTTACGTAAACCACACAACATAACGTAGTTTTTAAAATCTTTAGTTTTTACCGGATCACATTTAAAAGAAAAAGCAATACATTAATGGACACATATCCAATTTATGTTCCATTTTAACAAGAAACAGTTATAATTTTTGAAAAATTAAAATGAGTACATTAGGACCAGGGTGCATTGTGGGTGGCATTATGTAAGGCGAGTAACAGCACCTATTATTTAAAGGGACTTCATTAGAAATTATTTTGAATGTAAATTTAGTATCAGCCACTGAAGTAAAGGCAGACATCTCTACTGTTAACTCAACCTATTATTTGAAGGTCACACAACACAAAAGGGAAAAAAAAAAAAAAAAGAAGCCCTATCTGCCGGAAGCAATAACTTTTGGTGTAGAAAGGCTGTTCTTGAAGAGAAAACTTAGATTTAAGTGTGGTGGCAGCAGGAAACTTAACTATAACACCACTGAGAAACATTCTACCCTGTGGCAGCAAATCACTGTTGACTTTTGTCCTTAATATTACTGATGAAATGGAACCTCAAGAACATCTAGATCCACACCAAAAACAATGTTCAAAATGTTCTATGTATTCACATTAGATACATAGGAAATTTACGGTTTCTCTTTAAGTTATGTTAGTAGGTAAGCTCTAATAAGCAACTTTGGAAGAATGCAATCCTTTTTAAACTCAACTTTATATCCTTCTAGTTATCTTCCTAACACACAAAAGGGTCCATTTTAACTACCAATTTCTAGGACACCATTCACTACAGCATCACTTAAAACAGGATGTTAAGAGTAAGACGTTACCATGATGTTGATAGGATTGATATATGAACTCATTATTTCATGAGATCAAATAATTGAAATTGCCTTTCTGTCAGTAGCAATCTAATTCAAAAGAAAAAGAATCAATAAAAAAATTGTACATAGTAAAATTATAAAGCGGCTTTGGCAATATTTTAAAAAGACACATATTATTTTTTTAAGTGCTACTGTGGTCACTGAAAACGTTATCTTTTCAATTTTCTTCAGAATGAGATGTGAATACATTAAATTGTGGTATATATGTTAACAGCATTTAAATTTCAGGGTTAATACTTAAAAAGTGATACTAATACAAAGTTACATTCTTCACAAACATATTTTTAATCCTGCTTAAAAATGTAAAATACACTTCCATTCTTCCCCCTAAATTAGAGGATATTAGCAAATTGAGAATACTGGCTCCAACCTTCACCCTCAAATAGTCCCGCCTTATCTACCCCAATTTGTCCTTAGATGTAAAACACATTTCATAATTCATAATATTTTACCTATGACTAATCCCTATGTTGCACTTTGAATCTAATTTATAAAAATTCTTACAGGAAAAAACAAATTAAACACTCTAGGATATATCATTTCCCAAGTATTTAGGGGCTTTGATAACTTTTTAAAAACATAACTTTCATTGGACACAACTTGACTCATATCTAATATGATTTTTAGACCTGTTTAACTTCCCAGTGGGACTCTAACTCTTGAGAGAAACTTGGTTAATCGCCCATGATCTTTTTTTTTAAAAGGGTCAAGAAGCCTTAAAATTCCATGGTCACTTTCTTGGCTACCAATCATTATGAAAAGAAATATACAAACTGTTCATAGTCTGCCAATCTGGTAATGTTTTAATTTGTGGACGTCCAGAAGGACATAAATAGGCAAACCTAGCTACAAATAATCTACTGTAATTTTAAGATCTGTTCTGAGTTCAACACGTGGGATAAGTCAAGTTAAAACGCTAAAGCAAATAATATTATTATATAGAGTTGCTAAAAATACAAATAAATGTGCAGTCTATTAACAGATAGTAAAAAAGAACTCTCCATTATTAAGATTTTAAAAATCATATTAACAGCATTATGTTTATATCATGATAGAATAAATTAACGTAAACTCTTTTGAAAACTGTTTACATTATTCTAAAATGCAGCCTTATCCATAGTTTATAAACAGTCACCCACCTGGCTATTCGATAAAACACCCTGAGGATTAATTCCTGAACTTATTTAAGCTTATGAATTACCTTCTATGTAAAAGTCCATGTTCCTCCAAATACATCAGTCATTTTCCAGGTTTGTTTTACATAAAGCTAAATCTTTCAGATCTGATTTATAGGTACGTTAATAATCACGGGTAAGAATATATGTAGTGCAGAGTTTTAAAACAGATTAACTTGGATAAGTTATTGAAATCACTTACCCGAGCGACAAATAAACAAAACAAAAGTAAGAGACTGTAGTAAAACTGATTATAAAATGGCAAGAGTCTGTCACAGAATCCACATTTTAAAATTCCAGAAACAGAGTTGCTATGCACATTCAAAATCTGCCAGCAAGAGCACTGCCTTGGAATCAATGAGACTTAAACATCTAAGAACCAAAAATCTTCAAGAACAATTAAAATAGATATTTCCAGTTATTTTAGATAAGCAAACAAATGCCCTCCTAAACATAATGTCCTCACAACCTTCAACTTTACAAAACTAACAGATCAAAGTTAACACAAGGACCTCTGTGCAAATTTTTCTGAAAAAAAGTTAAGTTTTAAGGTATAGTATATGTCGCAATACTAAGTAATCTATTGCAGTAAGTTTCATTTACAGAGACAAGCAAAATGACCTTTAAATGTAACTAAAGCTTTCATCAATACTCACCTTTTATGAACATGCAAATTAAATCACCCTTTCAAAGGGCTACTAGGAAATCTATTTAACTTAAAAGATTTATAAAGATTGCAAAAGCTTTTTAGAGAACAAGAATATCAGCAAAACAAAGAAACTTATTTTACATGCTAACAGCAACTTGATGAACTGCAAGCAAGACCCCCGATAAAACCCTGCAGTCAGCCTCAAAGTAGCAAGAGCAACACTTGGGTTCCATTTAAAGAGACCTTCTCTCTCGTCTTTTAACAATCTTAGAAATCTGTTCCGGAAACTGCATATCCATATAACAGACAGACAGAAATACAAATTAGACTCAGGGCTTAAAAATGTATAATTTTCTTTTTGTGTTTCCCATAAAACACATCATAGGATAAAATTAATATTCCACATTTATCATGACAAATCCAAAAGAAAAATTTCAAATTATGGACACTAACAAAAGTCCCTCAATATTAGGCATTTCCCAAGTTGTATTAAACTGTACTGAAGCAGTATCTCATTGTTCCTGTAAAATAAAGTTGTACCCAATAAAAGATAAAATAGATTGCAGCACAAAATTTTACTAAAAAGTAATTAAAAACAAAAGTACTGCCTTTAGATGTCACCTTGCCATATTAAATAAATCCTAACGAAAGTGACATAAAAGCAAAACCCATCTCAGCAACTATCACCTAATAGTAACAAATAGAAAACATTATTTTGAATCCTTAAATCCTCCAAAGATTTCTTTTAAAGCCATAGATTTCCTAAGTATTGCATACACACCTAACGTTCTGTGCTGTGAACAAGGTGGAAAGAAGACACTTGCACTTAAATCTTGAAGCATCCCGTCCTGATGAACCCAGAGAAACTAATTTCTGCCATCAGAAAAGTCCTCCACCAGAACACCAAATAATGATATGCGCTGCTCTAAAAGAAACAGCAAGCCGGGTTCTGGCTCTAGGAGGTCTCTCGAGGTACAATAATATAAACCTGATCAATTGCAATTAAAATCTGAACAGAGGCTTAGAACTTGAAGTCTTGGTGCTTTAGTTCTTGCCAAAAGCAGATGTGATTGGGAGCTGGAAGCAATTTCTCCTGGTAATTTGTGATGACACTGGGTAGTGCAGCCCCAGATTCCCCAAAGACAAACTCATCAGAGACTCTAATGTATGCATGACACATGAGGTGGCTCTTTTAGAGCTCAATTAATTGGGTTGAACATTAAGACAGCAAGTTCAGGACTTTTTTTTTTTTTTTTTTTTACCCCTTCTAGAGTTGCTTTTCCCCTCTTTTTAAAGCAATTTTTTGCCTTACCTTCTGCAAGCCATGTTTCCTGTAATTGACTTAGATCTTGAAAGAGTTCTAAAAAACAAGTCAGAGACATAAACAAAAGATTTGAAAACCTTTAGGTTCCATTAAATGGAACTGTCTGTCATGAAGTTGGTATTAAATCTCAATTTAATTTAGGGAGGGGAGTCAATATAAAAAGTAAATAGGATTCATGACTTAAATAGCTCAATAATCCTGCCATTGTAATTGCTAGTAAGCAACACTTCTTTAAAAAACTCTTTTAGTGAAATACATAATAAAGGCAGGAGTTTCCCCCTTTTAACCAATAATTTAATATAATAAGATCCGGGAGACCAAATACACATATACTAGGAGTCACAAAAAGGCTGAGGTGAAGGTGTGTCTATCCACGTAAACCTTTCTTAAACAGAGTCAACTCTCACAGGGGAAAGATTAGAAAGACTGCAAATCATTTTCTTTTTATCTTCTGGACCTTATATAAAAGATTTAACAGAACATGGTATAATTTCTAAAGCACTGTATGTTTTGAGGTTCAATGCCTCAAAACTGAAAGAGACAACTTTTGAATACAATGTTGTAGAGGAAAATTTTTACATTAATAGGTGTTACAAAGTCAAAGTGAGGTAATTCCCTGGCACCTGTTTATTACCAAGTCCAAAACTGTGTATTCTGTCATAGTAGGAGGGAGAGGGGTGTCCAATATGGATGAAGATTTAAGTTTCAGAATTCAATACACCTAATCAAAATGGCAAAATGAACTTTGATAATTAAATCTAAGTAGATTAAGTTCATTATGAATGTTACCGTATGTCTGGAATAATTTATAATATATTGAACTCGTAGCCAACAGTGCATTTAAAAAAAATCATAATTTTTCAAATAGTTACTATAATTATTAATTAGGCCTTAATTACGATTCAGTGAACACTTGACGGCCTATAAACAAGATATTAGGACCTCACCATGTAGTCATTGAAATCATCCACGAAAAGTTTTATAATAGTATATGGTTTCAGTGTAAGGGGAATGGGAAATCAAGCAATCATTTATATTGTTTTACTTCTGATAAAGTAAAAAGGAGAAATTAAGTAGTATACGTGGCTGCTTATGTCCCACTGTGTTGGATATTTTAAAACTGTTACCTTAGTGTATGGGATTAGTTATATACCATATGGACCAGAATATTTAAACACAAAAGTGATTAAAAGAAGGATGTCACTGTTAACTTTTTATTTCCTTCTTTCATTAGTCTGTGACAGGGCCATAAAATATCCTCCAATGCAAACTGTCACATTATGGTAATTGCTACAAGTAAAAGTCTCAATTAAATGCAGGAATTTGAAAGAATATTATTTTTAAGCTAAGATTTAAGGGTTCCTCTTCTTTATGAGGGTAGGGAGTATAGGTAAAGAGCAGGGATTCAGCCCAAAATCAAACCTCACCTTCAGAATCATGAGCCAGATCTCTGTTAATGAATTTTCTTTTCCTGACATTTGTTGGTTTCTCGTTACAATTTCTCCCACGCTGATTCTACAAAGGGAAAGAAAAAATCCTTTTTAAAAAATGTAAACCTCAGATGTCATATACACAAAAACACATGCATATATAAGTCTACTGGATCTTCTCTCTGCATAGAAAAATAAAAGTCCATAGTATCCAATCTAATCTTCATTTTCTGCGCTCATTTGACAGTGAAAGCTGAGAAATCAACAACCAGGGAGAGTTGTTACCAGCCAAGCGGAACACACTACTACTTATCAGTCCTGTATTCATGGCATCTTGGCATCAAAACATTAAGCAATCACACTTAAAGTCGTTTTCAGCTAGATTAAAGCTAGACTATAATACAGTGAGTTTTATTCTCTCTGATACCCCCCAAAACAAAAAGCATAGAGTGGTGAAATGAAAAATATGAGGAAAAAATGAGACAAGAAAAAAAGAAAGAAAAACACCCCATGTAAACAAAAAGTGTCAGCATTAGTCTCAACTTCATTCTTTTCAATGTGGCAGACAAACCCAGCCAAAAACTTTGAGTGCAGCTGCTGCTGCCCTCCGTCTCCTCTTCCACTCATCTTGGGCACTTTAATCAGAAAAAAAAAAGGGGGGGTTCTTAAAAACAAAACTATGCCTTATCCAAGTCACTGAAAGGTAAGCTCATTTTGAAGACTGGGCTTCTAGAAGCAGAGTCGCCCTACAGTGGCAACAAAGCAGATAAAGTATCTGCAATCCCAACCCCCTTACCCCCTCCCTTCTCATTCTCTCTCTCCTCCTCCCCCCCCCTCCCCTCCGTTGGAGTCAAGTTTATAAACAGCAACTTTCGAACTGATCACTCACATTGGTGACCATGTAAGGCACTTGCTGGTCATAAAATCCATCCATTCTGCTGCTCTTCGCAAAGCTCAGCTCAGTGTTTTATATTTTGAGCATTTAGCTGGAGATTTCCTCGGGATGTGGACTTCTATCAACCTAGAGGGGAACAAGATGGCTTTTAGGCTAAAAAAAAAAAAAAATCATGAATGAAGCTCTTGAATTTGCATAGCTAATTACCCTCAGACAGTCCCATTCACAAAAAATAACCCTCCCTACACAGCCTCCTTCACCTGGATCCAAAGAGAGCCAAGAGAGTTCACAATTTACATATTTTCGGCAGTAGCAAAAATCCGAACAAGAGGCGATGTATTTATTTACACTCTCGATGTTTCCCTGCGCGGTCGGTGTACCCCGGGCAGCTCTGATTCGCAAACGTGTGCAAAACTAGCAATGGCGATCAACGAGACTTGCTTTGCACCTAACGGGACTAGAGAGACGGAGACACCTCTTTCATAAGGATAGTTTTTGCAACCCACAACCATGCAATTATCTGGAGAGACATAAAAAGTTGTTGGAAAGACCCACCTGAAGGCCACGCTAGGCGAACGGCTGCAAAAAATTCCCTCCAAATTTAATAAAAACATTAATTATCGCCCAGCACTTCCCCCTTGGAAGCCGAAAGCGCCTCTGACAGAGCTCAATTCGGTGGTTTTTCCTCTACTTCTCCTCCAGGGGCCTCCAATCCAAACTGATGGATCGCTGCCTCCCATTGGCTCCGCGTCTCTTTCACAAGATCAGATTTCGAGCTGTCAATCAGGCGGCTTGCTGCCCCTTCTCGTGGATCTCTCGCGCCCCTCTTCCTACAGGGATGTTCCGCGGGCTGGCGCTGGGTCCACAGTCAGCAAACGCCTAAGAGGAAATCAGCTGCCTTCCTAAGCCGCTGCTTATTGTTAAGGCGTCCGGGACACTGAAGCCATGTGTCGCTAGTTCTCCTTACTGGTGTGTTAGGTCCACTACTGGGCTGATTTCCTAAAGCACTTTTGTTCGGTTCGGATACATACCCTGAAGTGCGATCCACCAAGCCTGTGCCTCCTTACTCCTCCGAATCGCCTCCCTCAAGATCTCCAGCCCCCTGTACTTTTAACCTGATAAAGAACCCACCTCGCTCTATAGCCTCGTTCCCACTAAGCTTTTGGCCCAAATTCTTCCCCTATTTTTCAACATCCAGCACCACCATAATGGTTTATCAAAAATATTTCATTTTATCAGCCATCCCTCAAGTAAAACAAGATATTATCGTTCATGGGACAGTAAAATAAAGAATCCATGAGTAAAATCACCTGGGAGCTGAGGAATTGCTTGTCAGGAGGGGGTGCATTGGGAGGAAGAATTAGCAGGACCACAGAGCAACCTAGGTGAAGAAAACTATAAAAAACAAATGTGTCCCACGTGTGTACTGGGGCAAGGTGCTTCCAGTCCACTATGGAGGAGGGGAGGAGCGGGGAGGGAATGGGGTGGCTCGGATATCCTAGGGACTCGAACGTTTCCTGGGCTTTTGTTATGTATACAAGGAGGCGGAGGGTGTCACTTACTGTACTTGACGCTTTCACTTCCTCTCCAGCTTTTAAACAGCCCCAGCCGGGAGTGGGGGCGAGCGGGGTTGGGGCTCGGGTTTCAAGGACAATGCTCGGGACATTAAAAAGTGAGGGTTGCGACTCTGAAACCACTATCCCTGACGCGCCTAGGCTTGGGGCTGTAAAAAGTCGTTAGAAAGCAGCCTCGGCCCAACAGTGGATGGGAGGCCGTGGGGATCTGACCAGGGACTTGGTGCACTGTGTTGAAATTCACTTGTGATACTGATGGCGACCAGACCAAAGGACGTTTCCGGCAGCTGTTCCGCCCGTAGGGAAACGTGCTGTAGTTCTCAATTTCTATAAAGTTTCGTTCCTTAAATGGAACGCTATGGAGACGCATTAAAATGAGAGTGTGAGCACACAAGACTCAATTCTGGACCCATGGAGGGAAACAAAAGGGTAAATACCTACGCCAAAAAAAAAAAAAAATTTTTTTGTAATAAACAACAGAAAAAGTGTTACTGGGGAAACACCCAATAACTGTGGACAACAAGGACACCCACAGCGCATTCCCTGAAACTAGTAAATCAGAGTAGCCGGTGCAAACGCGCGCACCTACAAGCATTTTGAGCGGGAACTCCATTTTAACCCGGGTCAGAGAGGGGTTCTGTGCACAGTCGGGTTCGCAACGCAGGATAGAGACGCTCTGGGGTGCATTCTGAGGGTGCAATCAGGAGGGGAGCCAATAGCAAGGGTGTCCCGCCGCCCAGCATTCCCGGGATAACCCAGCCTCTGTAACGTGAGCAACAGTTTCCGAAGACCTCAGCAGCCAGAGCCGGACGGGTATCCAGGGTAACCGGGAAGGGGTGGAGCTTCAGGGTAGGCCCCCGCGAGGTTCTTGCCGCAGCCAATAACGTCTCGTGGTTTCCCAGCCCATTGTTGTTTATTGCTGACCTCGCAGCGCTCCGCTAGGAGATTGGCCGCTCCAGGGAAGGGGCGGAGCTTCTCCCTCCCCAGCAGCAACCTTTCGGCTCCATTCACAAAATTCCGGCCTTTCCTGGTCACGTGGTTGGGGGCGTGGAGGGCCAAGGGAAATGACACAACAAAGGCCTAAGTTTCCCAAACCACAAAACTTTTTTCTACCTCGCTACCTCCTCTGTGATTCGTCGCTGAGCAAATACTCTATGAGGAAAAGGAGCCTTAGGTCTGACAAGAGGAAAAGAAGTCGTAAATTAAAGGAAGGCTCGCATGGAGATAATCTCAGGGTGCACTCTCTATGAGAAAAGCAGTGAAAGGCTTTTCGAGAATTAAGTAGGTTGGGAAGAAAGCCTCAAGACAGACTAGTAACTTGCTGCTTCAAGCCATTGCTTTTAGAAGTGCAAACAGTTCGATTTCAGATGGATTTCAGTTTTCTCACCTAACTTCCTGTAATTTTCATTTTTACCTTGAATTTATCGCAGTTTCTTGTTAACTTTTTAAAGTTTCACTCAGGAATACTGCAGGATTTTGCTGGCTGACAATTTTAGTTTCCATTTCCCAGTCCCCACTCTTTCACAGGCTCCCAAAAGCACTCCCCCTTTTTCCCACTAACACTGGGCAAACAGAAGTGGCACCCTAATCCTAACACTTTACTTTGTGCTGACGGGGGTCCATATTTCCCCCTTGGATTCTTTAAACGCACTCAGCTCTTAACTATTTGATCTTAACAGTAACTGAAAATGGTGTTATGTGAATAAGCAGACAGCCAGTCTCACTACAGCTCAGTTTTGTTGAGACAATTTTTCTGAGATTTATCTCACTTGCCCCTCCAGCAAGTGAACTTTTAGACCATTCTCCTCTCTCCCACTTTCTCTTCTGTCCTTTCTCTTTCTTTCCTGTTTGTGCTGCTATACCTAGTGAAACACCAGCTTTTAGTTTGACTGCTGTTTATCTTTTATGCTTGGCCCTAGGAAAAGCCAATAGACCCAGTTGCTGAAGAATTGGAAGGACTAAAAATCTGTTTTTCAAAAAAAGTTACCATTGTGGAAAATGTCTACAGAGGCAGCTGTTCTATCCAGAGAGGAACGTCAAAAGTTGCACAGAATTTCCACTACTTCTGAAAGTGAGTCTTTAAAAAAATCAGCTTAGTAAATGCCAGTCCTTGAATGGAAAATTTCATTTTGGCAGGATTTCCGGCAAAGAATGGCAGAGCAGAGGCCAAGAGGCTTTGACATTTATTTACTTGTATTTTGAAATCCCACATGGGTCTTGAAATAGGAGCTCTTGAGGGAAAGACCCCTCGCCCCTCAAAAAAAAAAATTAATTTCTAAGTTTGGAAAGTTTTTAACTTTCATATAAGCTACTTAAAGCTTTATAGTTCCTTTGCTGTGAGTTAATAAAGTAAAATAATATTCATTAGTGGCTTTTCTGCAGTTAACTTATTATAGCATTATACTGAAAATGCATGATGTTAAATAGAGTTTCTAAAAGCAGCAAAAAAGAAAAATGATACTAGTTGTTTTAAATGATTAATATGATTAGAATTAAATTTGCTCAAATTAGGTTAATTAAGTAAAATAGTAGCTTTCATAATTCATTTCTTAACAATATTATATAAAGCAAATTGTTAATGGCCTAGTTTTCACAGAGCTACATCAAATTGATAAGGAAAAAATAGACTATTAAGTAGGTAAATGGGCAAAGGAAATAAACAAATGAATATAATGCCAAAGGAAAACTTAGAGACCTTCCAGAATGGTGCAAAATAATGAATGGCTTAGTGGGCTCCCTGTGAGAAGAAAACAGGGATTTGATGGGAGGGTGGACCCTAGGAAGAAGGTAAGGATATGAAAAAAATTGACACTGTGTACAATGTGTTGACTCACCTCTCAACCCTGCCACTGTCAGCTCGGGGATATCTGCAAACTCTCTGAGAGGAGGAAATGCAAACACATGACTAAAAACTTCTCAGGGCACCTAGGTGGCTCAGTTTTCTAAGCCTTCAAATCTCGATTTCAGCTTAGGTCATGATTTCGCGGTTAGTCATAATATCCAGCCCCAAGTCGGCTGGGCATGGAGCCTGCTTAAGATTCTCTCTGTCCCTTTCTCTCTTTCTGAAAGAAAAAGAGAAAGAGAGAGGGAGAAAGAGAGAGAGAGAGGGAGAGAGGGAGAAAGAAAGAGAGAAAGAAAGAAAGAAAGAAGGAAGGAAGGAAGGAAGGAAGGAAGGAAGGAAGGAAGGAAGGGGGAAAAAAGGAGAGAGAGGGAAAGAAAGGAGAGAGGGAAAGAAAGAGAGAGAGAAAGAAAAGGAAGGAAAAAGAAAGAAAAAGAAAAAAGAAAATTTAGAAAAAAATTCTTAGCTGCCTTCGAAGTCAGAACATTATACACAGTAAAAAAATGAAGAGCATTAAAAAATGTTCTAATACCCAGGGATGTCAATGTTGGGATAAGCATGCTCACATGTATTGCTGGTCAGAGTTTGACTTTCTGCAACATTTTTTAAAATGCTTATTTATTTCTGAGAGACAGAGAAAGGGAGAGCAGGGGGGAGGGCCAGAGAGAGAGGGAGACAGAGGATCTGGATCCGAAGTGAGCTCTGTGTGGACAGCAGAAACCCTGATGCGAGGCTGGAACTCAGGAACCACGAGATCATGACTTGAGCTGAAGTTGGATACTTAACCGACTGACCACTCAGGTGCCTCTCTGCAACATTTTTAAAATAAGTTTACAATACCTACTAGATCCTAAAATGGACAATATCTATTAGATCCTAAAATTAGACACAGTGAAGGAAAGAATAAACAAAACTAAAAAGACAACCTATGAAATGGGAGAAGATTTTGCAAGTGACATATCCAATAAAGGGTTAGTATGCAAAATATGTATAGAACTTATAAAACTCAACACCCAAAAAACAAATAATCGAATTAAAAATGGGGAGAAGATATGAACAGACATTTCAGAATGGCTAAAATCCAAAACACAAGAAACAACAAGTGTTGGGGAAAATTTGTAGGAAAAGAAGCTCTCATGCATTGTTGGTGGGAATGCAAACTGGTACAGCCACTGTGGAAAACAGGATGGCGTTTCCTCAAAAGTTAAAAAATAAAACTACCTTATGATCCAGCAATGGCACTACTGGCTATTTACTCAAATAATACAAGAACACTAATTCAAAGGGATATATGCAGCAACTATGTTTACAGCAGCATTATTTACAGTAGCCAAAATAGGAAAGCAGCCCAAATGTCCATCAACTGATTAAGAAATGGATAAAGAAGATGTGGCATAATAAGGGAATGGTTTTAACAAAGTGTGATGCTTTCACATTTTGGAGTTCAATTCTGTTATGTATCCATTAAAAAGTATGCAATGTCCTTGGTCCTCAAACTTGAAATTGCATAAGAAATTCCTTATTAAACATTCTGCTTACTGGATAGATCCATAGAGTTTCTAATTCAGTAGTCCTGAACAGGGGTAGTTTGATTTTTAACTTTTGGAGGAAACTCCATCCTGTTTTCCACAATGTCTGTACCAGTTTGCATTCCCACCAACAGTGCATGCGAGCTTCTTTTCCTACAAATTGTCCCCAACACTTGTTGTTTCTTGTGTTTTGAATTTTAGCCATTCTGACAGGAGTGACATGAGACCTCACCGTGGTTTTAATTTGCATTTACATGACGATGAGCGATGTTAAGCATCCTTTCATGTGTCTGTTGGCCATCTGGATGTCTTCTTTGGAGAAATGTCTCTTCTGTGTCTCCCTCTCTCTGTGCCCCTCCCCCACTGACACTGTGTCTCTCTCTGCCTCTCAAAAATGAATTAACACTTAATTTTTTTTTTTTTTAATTCAGACTTCTAGTATTATTTGTCAAATCATAGAATATTCTTTCATGGCAGCTATTAGCTGGAGCTGGACACTGCTACTCCTTAAGAGGTAAAGGGTAAAGGAGCATGGGCTCTCAATTTTGCTATGGTCTATACTCTTCCCCAACCCCTGGTTTTCTTGTTATGTTACTCACCTGAACTCTTTAAGTATTTGCATATGTCAGCCCTGATTTACATGTGACAGATCATGTCAAGTGAATAAAGAGACAGAATAGAGAGAATAATATATCCTATTTTTGTTCAAAAAAAAAATAATGTACATAAAAGTGTACTTACATATACAAATACGGATACACACACACACACACACACACATATATATATATATATATATACACCAATGTTTCTCAACATTTTTCATTATTGCCCCCCAAGGAGCCCTTTCAGACTTTTTTTATCCCTAATTGCCCTCCTCCCATTAAATTTTAATACCACAGATACACCGTATTTCTGTTCATGTCCTGTAATTCTTGGGAGGGTCAAAAACAATTGTAATACCTAACATCCATTCCTCCAAGAATCAATTTTCAACACTTGGGAGCAATATCACTGCCAACTGAGAATGTATAATATATATTTATAATTCTTTTTTTTCTTTTTATGGATACTGTATTTATCTATACATATTGATTCTTTAAGAATTTTGTTAACATTTATTCATTTTTTTTTTAATTTTTTTTTCAACATTTATTTATTTTTGGGACAGAGAGAGACAGAGCATGAACGGGGGAGGGGCAGAGAGAGAGGGAGACACAGAATCGGAAACAGGCTCCAGGCTCTGAGCCATCAGCCCAGAGCCTGACGCGGGGCTCGAACTCCGGGACCACGAGATCGTGACCTGGCTGAAGTCGGACGCTTAACCGACTGCGCCACCCAGGCGCCCCTGCATTTATTCATTTTTGAAAGACAGAGAGTGACACAGCGTGAGTTGGGGAGGGACAGAGGGAGAAAGGGAGACACAGAATCCAGAGCAGGCTCCAGGCTCCAAGCTGTCAGCACAGAGCCCGACATGGGGCTCGAACCCACAGACTGCGAGATCATGACCCGAGCTGAAGTTGGATGCTTAACCGAATGAGCCACCCTGGTGCCCCTAACATATTGATTCTTTTTATCATTAAAAAGAAAGACACATATCCATCTTTTATTGTACCTCCAGTAGATAAGATTGGAGGTGTGACGTAAAAAGTAACTAAATTTTTCTTCTAGAACTTACAATGGCTTGTTACAATATGCTTGTATTACAGTCCTATTTCTTTAATCCATTAAAAGAATGAATGAATTAGTAGTTTAAATTATAATTTGTTTTGTAAGAATCATAGGCATTCTCATTTGTAGAACAGCAATATATGTTGTTGGTCAGGGGTCTTCTAGGTGATACATGGTTTGGAATAACTGATAAGCAAAGAACAAAATACAAATCATTTGCCTTCCTTTAAAAAAGGACACCTTGCATATCTTTTAGAATTGAAAGCATGGTATTAGCAACTTTAAATAGCTAAAATAAAATAAAATAAAAAAATAAAATAAACAATAAAACAACAAAGGTCACCAAGCTCTACTCTTAGAGTTGTTTTCTGAACCACCGCAAGAGATACAGGTGTGGTTTCCCTGCTTTCCTCAAATGTAAAAGGTTAGTTAACAAAGGAAAAAAGGCTTTTAAAAGTCCATTTTAGAAATGGAGTTTTATTCTTCTGGGATACAGTTTGATTTAGAAAAATTTAAATCATTAACAAGTTAACCTTTTATGTGTATTAGACATTGGTAGGAATATTCATAAAGTACCTTTTCTAGAAAGTCTTCCTGGAAAGAGTTTGTTTTATCTCGTTATGATCCCCAAAGTAGAATTAGGAGAACTCCTTATGGGCTCTCAAAGCCGGTATTTTTCCATAGTCCTAAATTATGTGTAAATGTTTCAGACTGTACTTCATTTGATAAACTCATTAGGATCTTGATTACGAGTGTGTTGTTAGTCATAGAAGGCATATAGTAGGCGTTTAATGCTTGCTGCAGGATGAAAGAATCAGTAAATGGACAACATCCTGCTGAACTGCCTTACTGTACAAATATAAACAAATTTCAAATATTGAAGCAATGTTATGAGCAATTACTTTCTGAAAACAAAAGTTTACTGGACAATTGAAAAGAGCTGATTGATTACTCACGTACAAATGGTTTTTAGATAAAACTTTGCTCTTAAAATTATTGTCAAAAGGAAAATTGAAAGTGGCATTCAACTACATGTATTTTTCATATTTGTACATTTAATTCATTTTTTAAGAAAACATTCTTTGTGATTTCTAAGGCTTTGATATTTATATGACCAACATTAATGTATCTGAAATACAGAATTCAGAATCATAGCTTGTATCAATGTGACCTATTTTTTAAAAAATTTATTAAATCAAGGGTTTGTAGTAGATGCCCTGAGATCCCTTACAAAAGCAATCCCCCAATTTTCTTATTTTTAATCAATGGCTGTGTTGACCTCAACCACATGGGGGAAAATACCATCTAGTAGTAACAGAACTTGGCATCAGAAAGTCATGGATTTGAATACTGACTCTAACACGAGTCAAATCACTTTATCTCTCTAAGACTCAACTTGTAAATTTATATAATGTATATAAAACCTATTTTTCAAAACTGCTGTGAGGAAGAAATGAGCCATTGTACTTAAACTGCAGAGTTGGAACTCCATAAAAGTTGTCTTTCTTATCTGTTGGAACTTTACTATGACATAAGACAGTAGATCTCACTCTGTTAGTCCTCATTGGCCTAAATATGCCATATTTATATCCTTATGACTTTAGGGATGACTTTTAGAACTGTCCTTGACACCTGGGAACACTCAGCCTGACTTCTTACCCATGTTTAGAACAATTTTTTACCTTCCTATCTATGTGGGGGCCAATTCCTGGTCTCCAGTATTTCCCCTGCGCAGGCAGGGGACTGACACATCAAAATCCTCTCCCTGGTCTCTGGTGGTTTGGCTGACTTGATTCCTGACACAAGAGGCCAATGATCTTGCTATTAAGATCTCCTTATTAAGTTCACAAAGTGTAGCGTAGTAGTTGAAAGAGAGAAAATGTTGCTTGACAAGAATGCACACACAGGAATTCATCTCAAGAAAGTAAAAAAAGAATGATTTCCCAAAACACAGCATTTTCTGAAAAGGTGCCAAAAGAATGGCCTCATGTCCATAGCTTCCTTAAAACCTAGAAAGTCTCCCTTGAATGAGGGTCACCAATGATACTTAAGTCAGCTTCTTGGCATTTGAAGAACAATGTGTCTTTGAACTTTGTAATCGTGATTTCACTTCTTTGTGATCTTTCCGAATTCCCTTTTATATTTAAAATGTTCCTTTTGTCCTGAATTTCCTCTCAAGTTTAAAAATAGCCGTTTGACTATAGGCATTTCATGTAAGCACATCAAAGAAAGCTACAAATCTTCTTTGTATCTGCATGACAACTCTAAATAAAACTCAGGTTTTTAGTCTTGGCTCACTTTTGTATTCGAAACTGAAGTTACTCTCTGTTTCTATCCTGTCAAATATTATCAGTGCTTATTGGTTTATCAAATGTATTTCCAGGCAACCTGTTCCACCCAGAAAAGAAGTTACTTATGAATGAAAGTCTTACCCTTGTTAGGAAAGAGGAGGATCATTTGAATCAATAAAGGAAGGCATTATCAGAAAGGCATTCAGGAAGCAGAATCCCATGCCTCAGGTATGTGTATGGAGGATATCTAAAAATAATTTTTGCATTTAGAGTTAAAACCGATATTTTTTTCCTGTACATACACACATTCTCACACCCACTCCTACTGAAATCTACTCAGAATTGTTAAAATAATAAGTGTTATCGGTTAAAATACAGGAAAAGGCCATGACATTCATTATAAATAGCTCTTGTTATTTGACTCATTCCTGACGTAATGGGAGATAACAGTGCTTGGATTCTGGATAATTTGATCTTACAGCTGGAAGAAGTATCAACAGCTCATCTAGTTTGTTACAGTGCCATAATTGGTCTTATTTTCTAACACATCCAGCCATGCTTAATAAGAACTAGCTACTTCTTACTTAAACCTTCAATATCTAATAGTCAAGAATGCTCCACACCATTGTTTCTCAAACTATCCGCAATCCAAGACTTGCACTGGTTCTCTATACTGAGTAACAAACGCGTGCCCCACCACCCTTTAGCAGCTTAAATCAATCTATAATTATTACTTCATAGTATCTATCAATTAAGAATCTAGAAGCAACTTAGTTGGGTGTTTCCAGGTTCAGGGTCTCTCTTGAGATTGTCGTCAAGCTGTGGGCCAGAGCTGGAGTCATCTAGAAAAGAATCGTCCCCTAAACTCACTCGTGGTGGTTTGCAGTCTCAGTTCCTTATGACTATTAGCTATATAGCTCAGTTTTTTAAACCATGTGGTTTTCTCCCTACTGCTGCTCATGGCATGACTTCTCAAGTACAAATAATCCAAAAGAGAGAAAGCTCAAGAAGGAGGCCACAGCTTGTACAATATAATCTTGGAAATGACAAACCATCAATTCTACCTTATGCTACTGGCCACATAGACCAGTAAGATGTGAGAGATGGATGATGGCACAAAGCTGTATCAGGCGTCCGTGATCATTTGGGGGCCAGTTAGAAGCTTACTTGTAAGAAGTTTTTCTCTTAAAAATGTCTAATCTGGGGCGCCTGGGTGGCGCAGTCGGTTAAGCATCCGACTTCAGCCAGGTCACGATCTCCCGGTCCGGGAGTTCGAGCCCCGCGTCAGGCTCTGGGCTGATGGCTCAGAGCCTGGAGCCTGTTTCCGATTCTGTGTCTCCCTCTCTCTCTGCCCCTCGCTCGTTCATGCTCTGTCTCTCTCTGTCCGAAAAATAAATAAACGTTGAAAAATGTCTAGTCTGGGGTGACTGGGTGGCTCAGTTGGTTGAGTGTCTGATTTCAGCTCGGGTCATGATTTTATGGTTCATGAGTTCGAGCCCCACGTATCTGTGCTGATAGCTCAGAGCCTGGAGCCTGCTTCAGATTCTGTGTCTCCTATTCTCTCTGTCCCTCCCCTGCTTGTGCTCTGTCTCTCTCTCTTTAAAATAAATAAACATTACAAAATTTAAAGAAAATGTCTAATCTATCACACATTGAACAGATTTATTTGCCATTCTAATTTATGCAAAATGGCTTCTACAATTAGATTTAAGGCTCTAGGGCAAAAGGGACTTTATCTTATTCACGGCTGTATTGCTACAGGTAATTGAGTGATGACTGGAACAATTTAGTAAACACATCCTATTTTTAAAGCTGCTAAAACAATGTTATGGGCTAAATATTGATATCCCCCTGAAAATGCATATTTTGAAGCCCTAAGTGAATGTGATAGGATTGGAAGACAAGGGCTTTGGGAGGTAATTAGGGTTAGATTAGGTCATGACAGTGAGGCCTTCAAGACATATTAGTTGGTTTTATGAGAAAGAAAAAGGGATTCAAGAGAAAGAGAAAGCTATCTCTTTCCCAATCTCCCTCATCCTCTCTCTCCCTCCATCCCTTTTTTTTCCCCTTCTTCCCTCCCCACATGCCTCTCTCCTTTCTACTGTCTTCCGTCTTCCTCTTCCCCCTCTTTCCTCATAGCAAGCCCTGTGAGCACACAGTGGAAAGCCAAGCCAGGAAGAGAGATCACTACAGCATGATCAAGCTGGCACTGTGATAGTGGATTTCCAATATTAGGAATTGTGAGAAAATAAATTTCAGTCATTTAAGGCATCTGTTCTGTAGTTTGTTTGCTTGTTGCTATATTTTAAGTAGGCTTCTGGTCCAGGGTGGAGCCCAATGGGGCTTAAACTCACCCTGAGATCAAGACCTGAGCTGAGATCAAGAGGTGGATGTCTAACCAACTGAGCCACCCAGGCCCCCCTTTTCTATGGTATTTTGTAATGGCAGCCTGAGCAGACTAAGACAGAAAGGAAATCCAGAAATTAAAGTAACAAAGCCATTTAGGGATTTAACACTTCAGGATTGGGATGTGTCCAGTAATAACTAAACTAAATCCCTTAGGCTGAAGTTTAAATTTATGTCCTCATATTAAATTCTCTGTTTGCCATTCATTGCCACAGTGTACCAGGCACTGTGTTATATGAGAAATGTGCAGATAATAGGTTGTCCCACAAACAAATGAAAGGCATAAACTAAAGGAGAGATACATTAATAGCAAAACTCCTCTTTAGAGGGGACTTTCATGACATCTCCCCATGTTTCTCCTAACTCTCTCTCTCCAGCATATTAATCTGTTTTATTTTCATCAGAGGATTTAGCTTGTTTACAATTTTCTCTCTTGTGTACCTATGTGCCTAGTTTTTGTTTGCTTCCTGACCTTTGCCCTCTCCTCCAACTACACAAGATGTAAGCTCTGGAGGGTAGAGGGCATCCCAGTGGACTTGACGATTATTTTATTTACTAGCCTGCCTAGAACTGGATGTGGCTTGAACTAAGCATGTACCATGTACACATTGAAGGAATAGAGTTAATGTAGAAGTACGTTCAAAGCAAGATGGAATCTTTTACTCTCTTCTACAAATCCTGTCTCCAAATGTCATGACAAGGCCTATAATTCTACTTTTTTTTCTTTTATGCTTTCAGTTAAGGTTTCGCTTTTCAGTGTTGGGATCACAGGCTTTGTTTTGCCACTGAGTCCCTTTTTCCTCACTTTTTCAGTTGTGGACCAGAGTATGAGCCGAATATTTGTGTTTCTATGCAGTGATGCTGCTTTTAGCCTTTACATTACCTCATTTAGTTTGGAACTAAGTGGTGTCAAATGGGAGTTTTGCATGAATAAGGACGGCAGATGAATCTGTTCCAATTAAATGGAAATTAAAGAGACATTTTCAAGGACGTTCATTCAAAAAATTGATCTGCTTTGCAATTAGTCTCCTGTAAAATTATTTTTCAGTAGCCATGGAAATCACTAACCCACTAACCCAAGATAAGTAAAGTAGATGTCTTTCTCAGAATTTATAAGAACCTGAAGGGGAAAAAAAAGATTTTTTTTTTTAATCGGAATTTTATTGTTGCTAATTTTGAACCGTTCATTTATGAATGGAGCAGCGTGAGAGATGGCTGGGAAGAAAAACACCGAGTTCTGCTCTGCGCACTAAGCACTTGACAGACTGCTTGATTTTCCCATTGGATACTGAGGACAGTCCAGCCACAGCAATATTAGGGTCCCGCTTTATAGTCAAGGAAACTGATACCCACAAAATGAAAGGATTCACCCACAGTCAGTAGAGCCAGCACATGGAGGAAAAGAGCCATCAACCTCAGCTCATTTGACTCCCATTCACCTCAAGACCATGGATAACTGGTTGCTGAATAATTGCTCAAGTCTGATTTCAAGCACTTTCTAATGTGTAATCTTGACAACTATGGTTGCACAATAAATGGAACACAGTTTCCCAAAGTTTGTCCTGAGGGAAGGATATTATCTTGGAATACTAATAGGGGTTATCTGGGGGGGAAAAAGTTGCCAGGGGGAAAATTTAAGAAAAGCTGAGTTGAATGCAATTAAATCACTTTAAAATAAAGCAAAACAAATAACCCTTTGGCACTTATCAGAGCCTTTAATATGCTAATGTGCCTTATGCTAATGTTCCCAGTGAAATAAATCTCAGTGGAGGTGGTTTAGTGCCTAGAGATGGAAATGGTGGGGGGCGGGGTTGAGACAGTACAATGAACTTACCAGAAGTATTTGAACATCTAATATTTTTCCTTGGCAGAATATTTTATAGGACTAAAGCTCTATGGATTATGGTTTGTGAAATCCTTGTGTAAATTATTAGAGCAAAAACAAAGCAGCAAAGCAGCAGGTAGAAGGAGTCTTCCACTAGGGCTACTAATTATACTGATTAAATATCACCATGTGGACATAAAAGATGTTCTTTTCTAAGAAAAGGCTATAATAAGAATAATAGAAAATTGGTACCAATTAATATTGATGAAATGATTCCCTCCACCCACCTTGCTTCCCCTGAGTCCTTTCTTCTATCTCCAGTTTTGTTTTTTCCATCTGTAGGGTCCTAAGTCTCAGTCTCTGTGGCACCTAAAGCCTTAACGAATTCACTCAGGAAAAGAATAAATTGTCACTCAGAATAACAGAGCGTTCTTTACAAAGAGTTGAGTAGTTCATCAGTTCTCTCAACTGGGGATTGATAAAATTACAAAACAAATAAATAAATAAATAGACAAACAAGAACAAAACAAAAAAACCTATATAAGATTTAACAGAAAGCTAACAGTCTTCTACCGGATAAGAACCCAAAAATAACAAAAAAGTCAAGGGTAGGGATGGGTGGATGTCAGAGGAGAGGGGAACTACTTACCTTTGACTGTAAATTATTTTATAAAAAAATACATTTAAAAAAAACAATTAAGGGGCGCCTGGGTGGCTTAGTCAGTTGAGCATCTGACTCAGCTCAGGTCATGATCTTACTGCTGGTGAATTGGAGCCCCACATCAGGCTCTGTACTGACAGCTCAGAGCCTGGAGCCTGCTTTCAATTCTGTCTCCCTCTCTCTGCCCCTCTTCTGCTCATACCTGTCTCTTTCTCTCAAAAATAAATAAACATTAAAAAATAAAGCAAAAAATTTTAAAGTACAAAGGGCATATACTTGAAAAACTTCTATAAATTATTGTGATCTCATAACACGCTTGTATTATATAAGTATGTTTGTATGTGTATGTATGTGCCTTAGTCTATTCAAGCTGCTGTAATAAACATACGTGGCGCAACCCATAAACATTAAGAATTTATTTCTCACAGTTCTGGAGTCTAGAAATCCGAGATCAAGACACCAACATGGTCATATGCCACGGAGAGCCCTCTTCTGTTCACAAATTCCCGCCTTCTCTTGCATTCTTATACAGCAGAGGGCAGAGACAGGAAGCCAGCATTCTTGCAACTTTTATAAGGACATTAATCCTATTCACGAGTGCTTTACTCTCATGACCTCATCTAATTCTAATTATCTCCCAAAGGCCTGACCTCCTAATATCATCATATTGGGGGAGTAGGATTTCAACATATGAATTGGGGGGAGGGGCATGAATATGCAATACGTAACAATGCACGAAAAGATTTTTCTATACAGGCACCTGACTGAGAGCTGGAAGTGGGGAACTACTATTATAACCTGAATCCTCAAAACAAAGTACGGGCCCTCAATCTCTTGTTTGAAACCCTTATTATTTTTGCAGAGCAAAGAAAATAAATACATACCTTAATACAGTGAGTACTGGATAATATTCAAAGGGTATGGAACTCTGGAATGTAACATAATACTATTTGTCTAGTAAAGCATGGATGTTCACACAAAAAGTAAAATAAATGTAGATTGTAACAAGGCCAGACATCAGTACAGATCAGGATGCGACATTTAAACTGTCTTTTAATTTTCAGAGTATTTTCAGATCTATGTTATCAACCCCTACCCCCACCACCAAAGGTGGCACTCCATAGAATTAATGAGGCCTAGTGAAATAATTTACTTGATTTCAGTCTTATGCTTTGTGAAATTGACCTCAGCTACATTTTATTGTCCAAAAGCACTTTGTCTTATGATTCTGAGTCTGGGGTTTAATAGTAATGAATGATATCTGCATGAAAAGGAAGATTCATGTTTCTTAATTCCTTTTGGTTAGAAAGAGTGGATGGAATGCCATTAACTGGGAAATAGGAAGAATGCTAAATAATAAGTAGGTAATTATGGGAGAAAATTATTTCCACAACTAAATTGAAGAATGTTTGAATGTGAAATTTATTTATTTATTTATTTATTTGTTTTATTTTATTATTTTTTTAATGTCTATTTTTGACACGGAGAGTGCATGCATGCTTAGTGGGGAAGGGGCAGAGAGAGACGGGGAACAGAGGATCTGAAGCAGGCTGTGTGCTGACAGCAGAGAGCCTGCTGCAGGCCTCAAACTCAGGAACAATGAGATCATGACCTGAGCTGAAGTCAGATGCTTAACCTACTGAGCCACCCAGGCGCCCATGAACTTTATATATTAATGAGAGTCAACATAGCACAGCAGCTAAGAACATGGCTATAGTTCGACATTTGTGGGCTGTGAATGTATTTGCTTTCATGGGCTGTTTCCTTCACTGAAAAATAAATACATACATACATACATACATAAAATTATATTATTATATTTTGAGTGCATGTTGGCATAAGGAATCATTATTATATGTTCAGTATTATCATATTCATTGCATTTATTATATAATCAATGTTATGATGTTCTTTTTTTGCTTCTGATTTTAGAAAAAAATTCAGATTAAAACATTTTTTGTCTTCCTAAAATATGGCGGGCCCTTGGCATTGTGTCCATGTGCCTCATGGACAAGTCAACCCCTGTTAAGACAGATTCTGGTGCCAGACTGCCTTGGTGCAAATCCTAGCATCTCTACTTAGCAGTTTACTTTTCTGCTTAATTTGTTCTGCAAAATGGGGAAAATAAAATTCCTACATCACAGTGTTGATAAAAGAATAAAAGTAATTACCTTTTGTCAAGCACTTAGATAAATGCTTGTTAAATTTACTTTCTCCCAGCTTATACATATTTATCTCACTATTTAAAAAAAAATTTGATAATGCAGCTGAAATTTTTCTGAATAGAAACAAGCTTCTTCTCGCCTAGGAAGACAAATAATGATAAAGAAATATGTTGGATTCAACTGAGAGAAGATGGGAGGGAGGAAGACATTGAGAAGGGATACATTTCCCGGGCTAGATTGCCTGATTCCACAACTTGGTGCTGCCATTTGATAACTGTGTGATCCTGAGCAGGCTATTTAATATTTGTAAGCTCTGTTTCCATACTTTTGAAATGTAGATAAAAAATAGCATCCAATTTACAAGATTATTGTTGGCTTAAATGATCATTTAATGATATACTTAACAATAGTGGCTGCATAATAAACAATAATAAAATTAACACTTATCTGTTTTTCTTCATAACTTTTCCACTTTAGTTCTCCCTTATTACTGCCCCCTGTTTTTTTGCAACCAGTTCACAGCTCCAGCTCTATGGAGTGACACTGTTGATGGGGGGACCACAGTGGTCTCCTGTTCCTCCCTCTGTCCTCTGTGTGTGTAAACAAATATCAAACTTATACACTCAGGAAATCCTACAATATAAATAAAAACTCTTTATCATTAAAAAATTATCTTTCTTGCTATATTTTCACTAATCTCTGCAAACAGATCCTTTCTAAATTTGTATTATCAATTTAGCTATTACTAAAAAGAAGGGGGGGCGGGACAGGGAGGTAGGGAGAAAAAATTAGGAGATAGGAAAGAAATGTTAAATGTAACTTCCAATTAATTTGCTGTATATATCATCGGTTCTAAAGAAGAATCTCAGATAAATGACCAGTATCAAGAACTGAAATACTTATATGCAAGCCAATTCCTAATATTTTCAAGATAAAATAATGTTTCGGGAGTAAAATACAAATGAAAGCCCATGTAAGTGTGGGGCCCTGGAAAAGTGCTGAGTGTCCTCTTGTCTTAGAACAGGACTGCTTAGATGTTTTCTAATTCTCTCCTATTCTCTTCTATTCTTCCACACTTTTAAGAATGAAAGGGGTAAGATGTATGTGTATATTTGGTACTCATAATCTCTTTTAATGGTTGGCTTGTATTCAACAAAAGTCCCTAATTCAATGAAGTGGTATATCTTTAATGGAAGAATAACAAAGAAGGATAATTTGCATTTCCTGTTTGGTAAAGTAAATATAACATGGAATTTAGGAAGTGGTTACTAATATTGTCAGGAGGTGGTTTATGTACTATTACAAAAGATTTGCTTTCCAACTCAAGTCATGTATATGGGCTTAATTTATAGGTCATAAAGGAAAGAGTTGAGAATTTGAAATTGAATTGAAAACAAGCATACTTTAGGATTAGCTTATGAGTGTATGTAAATATATAAACACTTTTTTAAAATATGGGGCAGAGGAAAATATTTACAACCTATCTGTCTATTCATATGAGATTTTCCTACAATTTGATTGCTTAGTTTATTTTCTGTGGGTTAAGGAAACTAAAGATGACTTCTTTGGTGATGTAAAAAATTCAGACACTTCATAAGACAAGCTGCATCCCACTACAGATTATTTATTTCGGGTTATTTATATTTGTATTTAGCTATTTTCATTATTCTTTAGGGAATTGGTGAAAACTTAATTTATAGGCCAAAAAGTCTTGTACTTCCCTAACTACAAACTGTGGCCAGAAAGTATTAATGAGAGGATTAATTCTTCTGACTTTATTTCCAAAGATAAATGGCTTAAGGTTCTTTGTGTTCTAGACTTAACATAGCCTACTGTCTAACTTTGTGAAACTCAATGATGTGTCTGCTTTAGTTTTCTTAACTATAAAATGAATTACTCCCCTTTCTGCTTTCTTTCCTGTCCTCAAATCCTTTGGACAAATCTGAGTATTCAGAATTTAAATGAATGCCTTTATTTTAGTCTCATTAAAGTGAGTAAACAATTCCCACTGATAAAGGCTAATGTGCAAAAAATATGTATGCAAATTTTAATTGTAGAGTTACTGAAGTGATTTCCAGGAAACATCCCTAGTCTTTAAATTTGAAAGAATGCTGGCCCTTTGATATTCTGGGTCTTCAGTTAGCAGTGGACACATGTCTAACAGATGCCTCTGTAAAAGGGCATTTTTTTTAAAGAAAATCATAAATAAGTGTTTTGGTCCAAGATGGTGATGTAGAAAGACTGTGAACTCACCTCCTCCATAGAACACAGCATCATATTATACCCATTTAGAGAGCAATTCTTGAAGAACTGAGGGCTGACTGAACAGCCTATGCACAACAAAAGACAGAATGGCAAAAGATACAAGAGAGAAAAAAGAGAGAAAGCAAGAGAGATGGAGACACAGTCCATTCTTCCAAGTTTACAAGTATCTACTCTTCCTAATCTACAGCAACAACACAGAATGTCAAGCAAAATGGGGAGGCAGAGAATATACTCGAAAATAAAGAACAAGAAAATTATGAGTAAAAATATATAAAATAGGGCACTTGGGTAGCTCAGTCGTCAAAGCCTCTGAGTCTACCTCAGGTCATGATCTCACAGTTGTGGAATCCAGCCCCATGTCAGGCTCTGTCCTGGTAGGGCTGTGCCTGTTTAGGATTCTCTCTCCCTCTCTCTCTGCCCCACCCCCACTCACACACATGTGCATGCTCACTGTCAAAATAAATAAACTTTTTAAAAATATGTAAGACATGACAGCATATACATAAAATGTGGAGGAATTTAAAAAAAAAACGTTATTTAAGATTATGTTCAAACTTAAAAACAAAAATAAAAATCATGTGATCATCTCAATAGATGCGGAAAAAGCATTTTGCAAAATTTGACATTTGTTCATGATAAAAACAAAGTGGGTATAGGGAGACTATACATCAACATAATAAAAACCACATATGAAAAATTTGCAGCTAACCTTATACTCAAAGGTGAAAAACTGAGAGCTTTTCCTCTAAGATCAAGAACAAAACAAAAAGGCTCATTCTCTCCACTTTTAGTGAACATAATACCCAAAGCCCCAGGCACCACAACCAGACAAAGAAAGAAAGAAAGAAAGAAAGAAAGAAAGAAAGAAAGAAAGAAAGAAAATGAAGCATCCATATTGTTAAGAAAGGTAAACTCATAAGTTGTACAACTACAGTAGAAAATCTATAACAGATTTTCTACTATGTACAACTATGTACAACTATGTACAACTACAGTAGAAAATCTAGAAGTAAGAAATGAATTCAGTAAAGTTTCAGGATACAAAATTAATACTCAGAAAGCAATGTTTTTATGCACTAATAACAAAGTAACAGAAAGAGAAATTAAGGAAACTATTCCACTTAGAACTGCACCAAAAATAAATAAATAAAATACCTAGGAATAAACTTAAAGAAGTGAAAGATCTGCACTCTAAAAACTATAAAACACTGATAAAAGAAATTGTAGACAACACAAACAAATGGAAAGATATTCCATGTTCATGGACTGGAAGAATAATATTGTTAAAATGTTTATGCTACCCAAAGCAATCTACAGATTCAATGCAATGCTATCAAAATACCAATAGCATTTTTCACTGAACTAGAACAAAAGTACTAAAATTTGTATGGAACCACAAAAGACCCTGAAGTAGGCAAAGCAATCATGAGAATGAAGAACAAAGCTGCATCTATCATAATTCCAGATTTTAAGATACACTACAAAGCTGTCATCATTAAAACAGTATGGAACTGGCACCAACTAGACACATAGATCAATACAATAGAGAGTTCAGAAATAAACCCTTGCTTATATGATCAATTAATCTATGACAAAGGATACAATAGTATAAAATGGGGCAAAGACAATCTCTTCAATAAATGGTCCTGGGAAAACTGGCCAGCTACCTGCAAAAGAATGAACCAGACCACTGTGTTATACCATATATAAGAATAAACTCAAAATGAATTAAAGACCTAGATATGAGACTTGATACCATAAAAATCCTAAGATTTTCCTAAGGAATGGGGAAAAAAGCAAAAATAAACTAGTGGGACTATATCAAAATAAAAAGATATGCATAGTGAAGAAAACCATCAACAAAACAAAATGGAGAATGGGAGAAAATATTTGTAAATGATATATTTTATATGCAATTAATATCCAAAACAAAGAACTTACACAACACCAAAAACAAAAACAAAAACAAAAACAAAAACAACAATCCCATTAAAAAATGGGTAGAGGACTTGAATAGACATTTTCCAAACAAAACACAGATGGCCAACGGACATATGAAAAGATGTTCAACATCGATAATCAGGAAAATGCACATCAAAACCACAATGAGACATTACCTTACAACCATCAGAATGGCAAAAACAAAAAAGATGAGAAATTACACATATTGGCAACGATATGGAAAAAAAGAAACTCTCCCGCCTTGTTGGTGGGTAGGTTAACTGGTTCAGCCACTGTGGGAAACAGTACACAGTTTCCTCAAAAAACTAAAAATAGAAATACCATAGGATACAGTAATTCCACTATTGGGTATTTACTCAAAGAAAACAAAAACATGAATTTGAGAACATATATATAACCCTATGTTTATTGAAGCATTTTTATAATAGCCAAGATATAGAAGCAAGCTAGGTGTCATTGATAGATGAATGGATAAGGAAGAGGTCACACACATACAGGAATATTACACAGACATAAAAAGGATAAGATCATACCATTTGTGACAACATGGATGGGCCTAGCAGGTATTGTGCTAAGTGAAGTAAGTCAGACTGATAATTAAAAACGCCATAATGATTTCACTCATATGTACAATCTAGAAAACAAAACAACAAGGAAACAAACAAACAAGCAGAATCAGACCTAAAAATACAGAGAACAAAAAGCTTCTCCAGAGGGGTGGAAGATGGTGGGATAGGCAAAACTGGTGAAGGAGAAGCGGAGATACAGACTTCCAGTTATAGGATGAATAAACCACGGGAATAAGAGTACAGCATAGGAATATAGTCAGTTACATTGCCATGACATTGTATTGTGAAAGGTGGTAGCTATGCTTGTAGAGAGCATAGCATAGCACACAGAGAGGTTGAATCACTATGTTGTACACGTGAAACTTATGTAACATGTGTGTCAACTATATTCAAATCAAAAATCAAAACAATATATGATTTTGCAGCTTCTCTGACGTGTTTTATTAGTTTAAGTTGTTACCCCTTCTGAGACCGACACATTTTCTAGAAATCCTAATTGAAATTGACGTTTCTATAAATACTGGGGTTTTTTTTTGTTTTGTTTCTTGTTTTTTGCTTAATATGTCTTCCTGTATACTTTGGTATTCCATCTATGTTTCTTACTTGGAATCTTGCAAGCTATATATATTGTTTTTAGTTTTTCTAGTGTTAAATTTAATAAAGACAAAGTAAACATAAGAATGCATAAAAGAAAAAGAAAAAAAAATAAATAAAAACATGCAACGTGTTGAGAAAACAAAATAGGCTTGAACTACCACTTTTCACCTCCTAATAAATTCGTTCAGAAATTCCCTACCAGTCTCCCTATATTTCTAAAGTATAAACTTCTGTTCAGTTTAAAATGTGCATATGCAGAAAATGAAGCCTCCTTTTTAAACATTGATGTAAGTATGGTATCATTACTTCTGATGCTGAAGACCAGGAAATGATGTAAATATATACTCTTTCTTGCCTTGGCCTACCACTTCCTACAATTAATGAAATCTTACTGATGTTTCATAAAAAAAAAAAAAAAAAAAAAAAAAAAAAAAAAAAAAAAAAAAAAAAATAAAAAAAAAAAAAAAAAAAAAAAAAAAAAAAAAAAAAAAAAAAAAAAAGAAAAAAAAAACTAAAACAAGCATACATTCCTTACATTTAGTGAATTAAACTCAATATATAAACTAAAGGATGATGCTTATTTCAAAGACAGTGACAATGCCTAAAATACTTTCGGGTTTCATCATTTGTGTAGGTCATCAATGCTGGCAACATAATTTTGTTAAATAATTTTAGTGGAAGAGAGTCTTTGTGGATTTTCTTTGAAACGAACCATTTGGAGGGCATCTTGTGAATAAAAAGAGGTGCGGAATGTTGCCTTTGTTCAAATACTGATGTGAGTTTAAAGTCATAGTATTGATACTTTGCTGTGCAATTCAAATGGACTCTGAAGACAATAAGAAAAGAGAATTCTGAAATTGTTAGCTGATGCAAGAATCATTATAGTGACTCCTTCAACTGGCAATATTAGTACATGAATGTCAGTGAAGATGGTGGTTCTTAGGATATTCAACTAAACGCCAGGAAAATAAAGTATTTGGAAAAATTACAATAGAAAATTCAAGTTGGCTGAAGCTTTGGAATCTCTCATCACCATCCTTTAAACTTATAAATGATATCACTGAGAATCAGAGAAGTTCAGTGATGTAACCACATTCACAGGGTTAAGGTCAGAAACTGGGACTAGAGTCAGGATACTTGACACACAGTAGAATGTTTTTCTCACCACTACATCATGCTGACAAGTTCACTGGGCTATATCCTAAAATAACTAAGCTTTGTAGAGGCAGATGTCTTGAATGTGTAGTGATGTACATCTATAAGTGCTAAAAAAGGCTGAATTTAAGAATTTTTACCCCTTAGGTTTATAAAAATAAGTTTGAGATCTTTAAATTTCTCCATGTATTTAAAAATCCTAGAGAATTTTTATCTACAGTGATCCATTCTACAAACAATAACACTATTTTCACTCTATTTCCCTATATATAGTTTGAATTTAACTTTTCATGTTCAGGGGGAAGGAAAATAATTCTAATTTAATTATTCAGTTATGTTTATAGTTCATTTTCAAAGAATTTTTTACTGCTTAATATTTCTTGCCATTATAATTTTTAGTTCCTAAACTCACAAGGAATAAATGTTACATTAACTTTTTCATCATTAAATAAAATTGAATCTGACTCCAAGCTTCTTCTTGCTTGGCTAGTAAGAGATCCAAATTCAGTCATTTTAGCCCCATCTATCTGTCTCTTTAGAACCACACTGGAATCAAGGAGTTTCATGGGACGACTGGAAGATGGGGGAAGGCAACTTCAGTCAACATGACTCCTAAAGACATACTCAATATGCAAGCCTACTTCTTGAAAGTAGGTAGGTAATGCCAGTCAAAGGAAGCTTTGTCAACTACTTCAAGAGAAGCCTCCTTAGAAGACCCAAGTACTCAACTAAACTTCCCCAGGTTCTTCTGCACTTCTAGGGTTTCTATAAGGAATGATGTGTGGACTGTTAATCACGGGTGTAAGAGCCATTCATCACCTTCCTATTTGAGACAATCTTCTTTTTCTACTTTGATGCTTCTCCTCTGTATCTTGCTCATTCCTTCTGCCTTTCTTTCCAGAGTCCAGCATGACACCTTAAAAAACTGAGGCTTTTGAAACAAGTGCTCAAAGGGAAGTTTATCTTTAGGTAATATAAATTCTAGGCTACTTTCTGAAATGAGGGAAGGAGTGGAATAGAGGTACTAAGTAAAAATGGCTATTTTTTTTTTCTGATCCTTCCATAGCAATGAAAATGAAACACAAATTAGTATCTCAACAAATAATCCTGTCACATGTTCTACACTTAGGACCATCCTGAATATGCTCTGTATTTTGATCATTATGCATACTGGTATATAAAAATAATGACTAAACATAATTCTTCCTTACTACTTCATCCTATTATCTGATGGGACCTGGGAGCTGATACAGTTCTAATTCCTCATTTTATTTTTTTAAATTTATTTTTTTAATGTTTATTCATTTTTCAGAGACAGAGAGACAGAGCATAAGAGGGGGAAGCGGCAGAGAGAGAGAGGGAGACACAGAATCTGAAACAGGCTCCAGGCTCTGAGCTGTCAGCACAGAGCCCAACGCGGGGCTTGAACTCACAAACCGCAAGATTGTGACCTGAGCCAAAGTCAGACACTTGACCAACTGAGCCACCGAGGTGCCCCTAATTCCTCATTTTATGAAAAATGAAATTTAAAAACCAGATTGAGACATCCTCTTTCTTATCATTACATACGTACTTCGGTAAAGGTAGTATTACTCACCAGTTCGGCATTCTTTGTACTGAAAAATTGGAACAATTTTCGTTATGAATATGAATAAATGACTTTAATGAAAGCCAAGGAACTTTCTAAAGCACCAACACTGTCAAAGTTGACTATGGTCTCAGAGTAACATGCACATAGCTCTTGCCTGATGTAGACCTGAACCCTAGTTGAAATCAACCAATACAATACTGAGTAGACAGAAATAAACAACTTATTTTCATTACAAATTACTTCAAATTAGAACATACTTCCTGCCTCTTCAATGTACCATACAGAGACAGCAGATACTAAAACTATTTAGGCTGGAATAAATGAATTGTTTGTGCCCCCTCTTTAATGATATGATGATAGTTTTGGGGGTTCATTTCCCTGTGGCATCTTTCTTACCTATTCTTTATTCATGGCATCTGGGGACAAATAGCACATCAGATGGGTTACATTATTCAGAACTGGAAAAAAAAAGAACTGGCAGTTATTAAACTGTATGTGGCAAAAGAAAAACAAAATCTGAATTGCTAGGCCCATAACAACATCAAATTTAGAAGAAAGCTGGGCTAAAGATTTTTGGTAGGCAACCCAACAGATAAAAAAATAACTGAGAGTTAAAGATAATTCATTATTGAATCTTTGTATTTGTGGCAATAAAACTTCTTAAACAACCCTTTACCTTGAATTTTCAGACCTGAGGTCTTAAGTAACCCATTGTTTAACAATTTCTAGTTACATATTAATTTCCAAAAGAAAAAGAATTAAGCCCTAAATTTTTATTTTTTTTTTTGAGTTTTCCAAAACTGTTCTGTCTTCTATACAAGGAACTAGAAAGGAATTAAAGGTTTGCCTATACCGGAATTATTTGTTTTTCAATTTTAGAGATAGAGAGTGGGAGTGCTGGAGAGGGACAGAGGGAGAAAGTGAGAATCTCAAGCTGGCTCCAAGCTCAGAGTAAAGCCCAATGCAGGGCTCAATCCCATGACGTTGGGATTATGACCCGAGGCAAAATAGAGAGTCAGATGCTCAAATGACTGAGCCACCCAGGCACCCCTCACCATCCCAGAATTAGTAAGAAAATGTACAGCTAAATGCAAAGTTACAGATCTTATTAAGTATCATAGGTAAGTAGTAAGCTTTTTGAAATAAGACTGCATAATAGAGCCTAACAAATTATTCTTACATACTATTTTGCCTAGACTATAGGCAATCACTAGTTATCACTCAAGAAGGCAAACAGTTGAATATTTTGTTTAATGATATCATTTTCGCATGCAGTCAACATACATGTGTAAAATACTCTGCAGTGTATTTATGTAAACATGCTCCATGAGGTTTCCTTGAAGGAAGGTTTTACTGAAACTGATTTTAGTCCACATGCATTAGATTCAACCTGGGTAATTATTAAAAAATTGTATCTTTGTAAAAAATGTTTACTTATTTGAGAGAGAGCAAGAGTGTGCACAGGGTAGGGATAGAAAGAGAGGGAGAGAAAGAATCCCAAGCAGGGTCCGTGCTGTCAGTGCAGAGCCGGACATGGAGCCTGATGCAACAAACTGGAAGATCATGACCTGAGATGAAATCAAGGGTCATATGCTCAACTGAGCCACCCAGGTACCCCTAAAAATTTATATCTTTTAAGCAATTTTCTCATGAATTTTATCACTGCAGATTAAAAATCATACCTTTACATTCTTCTGTTTGCTGGTGCAAATAGGAAACAAAACCCAAATCCCTTAATATCTTCAAGTAGAGTTTTACTTATTTACATTGCTAGCATGAATGAAATCACTGTAATTTCTCACACGGGCAGGACTGAGTAATAGAGAATGGTTAGTGTAGGCCAATCTTATAAAAACGTTGTCAAGTATGAAGACAAAATTGAATACACCTTTTTTTTCCAATTTAATAATGGAGATATAGAAACTAAATTTCCATGTAGGTAAAGTTTTACTTATTTTATTTTCAAGGTGCACTTGTTATAAGGAATATCTATAATTGTATCTTTAGAAATGAACTATTTTGACATACATCCCTATTGCAGGTATGAAATATAAATGTAAACATAGTAAAAACTAATTATAGAGACATGGGGTAGGTAGATCATTATTCTCAGTTCTTCTTATTTTTCCTATGCATCCATGCACTTTGCCCTGTCAACTTGGAGTCCCCTGCCAACATGAGAAGCATTTATACTGGGCTTCACCAAATTACTTTCTTTGGCCGATGGAACGTGGGCATAGATGATAATGTCACAGTTCAGTCTAATTCTTGAGGCCCTGTGACATACCACGAAAGAAAAGCCGCAGGTGGCCGCTGCCCCATTAGCATGGTCCCCAAAGAAGACACATGTAGAAAACCTGAATGCAGCAGTCAGTCTGCAGCTGAGTCCAGCTGAAACACAGCCTAAAGCAGAACCCAATGTAGTTCAGCTGAAACATAGTCAACAAACTGTCTCTTAAGCATGAGGATCAGTGCTTCTTGTTGTATCACAGTAAAAATTTGTGATTGTTGATAATACAGCATTATAAGCAATAAAATAAACTAATACAAGCTTATACAATATATAATATATACTATTATATATACTGTATACAAGCTTATACAATATATAATATATAGTATAATATATACTATACCAAAGTGAAAAGTAAGTATATTAATACATGACAAAATAAATGTATAAATCATCAGGAAAGAGAATTAGTCCAATATACTACTGGACCTAGTGTCATCCTTAACAGTATGATTTGGGCAAGTCATTGTGGTTTGAAGTATCTCAACTGCAGGGCTAGTGTTGGATAGATGATTTCCAAGATCCATACACATTCAACAAAGCAAGAATTGCTTGCATTCCCAGAGTAATTAAAAGTTTCAAAAGATAGGGGGGCACCAGGGTGGCTGAGTTGCTTAAGCTCTGACTCTTAACTTCAGCCCAAGTCATGATCTCCTGGTTCGTGGGATGAAGTCTCTCATGGGGCTCTGCACTAACAGCATGGAGCCTGCTTGGGATTCTCTCTCTCCCCCTCTCTCTGCCCCTTCCCACCTTGCATGTGCACTCTCTCTCAAAATAAATAAATCAGCTTTTAAAAAAGTGCCAAAAGATAAATATTTTATAAGTTGAGTGTCTGTAGAAAACCACACGTTGGCAAGCCACACGTTGCTACTACTCATTCATTCAGTGGTTACTTTAGAATAACCATCTTAAGATCAGGATTATGCCAAGAACCATGAGGGATGAAGAGAAAGAGATGATGTGTTTTTGTCTGTAAGAAATTTTAAAAAAAGAAAAAAAAAAAACCCTAATAGTGGACATAATACAAAAAAGAAAAATCTAAGTGTTAGAAGAATGTTAGTAACTAAGGGCTTTGAGAAGGTAATCTCTTCCAGCTGGAAAGATTTGGAAAAGCTCTTGGGAGGAAGTGGCGTTCAAGCTGGATCTTAGTGGACATGATGTCAATGGGAAGAAATTTAAAGTTATTCAATGGCAAAATAAGTTACTTGAAATGATGAATTTTTCTCTTTCATTGGAATACACTGTGTCAGAGACAGAATGGAGATATGGCTAAAAGGAGAGGTAGAGGCTATATTTCTGAGGATTTTAACTTGGACATTCTGAGGCTTGGAAGTTACCATTTAGAGAATGATTAAAAGCTCAAATATTTAGAAAAGAAGAGTGCCTAAGAAGTGCATTATAGAGAGCCAAGTGGTCCTGGGCAGGGAGCAAAGAGATCAGAGAGACTCCAGGGAAGTTGGAAGCAGTTGTCAATGGCCCTGAGCTTGGGAGGAAGGAAAGGGAATAGGCATTTAAAAATTTTTATTTTCAACATTTATTTATTTTTGAGAAACAGAGAGAGAGCATGAGCAGGGGAGGCACAAAGAGAAAGAAAGAGAGACAGAGACAGAGACCGCATGTGAAGCAGGCTCCAGGCTCTGAGCTGTCAGAGCAGAGCCTGACATGGGGCTTGAACCCAAAAACCGTGAGATCATGATTTAAACTGAAGTCTAGGGGCGCCTGGGTGGTGCAGTCGGTTAGGCGTCCGACTTCAGCCAGGTCACGATCTCGCGGTCCGTGAGTTCGAGCCCCGCATCAAGCTCTGGGCTGATGGCTCGAAGCCTGGAGCCTGTTTCCGAATCTGTGTCTCCCTCTCTCTCTGCTCCTCCCCCGTTCATGCTCTGTCTCTCTCCCAAAAATAAATAAACGTTGAAAAAAAATAAATAAATAAACTGCAGTCTAACGCTCAACTGAGCCACCCAGGCACCCCGGGGGATGGGCTTCTTATTTTTTTATTTTATTATTATCATTTTTTAATGTTTATTTTTGAGAGAGACAGACAGAGACAGTGTGTAAGTAGGGGAGGGACAGAGAGAGGGAGACACAGAACCGGAAGGAGGCTCCAGGCTCTGAGCTGCCAGCACAGAGCCCGATGCACGGGGCTTGCACTCACAAGCTATGAGATCATGACCTAAGCTGAAGTAGGTCGCCCAACCGAGACACTCAGGTGCCCCAGGGTTGGGCTTTTACGATACAAACCTAGTAGTGCTCATTTATTATCTTCCAGGAAGATAGCATATTAAGAACATAATTAATATAATTACTAATGAGCGACTTTAAACTCCTGTTATATGATAAGAAAACAGCATTAAAAATAAAAGTAAATTCCAGGATTAAATAATGGTTTTCAAACTTTAATGTGCGGAAGAATCACCTGGGATTCTTTAGAAAAATCCAGATTCCTAGACCTCAAGCCTATAGATCTTGAAATAGTTGGTACTGAGAGAGACTTAGAGTTTATATTTTAATAAGTATCTCAAGAGATAATGATGCAGGTGGTTGGTTTGTAAATTATTCTTTGACACTGGTTAGAAAACATAATAGTAACAACAAAAGGCAACATTTATTGCCTACTTCCTATCTGGGGACACTTGGCTAAATACATGCAAACAGTATCTCAATTTACCCTCATGACAAGCCTGAAATGTAGCTATTAATACTAATCTCCAATTTATAGAAACCAAGAATTAGAGGGATTCCACAGCTCTTTGAAAGTAATTGAGCCAGTAAGTGATGAATTCAAGATATGATTCAAAGTCTGTCCAAAATCAGAACTCACATTGGAGAAGTTCATGACATTAAAGACTAGAGCTTTTGTCTTTTTTCATATATATATATATATTTTTTTTCTTTTTAAAACTTTCGACTGATTGGGACCAGTGCCACATTTAACAAGATTGTCTGATTAAATTTACTCTAGTAAAAAATTTCATTCCTAAGTAGAGAAAGACCAGCTGGAACATAATCAGTCATCATAGTGGGATGCCCTAGATATGAAGATGCCCATCCTACCAAGAATAATGCATATGCACATACCAGTAATTCTAAAATAAATATAGAAAATTTCTACAGCATGTGTTATTATAACCATTTAAGCAGAAACACAAGAACTTTAAAGTGGGACATTATCATTGCCTTGAACATTTTTCCTTCATGATCTTAAAACTGACATCTCAAAATAAATCATGATCGTGAAGCCTAAGCATTAATTGTCTAAAGGAATGGGCCACAGCAAGATATGCTCAAAGTCAGATTTAACTTTATTCTTCTTGAATATCTCTTGACTCACATCACTTTTCCTTTTTTTTAAAATGGAAGTTCCAGTCATTTTTCTGTATTTCCTATAATGAAGTAGTGGTAGCTTATGTTTTGGCAAGAAAAGGAAATGAATTAAATATGTTACATTAATTTTCCCCACTTTGAGAAAGATGCCTAAAGAGGGAGCCATCAATAATAGAGTTTTCCTCATAAAACTTAAGGAGAAATGAATAAATTAAGGAGAAAATGAAAAATTTTCCAGAGTTGGAGCAGAAATTGATATCTGTCATCAGTTGAAATTTTCCAGTTTTAAAACCCAGTAATTGTTCAATGCTCTTATTTGTTCTTGAAGATGTGGCTGAAGAAAATGTGGCAGTAGTATGCTGTCACTTAAAAAAATTTTTTTTTAATATTTATTTTTGACAGAGAGAAAGAGACAGAGTGCAAGCAGCAGAGGGACAGAGAGAGAGGGAGACACAGAATCCGAAGCAGGCTCCAGGCTCTGAGCTGTCAGCACAGAGCCCTTCGTGGGGCTCCAACTTGTGAACGATGACTTCATGACCTGAGCCAAAGTTGGACATTTAACCAACTGAGCCACCCAGGCTCCCTTAGTATGCTGTCACTTTAAATTGATAACAGAGTTTTTATTTGCTTTTCTAATCAATGATAGTCTTTCATTTAGTGATGTTTCTCTCTTGCACCCAGAAGTGAAGATGTTAGTGTTAGAAGTTCCTTTTCATTTTAGACTTAGTAATCCAAATCAATTTAAGAAGTTGTATTATTATTTTTTTTATTTCTAGGCCTTTTAGAAGTGGCTTTTCCTTCAAGTTTACGGCAGAACCAACTCTATATCAGACACTATGCTAAACTCTATGCAGGGCACAGGTGGGTACTGATTTCTCTGCTTTCCTTTACATTTGTGTCCAGCTTGCTGTGTATCTTCTTAAATTTTTTTTTTCAACATTTATTTATTTTTGGGACAGAGAGAGACAGAGCATGAACGGGGGAGGGGCAGAGAGAGAGGGAGACACAGAATTGGAAACAGGCTCCAGGCTCTGAGCCATCAGCCCAGAGCCCGATGCAGGGCTCGAACTCACGGACTGCGAGATCGTGACCTGGCTGAAGCTGGACGCTTAACCGACTGCGCCACCCAGGCGCCCCAACTGTGTATCTTCTTAAATCCTTAAGGAACTTATTAAACCATGAAGAATAAAGGAAAAATAAAAAGCCTAGTCTGAAATGTAAGCAGAAAGTCTCTTAAAGATAAAATATATATACTTGAAAAAATACATCGAATGAGAGCTAAAGAATGTCTTTAATTCCTTTAAAAGAATAATTCATCCATGATGCTGGATATTTGGACATGAGAGAGATACATTGGATAACCCTTCAAGGTCGCAGTCCAGACATGTACTCTGGCCTATGCTTCAGTATAAACTTTTCATTGTTTAATAACATGGAGAGAGCCTGGAAGCTTTTCATAGAAATGGAAGACATAGAACAAGGTGCCAAAATTATTTATTTAGAATATGATGATTCATTGGGAACCAAAGAGAATCAACTAAAATTGTTTTAAAACCAATGTATAGGGGCGCCTGGGTGGCTCAGTCGGTTGAACTCCGACTGCAGCCAGGTCATGATCTCGCGGTCCGTGAGTTCGAGCCCCGCGTCAGGCTCTGGGCTGATGGCTCGGAGCCTGGAGCCTGTTTCCGATTCTGTGTCTCCCTCTCTCTCTGCCCCTCCCCCGTTCATGCTCTGTCTCTCTCTGTCCCAAAAATAAATAAATGTTGAAAAAAAAATAAAAAAAAAAAATAAAACCAATGTATAAATACAAAAAGTAGATACAAAATAAATATATCTACATGAATAACATTCTTACATTTATTTTATTTTAAATTTTCTAATGTTTATTTATTTTTGTGAGAGAGACAGAATGCAACCAGGGGAGGGGAAGAGAGAGAAGCAGACACAGAATCTGAAGTAGGATCCAGGCTGTCAGCACAGAGCCTGATAGGGGACGTGAACTTGAGAGCCATGAGATCATGACCTAAGCCGAAGTCAGACTCTCAACTGACTGGGCCACCCAGGCGCCTCTGAATAATATTCTTACATTCAATCAAAAATGCTTTGAGAAAAAATTAATATCCCACTCTGATGTCCACTCTCACCACTACTATTTAACATAGTACTTCAAGCCCTAGCCTCAGCAATCAGACAGCAAAAAGAAATAAAAGTCATCCAAATCAGCAAGGAAGAAATCAAACTTTCACTATTTGCAGATGACATGATACTCTATATAGAAACCTGAAATATTCCACCAAATTCAGTACAGTCACAGGATACAAAATCATTGTGTAGAAATCTGTTGCATTTCTATACATCAAAAATGGAGCAACAGAAAGAGAAATTAAGGAATCAATCCCATCTACAACTGCACTAATAACAGTAAGATACCTAGGAATCAATCTAATGAAAGAGGCAAAAGACCTGTATTCTGAAAACTCTAAAACAATGTTGAAAGAAATTGAAGGGGAAACAAAGAAATGGAAAGATGTTCATGTTCATGGATTGGAAGAATAAATATTGTTAAATGTATTACCCAAAGCAACCTATACACTTACAGCAATCTTTATCAAAATACTAACAGCATTTTTCACAGAGTTAGAACAAACAATCCTATAATCTGTATGGAATCACAAAGTCCCCGAATAGCCAAAGCAATCTTGAAGACAAAAAAAAAAAAAAAAAAAAAAAAAGCAAAGCTGGAAGCATCACAATTCCCAACTGCAAGTCCTATTGCAAACTGTACTTATCAAAATAGTATGGTACTGGTACAAAAATAGACACAGAGATCAATGGAACAGAACAGGAAACCCAGAAATGAACCCACAACTGTATGGTCAGTTCATCTTTGACAAAGCAGGAAACAATATGTCATAGGAAAAAGACAATCTCTTGAACAAATAGTGTTGGGAAAACAGGACAGCAACACGTAGAAGAATGAAACTGGACCAGTTTCTTACTACATACACAAAAATAATTCAAAATGGATTAAAGACTTAAATGTGGGACCTGAAACTATAAAACTCCTATAGGAGAACACAGGAAGTAACCTCTTTGACATCATCCATATCAACTTCTTTCTAGATATGTCACTGAGTCGAGGGAAACAAAACCAAAAATTAACTACTGGGACTTCATCAAAATAAAAAGCTTCTGTACAGTGAAGGAAACAATCAACAAAACTAAAAAAGCAACCTACAAAATGGGAGAAGTTATTTGTAAATGCATATCTCATAAAGGGTTAGTATCCAAAATATATAAAGAATTTATGCAATTCAGGGCACTGGGTGGCTCGGTGGGTTGTGTGTCCAACTTCAGATCAGGTCATGATCTCACAGTTAGTGAGTTTGAGCCCCGCATCGGGCTCTGTGCTGACAGCTGGGAGCCGGGAGCCTGGAGCCTACTTCAGATTCTGGGTCTCCCTCTCTCTCTGCTTCCCATCCCCACTCATGGCTCTGTCTCTGTCTCAAAAATAAAAACATTAAAAAAAAGAATTTATGCAACTCAACACCCCAAAAATGAATAATCCAATTAAAAAATGGTCAGAAGACATGAATACACAGTGTTCCAAAGAAGATATACAGATGGCCAACAGACATGAAAAGATGTTCAACATCACTGATTATCAGGGAAATGTAAATCAAAACTACAGTGAGATGTTACCTCACACCAGTCAGAATGGCTACAATCAACAACGCAAGAAACAACAGATGCTGCTGATGATGTGGAGGAAGGGGAACCCTTTTGCCCTGTTGGTGAGATTGCAAACTGGTGCAGCCACTCTGGAAATCAGTATGGAGTTTCCTCAAGAAGTTAAAAATGGAACTAATCTACAATCCAGCAATTTTGGTTAGAGGTATTTACCCCAAGAATACAAAAATACTAATTCAAAGGGATACATTCATCCCAAAGTTAATAGCAGTATTATCTATAATAGCTGAATTATGGAAACAGTCCAAGTGTCTAACTGATGAATGAATATTATGTATACTGTATAATATATATGTATATATAATATATACACTATATAGTGTATATATTATATACTATAATATGGTATTATAGTATT
>NW_024412391.1:56146716-56151200 GCF_014898765.1 Herpailurus yagouaroundi | reverse complement strand
GTATTATACTATAGTATTATACACTATAATATATACACTATATAATATATATGTATATGTATAATATATGTATATATATATATATTATATATATTTTACTTAGTCATAGAAAAGAATGAAATTTCACCATTTGCAATGACAAGAAGGGAGCTAGAGAATATATATGCTAAGCAAAGTAAGTCATAGAAAGACAAATACCATGATTCCACTCAAGTGGAATTTAAGAAACAAATAAAGGGAGAGAGGCAAACCCAGAAACACACTTTAATATTTTTTAACGTTTATTTATTTTTGAGAGAGAGACAGAATATGAGCCAGGGAGGGGCAGAGAGAGAGGGAGACACAGAATCCAAAGCAGGCTCCAGCCTCTGAACTGTCAGCATAGAGCCCAACGCAGGGCTTGAACCTGTGAGATCATGAAATAAGCTGAAGCCAGACACTTAACTGAATGAGCCATCCAGGCAACCCAAGAAATTTTTTTTTATTTTACACATTTTGAGAGAGAAAGTTTGAACAGGGTAGACACAGAGACAGAGAGGGAGAGAGAGAAGACCAAGCAGGGGTCGTGCTGTCAGCAAGGAGCCTACCACGAGGCTTGATCTCATGAACTGTGCCGAGCTGAAATCAAGAGTCAGATGCTCAATGGACTGAGCCACCTAGGCACTCCCAGACTCTTAACTATAGAAAACAAACTAAGAGTTATCAAAGGGGAGGTGGCTGGGGGAGATGGGTGAAACAGGTGATGGGAATTAAGGAGTACACTGGCTGTGATGAGCACCAGGTATTTTGTGGGATTGTTGAATCACTACACTGTGCACCTGAAATTAATATCACAGTGAATGTTAACTAACTGGGATTTAAATAAAAGATAAAAATGAAAAAAGCCACTTCATATAAAACAAAACAAATAAAATACCCAGTAATATACCTAATAAAGGGACAGAGGCTATGTGAAAGATCTATGGAAAATTAATATATTTTTATATAACAAGTTTGCATAAATTAAGATATGACAGATGTGTGAATACTGAATATTGTAAAGATGTTTTTCATTCCAAGCAAGGCTATAAATTTAGCATAATTTCACGCAATATCACTGTCAGATTTTTCTTATAAGAATAAACAAATAAATGGGTGCCTGACTGCCTCAGTTAAGCATCTGACTCTTCATTTCATTTCAAGTCATGATCTGACAGTTTATGAGATCGAGCCCCATATCAGGCTCTGGGCTGAGCCATGGAGCCTACTTGGAATGTGTCTCTCCTCCTCTCTCTGCCTCTTCTGTGCTCATTCTCATATTCTCTCTCTCTCTCAAAATAAATAAATAAAAAGAATAAACAAATATGTCCTAATATTTTACGAAGAGTATTTGAGATATAATTTTAAATGCATTTAATATTATTAATTAATGAAATGTGGTATGAGCATAACAATTAACAGATAATTGGAATGTAAGGGAAAAATCCAGAACTACACTCTAATGTATATAAATCAGAATGTAATGAAGTAGGACTTAAATTAGGAGGTTATATGATTAAATATTTGGTTTTGAGATAATCATTTAGAAAAAAAACACACATCACTTGCTCCCAATCTCCTACCTTATCATAATAAATTAAAGGTATATCAACAACGAAGCAACAGAAAGAGAAATCAAGGAATCGATCCCATTTACAGTTGCACAAAAAACCATAAAATACCTAGGAATAAATCTAAACAAAGAGGTGAAAAATCTATACACTGAAAACTATAGAAAGCTTATGAAAGAAATTGAAGAAGATGCAAAAAAATGGTAAAAGATTCCATGCTCCCAGATAGGAAGAACAAATATTGTTCAAATGTCGATACTACCCAAAGCAATCTACATATTCAATGCAATCCCTATCAAAGTAACACCAGCATTATTCACAGAGCTAGAACAAATAATCCTAAAATTTGTATGGAACCAGAAAAGACCCCGAATAGCCAAAGCAATCTTGAAAAAGAAATCCAAAGCTGGAGGCATCACAATCCCAGACTTCAAGCTATACTACAAAGCTGTAATCATCAAGACAGTGTGGTACTGGCACAAGAACAGACAGATCAATGGAACAAAATAGAGAACCCAGAAAGGGACCCACAAATGTATGGCCAACTAATCTTCAACAAAGCAAGAAAGAATATCCAATGGAATAAACACAGTTTCTTCAGCAAGTGGTGCTGGGAAAACTAGACAGCGAGATGCAGAAGAATGAACCTGGACCACTTTCTTACACCATACACAAAAATAAACTCAAAATGGATGAAAGACCTCAATGTAAGACTGGAAGTCATCAAAATCCTCGAGAAAAAAGCAGACAAAAACCTCTTTGATCTTGACTGCAGCAACTTCTTACTCAACATGTCTCCAGAAGCAAGGGAAACCAAACCAAAAATGAACTATTGGGGCCTCATCAAAATAAAAACTTCTGCACAGTGAACAATCAGCAAAACTAAAAGGCAACCGACAGAATGGGAGAAGATATTTGCAAACCACATATCAGATAAAGGGTTAGTATCCAAAATCTATGAGGAGCTTATCCAACTCAATACCCAAAAAAAAAATAATCCAGTGAAGAAATGGGCAAAATACATGAATAGACACTTCTCCAAAGAAGACATCCAGATGGCCAACAGACACATGAAAAAATGCTCAACATCACTCATCATCAGGGAAATACAAATCAAAACCACCGTGAGATACCACGTTACACCTGTCAGAACGGCTAACATTAACAACTCAGGCAACAACAGATGTTGGCGAGGATACAGAGAAAGAGGATCTCTTTTACATTGTTGGTGGGAATGCAAGCTGGTACAGCCACTCTGGAAAACAGTATGGAGGTTCCTCAGAAAATTAAAACTAGAATAACCCTATGACCCAGCAATTTCACTACTAGGCATTTCCATGGGATACAGGTGTGCTGTTTTGAAGGGACACATGCACCCCCATGTTTATAGCAGCACTATCAACAAGAGCCAAAGTATGGAAAGAGCACAAATTTCCATCGATGGATTAATGGATAAAGAAGATGTGGTGTGTGTATATATATATATGCACCCCCATATATATACAAACACAAACAAAAACAGACATATATATATATATACACACATATATATGTATATACATACACATATAAGTATACATATATATATATACATATACATAAATATATATACATATATATATATTTATACACATCTTCTTTATCTATCTATCTATCTATCTATCTACCTATCTATCTATACACACACATACATACAATGGAGTATTACTTGGCAATCAAAAAGAATGAAATCTTGCCATTTGCAACTATGTGGATGGAACTGGAGGGTATTATGCTAAATGAAATTAGTCAGAGAAAGACAAAAACCATATGACTTCACAAATGTGAGGACTTTAAGAGACAAAACAGATGAACATAAGGGAAAGGAAACAAAAATAATATGAAAATAGGGAGGGGCACAAAACGGAAGAGACTCATAAATTTGGAGAACAAACTGAGGGTTACTGGAGGGGTTGTGGGAGGGGGGATGGGCTAAATGGGTGAGGGGCATTAAGGAATCTACTGCTGAAATCATTGTTTCACTATATGCTAACTAATTTGGATGTAAATTTTAATTTTTTTTTAACATTTATTTATTTTTGAGACAGAGAGAGACAGAGCATGAATGGGGGAGGGTCAGAGAGAGGGAGACACAGAATCTGAAACAGGCTCCAGGCTCTGAGCTGTCAGCACAGAGCCCTACGCGGGGCTTGAACTCACGAACTGTGAGATCATGACCTGAGCCGAAGTCGGCCGCTTAACCGACTGAGCCACCCAGGCGCCCCAAGGGATGTAAATTTTAAAAATAAAAATAACATTAAAAAAAATTAAATGAATTGGATACTATTTTTCTATTAATCAGACTTGACAAAAAGTAAAAACAATGATGGGAAATATAAATTTGTTGAAGTTTGAAAAAGGTGTTTGGTAACATGTACCAAAAGCTGTAAAAAAATATGCACATGGACTAAGAATTCAATTTTTAAGGATTATGTTAGGAATAAAAATAGGACAAGTGTGAAAATATTTATGCATAGGAATTTAATGTATTTTTTATTTAAAGAAAATTTTAACGTTTATTTATTATTGAGAGACAGAGACAGACCATGAGCATGGGAGGGGCAGAGAGAGGAGACACAGAATCTGAAGGAGGCTCCAGGCTCTGAACTGTCACCACAGAGCCTGAAGCAGTGCTCACACTCACAAACCCAGCGAGATCATGACCTGAGCCAAGGTCAGATGCTTAACCGACTGAGCCACCCAGGCACCCCAGAATTTAATGTATTTTTTAAAGGAGGAGGATTAGAACTGACTAAATGGTCCACAGCTGAATTATACATAACATATATTACATAGATATGAGATGAGGTGAGATGAGATGAGATGAGATGAGATGAGATGAGATGAGATGAGATG
>NW_024412391.1:56020130-56146706 GCF_014898765.1 Herpailurus yagouaroundi | reverse complement strand
TGAGATGAGATGAGATGAGATGAGATGAGATGAGATGAGATGAGATGAGATGAGGTGAGGTGAGGTGAGGTGAGGTGAGGTGAGGTGATGTGACGTGACATGACGTGACAGGAGGTAAGAATGTCATGGTGGTTGCAATGATCAGAATACTCAAAGGAGAAATACTAGATAAAAAGTCAAACTGCAAATTCAGGTGGGAAAAAAAAAGTCATAAGGCTAAATATAAAGAAAAAGTTTTAAAAAAAACAATAGAAGAAAAAACTATTAGGAAAAAGTCAACCAGGTGAGTTTCACAGGAACTTGAAGACTACAGGCAGTCTGCAAAGTCTTCATAAAGGAAGAGAAGTGTTCGTATGCTAGGATAGGGGTAAAATATACCATTATTATAGAAACAAGACAAGAGATATGAAGTTAAATGGTGGTCGTAAAACAATATATATCGTTTATCTGTTTTGGAGGAACAGTGAGTGATAGGAAGAGAGCAGTCTTAAGGACACACTATTATAGGACGAATTGCATGTTACTAAAATATTTCCCTTTGTTCCACCAGACCTCTCACCAGTGGCCCTTTATAAAGGTTGGGGTGTTAGCATACACCCCTTCAGATACATATTAGGCTTTGTGGGTTTCCAGTGAACTTTATAGATACTTTATAAATATTTAAGTAATTTCAGTTCAGCAAAAAATGACAAGGTCTTTAACAACAGCATTAAATTTTCCTGACCACTATACTGTCCACAGTATCTGTCCACGGAAATATTTTTAAAAAAAAAAAAAAAAAAAAAAAAAAGACTGAATAGTATATTTCTTCAGAGTATTTCTTTTTTATTAATTTGCTATCTCCCCCCCAAACATTTATAACTAATTTAATATGAAGTTATATTTTCTACTTAATTATCAAGGTAAAATTTGAGTATTGTAATTACTACTGTAAGTATCAAAAACAAAGAAAGAATATTTGAAAAGAAGTAATTTTACCCTTTTATTAAAAGGTACAGACCCTTTACAATTCTTATTCTGTAAAAAGTTGACCCTAAGTTAGATTACTGAGGCAAACATTTCCAGTTGCTGCATAGTGCATAAACAGTAAGGTTTTTAATATTATATATAATCAGAAGGGGACATGGTTTTGATTAAATGTATCTAATACTAACTAATCATATTCAGAGTTCTCTTTACCTAACACTGTTTACCTGACATTTAAAAATTAAATAGGAAGAAATGCATCTAAATCTATGCTACACATTTGAAATTGATAGTTTATATTTGGTATAAAAGGGATAAAATTTATAGTCCTGAGTGACAATTTTATGTAACAAGGCATGAGAATGTAAAATTCCATTCAAATTCCTTTCTTATCACTATTCATGAAAACAGCATTTCTCAGCTGGGAAAGCTAACAGTGATATTACATGGTGCCATTATTTCAGAAGAGTTGTCTACGATGCAGAATATCTAATTTTTTCACACATGAGTAAGGACTATGTAAAATTTAGCATTTAATTTGCATTCTGCGTGCAATATTTTAAAGGGCAAGGTTAAGTATTTTTTGGAAGATTATAATAACCTAAAATTAATTTAGAAGCAGGAATTTAATATTTATGTACCTCTTTTTCTTCCAAATCTTCCCAAATAGCTTTTTCAAAAAGAATAGTATATCTTGATATAGTAAAGATACCAACACTATTATTGCTGTTTTAGTAAAAAGGAAACTGGAGCATGGAATGGCATAAATGATTTTTCTAAGGCAATCCAAATAAAGTATAAAAGTAGGGGAATCATAATATAGCCTCAGCTTCAAATTCCTCATTTTAGTGCTTGATGCTTTTTCTTTTAAATATTAAAACCAGTGGCGCAGCCTAATAACAACATGTGCAGGGGATGGAGCTGTTAGCTGTCCTCGTCACAACCTTACAGAATCACAGCCAATGCAAGACCATGCAATTTAATCCCCTGTCTTTATGGGCAAGGAAACTTAAATCTAGAGGGATTGTGACTTGCCCAAGGCCATAGAATATGTTAATAGCACAGATGAGGCTCAAACTCAGGTGTCTTTTGTTCCCTGTATAATGCTGTGTCCACCATGATTAAAATGAAAGAATTTAATCAAGTTCCCAGATGCTTTGATCCTTTAGGTAATTCAGTGGATGATATGAAGAGTTTTGTGGCAATAGATTTTGACTTTAATGTGTTTCAAATAGAATCTATAGAGCAGGCATTGTTTTTACTTGTCTTTTATAGTGAAGAAGCCACATCATTTTAATAATCTTGTTAATCTGGATAAAAAAGATAAAATGTTGCTATTCTTTACTTCTGATTCTTCGCTTATTTATTTTATTTTTTTTTAACACAGTGGCCACTAACTCGTGTTCCTGCAGCTTAGCCAACTAAAGTAGGTGTCAGCGAACTTTTTCAGTAGAGAGCCAGACAGTAAATGTTTTTGTAACAACTTGGTTCTAGTGTAAATACCAGTGTTTGTGTCACCAAAGCTCCAGGTAACATGTGAGTGAATGGAAGTGGCTGTGTTACAATAAACAAGACAGGTGACTGGCCAGGGGCTACAGTTTGTCAACCCTGGTCTAAAAAGTATGGTGACTGAAGAATGAAGGACCAAGACGAATACATTTTGTGGCACTTCCATTCAGGAATATTTCAATTCTGTAACAAAATCACCACTCCCCCCAAGTCTGGGAATTCTAGCCTTTTCCAGTGATATCCATAAACCTGCTGAGTTGGCATATCTTTTTAAAAATAATATTTATCTTAACTTTCCTTAGAATTCTTTTCTTTTTGAGTTATCTTAGTGTTAGCAATGCCATCATTTTTTTTTTAAGGACAGAAAACTGAAGAAACAATCTGTAGGGTTTAAAATATCACAATACATGCTTTCTTAATTTAAACTAAAGTATTTCCACAACTTCGACCCTCACACCCATGTATCTCATCGTTCATCTCTGCCTCTTGAGAATCCCTATGAAATGCCAATAAGAGAAATTTAAAACGTGTAGACTCACAAGGCTGCAGAGAAATGGAGGAGAGAGACTGACAGGCTAGAATCCTAAACACACGTTTGGAAGATGGGAAGCAGAAGGAGTTGCGGTGACCCACTTAGATTAGTGGAGGAGGTGAAGGGCAAAGTGCTTGCAGAGAAGGTGCTAGATGAGAAATGGGTCAATCTATACTTCAAACTGCGAAATTGCAGGGAGACTCAGCACTTGAAGGTGCCAGTTAACAAGGTAGTTAAGATGTGAGGCATGGAAGTAATGATAGGAATATTGGTTTCAAGTTTGCACATATAATGGGCAGTTGCCTTCTTCTTAACTTCCGGATCCCCAACTCTCTCATGGCCCTGTGTCCTGTCAATGGCTCCCTATCAGTGGGGGGTGGAAGTTTATTCTAAAGAAACTGAACCAGGGGTGCCTGGGTGGCGCAGTCGGTTAAGCGTCCGACTTCAGCCAGGTCACGATCTCGCGGTCCGTTAGTTGGAGCCCCGCGTCAGGCTCTGCGCTGATGGCTCAGAGCCTGGAGCCTGTTTCTGATTCTGTGTCTCCCTCTCTCTCTGCCCCTCCCCCGTTCATGCTCTGTCTCTCTCTGTCCCAAAAATAAATAAAAAACGTTGAAAAAAAAATTAAAAAAAAAAAATAAAGAAACTGAACCAGAGGAACTCAGGGCTCAGGGACACCCAGCCCATGTGGGAGCTGGAGAGGGCAATGGAACAGAAATCAACGAGATCAAGTTACAATCACAACAGTGGATTTGAGAGCCTTTAAGCTTCTTTTCCTACCTAACTCCCATAATACCACACAGGAAGTCCGAGGAGACTGCTCTTGAGAAATGAATAGTCCTGTAGAAAAAGTAGAAAGAAAAAAAAATCTGCAATGTATTGACACAGGATTGTCCCATTACCCAAGTGAAGTAAGTACTCAAACCTCCCGTGTTCTTCCTGCCTCTTTTCAAAATTTTTTTTTTAACGTTTATTATTTTTGAGACAGAGAGAGACAGAGCATGAATGGGGGAGGGTCAGAGAGAGAGAGGGAGACACAGAATCTGAAACAGGCTCCAGGCTCCGAGCTGTCAGCACAGAGCCTGACGCGGGGCTCGAACTCACGGACACGCGAGATCGTGACCTGGCTGAAGTCGGACGCTTAACCGACTGCGCCACCCAGGCGCCCCATTCCTGCCTCTTTTCAAACCTGTCCTCCCACCACCAAAGCCCCTACTGGCTTTTCAGCATCTTATGATTAGATGTGATGTGTCGGCTAATGACACTGTAAGAAAGTCTCTGACATAAGAGAAAAAGACACCAAATTTAAAAAATTAAAAACACAGAATCAAAACAGAAACCAAGAGGAAATAGTCCCAACACAAGAAATAAGAGGAAACTTATGTTTAAATTTACGTTTAATATCATCAGAAAGACAGGAGTATTTATTACACCTCAAAAATGGGAGCTGAATGCTAATATAACGGGATAATGACAGAATAAAGAGAAATCTCTTAAAATTAAAAATACGTCAGTGAATACAGAAAGAGTACTTCAAAAAGATATACACCCCGTATGTTAACCGCAGCATTATTTACAATAACCAAGATAGGGAAGAACCTCACTGTCTATCAATACATTGATAGATAAAGGGACAAAGAAGATATGACATATAAACAAACAAGCAGGCAAGCAAACAAACAAGCAAGCAAACAAATAAATAAATACAACAGAGTATTACCCAGTCATAGAAAAGAATGAGATCGTGACGTTTGTGACGACATGGATGCACCTAGAGGGTATTTACTGAGTGGAATAAGCCAGACTGAGAAAGACCAATACTGTAACATTTCACTTACGTGGAGTCTAAAATATTAAAACAAATGAACAAATAGAAACAATCATAAATGCAGAGAACTGGTTGTTGTCAGAAGAGAGGGGGTGGGGGGTATGGGTGAAATAGGTGACAGGGATTAAGAGGTATCAACTTCCAGTTAAAAAAACAAGTGAGAGAGATGAAAAGCATAGCGCAAGGAATATAGTCAATAATATTGTAATAATGTTGTATGGTGACAGACGGACACTGCACTTATCATGGTGAGCACAGCATATAGACTTGTGGAATCATTATGGTATCCACCTGAAACTAACACAATATTTCAATATATTGTCAACTATATTTCAATACAAAATATGACAGTGAATATAAATCAAGGATAGGAAGCTAAAAAGAGAAAATCACATAAATTAGAACAAAGAAACAAAGAAATGAAAAGTAAAGAAAAAATAACTTAGAGGATTAATGCTAAATGATCCACATCCAACTGTTGGATTTTTCAGAAAGAGGTGAGAAAAAAGGGAGTAAATTAGCAAAGAAGCAAGGAAAGAAACTTTTTGAGAAATTATTAATATTTGTGAAGAAATCCATGAAGCATCTTAAGTATATTTTAATATTTTCTATATTATTTTTATACATAAAGAATGTTGTAATAGAGATTGGAAATGTGATGCTATAGAACTTAGAGCAATTTTGATAGTTTGGCAACAGAAATGAAATATATGATGGGGCACCTGGGTGGCTCAACTGGTTGAGTGTCCGACTTCAGCTCAGGTCACGATCTCACAGTTCAGGTCACGATCTCACAGTTCATGAATTCGAGCCCAGTATTGGGCTCTGTACTGACAGCTCAGAGCTTGAAGCCTGCTTCAGGTTGTCTCCCTCTCTCTGCCCCTCCCCTGCTCATGCGCTGTCTGTCTCTCTCAAAAATAAATAATAAACATTAAAAATAATTTTAGAAATGAGCTCTGAATAATGTAGGAAAGGCTAACTTTGATCCATTCTAACGGAGTCAAATTAGAGATGGAAATACTGCATTCTGTATTCGGTGTCATACTTGTGAAGGGATAGATACTCTAAGGGATGGAGTAATGAAATGGGTAATGGACAATTTACTGGATCAATTATTTACTGCTGGGTAACAAACCACACCAAAACTGTGTGGTTTCAAACAACAATCATTTCATTTGCTCGTGAGTCTAGAGGTCAGCAACTTGAGCTGGGCTCAGCTGGGCAATTCTTCTCCGGTGTAATTCACGCAACTGTTGTCAGCCAGTAGTTAGATTGGGACACCTCCTGTGTGTGTCTGAGAATGGGTGGTGGTTGACCACTGAGCCATTCTCATCCTCGGGGAAGCAAGCCCAGGCTTCTTCAGCCCACTTCACGTGGGTGTGTCAGATTCCGGAAAGTGAGAAACAGGGCCTCTTGAGGGTTATACTCAAAACTCTTATAACATAACTTCTCTTATATGCTCTTGGTCAGAGCAGGCTGAAAGACAAACCCAGATTTAAAGTAGTGTAGAAACTACATCACCCTCTTGTTGTGACAAGCTGCAGAAGCATGTGCATACAGCGATGGGAACACTCTGTAACCACATTTTTGTAATTTACTGTATTTACCCCAAACCATATCACATGAAGGATGGTTAAAAAATTTACACAGGATTAGCGTGCAGTATAGTAAAGGAGCTATAGTAATTATTTTTGGAAATTATAAATATTGTCATGTGGAGGGGATGTTACCTTTCTTTCTCACGGACCCCACAGGTCCAATAAAATATGTGCGAAGAAGTTCCAGCCAACTTCTGCCCAATACAAGGAAGAACTCTTAACAAATTGTGAAACGTTCCGTCACGGAAAGGCTTTAGGTATATGTTCAGCACTGTTTGTTTTAGGATGTAGGAGAGGTTTGTGTATAGAAGGACTTTCAGTGTGTCTTCAATACGGGATCCTTATTGTCTTTGAAGAGCACAGGGAATGTAACGGAGAGCTGGGGACTAGAAGCTATGGTTGGAAGTGGCCTGTGAACAAATGACTCCCCTCAGTAGCATACATATACGAACAGGGAGAAGAGCTAAAGAGAAGAGGAACAGACCCTTGGGTGCCAGTGAAACTCCAAGGGAAGGGGGAAAAAAACGCTGCCAAAGAAAGGATTATCAAAGAAAAGGAAAACAACAACAGAATCACTGATTTAATGTAATGTGTCAGCTCAGCATTTACCTCTGCATGTAAGATTTCGTGCTCTGTTCAGAATATCTATTTCACCTTATTCCTCCCCAATACATAAATCTTTCCCATCTGAAATTCCTATTTGTGAAGTTATTACTTGGTTTCAGAGTTATTCAGATTCAAATGGCTGCCTCCCCTCAGAGTTGTCCATTTATAATAGCATCCTAACTAGTATATCTTTCCTGGGAGGATAAATTACTACAGCTGTGGGTTTAAAATCTATGGTTACCTTCCAACCTCCTGCATTTTTAACTGAGTTTATATTCGGGCTCTTCAGAAAGAAATATGACTCAACAACCAGGAGAAGGTTGCATTACCTAATCCAATTGTACATTAGTGGCAGGATAAAGACACACTCTAGGCCCAATAAGCAAGGGAGACAATTTCCTGGAGACTCTTGTGTCTCCTACTTCTGTATTTAGCTTTTACCTGGGACTGGCTCCGGTGTGATCATGGTGAATGTTATTGATAGAGAGATATCCACATTTTTATGAATCCCTCCCTACTCGCATAGTAACAAGACTTTTGTATTATAAATTTAGTAGATGGAAGACCACAGAAAGAATAAAAACAAACTGTCAATAAAAGATTAATTACAAGAAAGCATTTTCAAATGGAATCATGAAGGTTACAAGTAAATGAGGTCAATCCAAAGCGCTGAATTTAGTATACACAGGAAACGTTATGAACAGCAAAGTCTGAACGGCATTCCTTCCACAGTCAGACTTTGCATCGAGTATCACTTGCTGTGGGCATGCCACTTTACTGAGGCGGATTAAGCCAGGAGAAGGGAATTGCTGGGGCTCAGGAAGCATCCTTGGCTTAGTCCCATGCATTTCTCCAGCTTTGCTGGAGAGGACAACAGCATGCATGCATGCATGTCTGCCTGCCTAGATTTTCCTATGTGAAAATCCCCTGGCTGTCAGAATTGGCACTTATTTACTTGAGGAATTTCTAGTTATGCAGGTGTATGTCGTCATACAACCATTAATAACATTTTCCTGTATTCTCCAAACCGGACAATCTGTCTAGAGAATTTATATTCTTCTTTCCAAATTATCCTAGATTCTTATTATGCCAATCTTTTGTGACAAAATCACCAACCTATGCAGTGCTCTTTTTTTGATGAACTTTTTAAATGAACCTCTAATTTGGATACACACACACACACATATATATATATATATATATATATATATATAAAATGAAATGTATATTTATATAATGAAATATATATAATGAAATAAATTTTATGTATATATATTTGATTTATATAATGCATTATAAATATATATATAAAGTGATATAGACACATATAGTCACTTGTATTTCCTAATATATGTATAGAAATATAAGTAATTATTTCTCATTTCTTTTTCTACATCTTTAGAAGTTTTGAAAATCAAAATAGTTTTTTATTTTTTTTTAAGATTCTTTAAATGGAGTTTCCTTCCTGGTTGCTGTTATCTTCAGTTACTAATAACCAAAATGCTTAGCATTTCATTTATATTCACAAAACAGAAAAAGTATTGGAAATTAAGATGATAACATAACTGTAGCCCCTAATGCACTTATCTTTTTCAACACTTAAGCCATGATGCAAATACTTCATAGTCCTCAGAATCAACAAGCACTCTCTCACTTATCTGAGAAGTAAACACTAGTTGTTATTTTTGTTAGTCCATGTTCATATATTTTATTAGTTGTTATTTTTGTTAGTCCAGGTTCATATATTTTATTACCAGTGAACAACTTTCCATAATGATAACCAATTCAGGGGCAATATATCAAGTAAGAAGTGAAAATTCCCTAACTCTTCCTCTACCCCCAAGCCTCTGCGACAATCACTGTAACTATTTCATATCTACCAGAACCAACTCCCAACACTCTGGTCTTTTATTCAACCCATTAAGTGGCATCACACCCTGTATTTTGATTTTCATACTCTGTATCAATGACATTGTTTCAGATCAACATAAGTAGTTCTATCTCATTTTTAATAGTATGCAGAATGTGCCTCTATTTTGTTTAATAATTTCTTTATTAATAGGCTTTCAGGATGCTTTTTCTGTTGTTTTGTTTCCGTTACAATCAATGGTACGCGCGCGCACACACACACACACACACACACACAGGCACAAACTTACACTATTTTGGCCACAGAACATAATTCTGTAAGTAGACTTGTTGTATAAGAGAAAAATATACCTGCCAAGAAAGACTGTCAGTTTATAATTTGACCAAGAGTTCTTGAGATTATTTTTTCTCCAATAATCCATGTCAAAATATTTTTCAATTTTCTAACTCTGATGGGGCAAAAAAAAGTTCAATTGGTATTTAATTTTTAGTTTGAGTAACCATTGTTACATAACCTTTTCCCATTTTTTAATTGTTTTTTTTTTGTATTGATTTTATATCTATTGATTTGGCAAATTTTGTATCTACATTTATATTTATGTCTTAACAGTAGATCTGTTATATTTCTTGCAAATTTTTCCACCTGCCTACTTTTTCCATTTATTTTTCTTATGAAAGAGCTCTGTGTGCTATTTCCTAATCACAACCTCTTACCTGCTTCCACTCCCAAAAGATAATCATTAAATTGATTTTTTTCATTCCTTGTTTTTTATAAAATATAGTTTTACCACATATGTATGTATTCCTAGGCAATAAGGTGCTGAATTTTGCTTGTTTTTGAACTCTATAAATGTGGAATTATATTGTTTGTATTCTTCTGTATCTTGTTTTCAGTCAATGATGTATTTCTAAAGTTTAATGCACGTTGGTACTTGTAGCTGTAGTTCATTTCTTTTCAGTGATTACTCATGTTTAAAAAAAAGCTAAGTGCTATTTTTAATTAAAATAGATGGTCCATGTATCGGTTGTGTTTTCTATGTTGACAATCATAACATTTTAAGTAATGACTGTATTATTTCTTACTTCCCAAATGCTCTCTCTTTTCTTTCTCTTTCTTCTTTAATTGATCTAACTCGGCCCTGTCTTCAATGGTGTTCCAACAACACATCTCCCTCCTACTCTGCCTCCCTTCACTGCCCCCACCTTTGATGTGTAGTATTTGCCAATTTCTATAATGCAAGCAGTTCTACCATGGCTAATTTCAAGCTGTCAACAATATTTAGGAGTCAGGAAAAGGTATGCATAATGGGCGGAGTCTGTATGAACAGTCTCCAACAGGCCGTCGGGTTGTAGCTTCTCTAATCCAGTTCCTAACTTTTTATTATAGAAAGAGATGATTACCATGTTTTTCAAACATACCTTTCATAGGTGAGTTCTCTTCTATTCCAAGTTCACTAAGAGTTCTCATCATGGTTTTTGAATGTTCCAGCAGCTTTTAATTTTGCATCTAGTGAGAAGATTTCTTTTAATTTTTCTTTCATCTATTAATGTGTAAACAAAATTTGAAATTATTTTAGGGCTGATGCTCTTCGATCCCTGGAGTAACCTAACTTGCTAATTATCGATTATTTTATTTGTAGACTCTTGCATTTACTTTCCAAATGTTTTGTTTGGGATATTGAATTGTATATGTGTGGTAGTTTTTGTTTGTTTGTTTATAATTACCTTCTGACACCCAGTCTTAGCATAATTAGTCTTTATTTGGGTGAGTCTACTAATGTTATGAATTATGTGTTTCAGAAATATTTGGTAGAATTTGCCTAAAATCTGGTTGGGACCAGTATTTCCTTTGTAAGAAAATTTTAATTAATGATTGATTTTTAATTAGTGGTATATAAGTATTCAGGGTTCTGTTTCATGTGTTGGAAGTCAATTTTGCTAAGATTTCTTTTTCTAGGAATTTTCTATTTAATATATACTTTTAATTAATAAAGTATTTCCTTATGCTTGTTTACTAATTTTATCCTTTATTCTATCCCTGACTATGTACTGTTTCCAAATTGTCTTTTTTTTTCCTTCATCAATCTTATTGGAGGAATGTACGTTTCTTCAGTTTTTTTAAAGATAAACTTGCTGATCTTGGTTCAGCCTCTACTGTACCTATGTTTTTCTTTCAGAAAGTGCTGCTTACATCTTTATTATTTTATCTACATGCTTTAGTTTTTGACTGCTTTTTACTAAATGTATTCCCAGTCATATGATATATAATATACATATATAATATATATATTCATGGTGTACTTTATCATAATTTTTATCATTAAATCTGTCAGTCTTTCATTTTATAATGTTTGAGTTTTATGCCAATCAAAGTAAGGTGTTTCACACACCTATGTTAATACAGTGGTATATATTTTCTTCTAGTACTTATATCACTTCTTTGTTGGTGCCTCTTATGTTTTCAATCTACCTGGAATTCATTTAAAGGTATGTGTTATTTTCCTACAATCTGATAGCTAATTGTTCCAACAAGGTTTAGTAAATGGTTTCAGTTTTAATTCGCTTATTTGAAAATAATATATTAAATGTTCATCTCTGCCTGGATTTATTTCTGAATTCTACCTTGTTATTTGTCATATTGGAATATGCTATTTTAATTAGAGTAGGTTTATCAATTATTTTAACATTTAACAGTACATATCCCCTCTTATTATCATTGTCATTTTCCTACAATTTCCTTAGCTTTTTCACACACTTGATGAACTTTATTTCCTTTAAAATTTAGTAATATGTATTTGGTATTTGGTGCATGTATTACAAAATTTAGATAAGGAAATACAGATTAATCCAAGTAAGCTCCTTTGCTGTAAACCTCACCCTTGCTCCTTGGACTTCTTACTGGGGACACTTCCTCTTGTCAGAGACAATCAACTCAATAATGAAACATATTTTGCCTTTATCCTCATAAAAATAATAGCACAGTCATATCCTTTGCCATTTTTCACTGACTCTCTTAGCCATTTGGTCAGTATCAGATATAAGGAGCTTTGCCTAATGAACCTCAAAAACAATGTAGCAAAATTTTTTCAATGTGGCAAATTTTTAACAAAGTCTGTATCACTGAAAATTCACACATCTGACCAAATGTCATTTTTCAAATGCGATTTCTAGCAACCAAAATCAAAGAAGTAATATTTTATCATGTCATTGGAGGTCAACTTTTCAATTCAAATAACAAATTAAGTCAATTTGTGGATAATATTCTTTAAAAGATGAAATATATCAGCTTTCATGTCATAACACTGTACTGAGAAAATGCTAACTTAAAATATAAATTTCATAAATTTGGGCAAAGTATTTTCTCTATGCTTCAGTTTTCTCATCTTTAACGATTTGAATTAAATAACTAAGATTGATCTCAGTTCTAAATGTCTACTATTTTATTATAGTCTCAAAGCAATTACTTCTCACAAACTCAAACAGAGATAACAATGTATTAGCATGATAATGTCATCTATTTTGACTTCCTGGAAGAAGTAAACAATTGGTATTTAAAAAGCTTTGTAATCAAGGATTCTTCCAGTGGCCTCTACAGCAGCCAGCTATGGGCTGCTTGGCAAAGTATTGCCATTGACAGGCAAATCTCTATACTTCCCTTTTCCATATGTCAGGGTCCGAAATTGCACATTCTCAGGATAAAGTATGTGAAATGGCTTGACTTGACTCTCTCCAACCACCCCTGGTACAAAAGGCTGAAGGTGACAAGATATATAGAGTACATCTCATTGCTGGAGCACTTCACTGTGAATGGAAGTGCTTCTTTTGACAAGAAGATACTATTGCCATGACCCTGGCTGCTATAGCAAGAGATATTTAGTCATGCAGTAGAAAAGGTACTCTGCCGTATAATTCTGTATACTAGGCATATTGTAGTTTTTGTGTTCTATCAGGTAAGAAAGTACTGGGACACCATTATTAAGTAAATATTTCAATTACACAAAGGCAATTCAATTGTAAACACTATATTTGCAATGCTTTTCCCACATACATATAATTCAAGGCTTTTGAGGTTAGCTCATTCTTGTTTGGGTGTGGAATTACTGCCAAAACATATGTTTGATTCCTTTAAAAGATATTGGAGTCTTATCAAAAATGGAGTAAGCAGTATTGACCTCACTAGGATGTCAAAGAAAATAATTTTTTTTTTTTTAAATTTTTTTTTCAACGTTTATTTATTTTTGGGACAGAGAGAGACAGAGCATGAACGGGGGAGGGGCAGAGAAAGAGGGAGACACAGAATGGGAAACAGGCTCCAGGCTCTGAGCCATCAGCCCAGAGCCCGATGCGGGGCTCGAACTCACGGACCGTGAGATCGTGACCTGGCTGAAGTCGGACGCTTAACCGACTGCGCCACCCAGGCGCCCCGAAAATAATTTCTAAGATAAGGCACCCGTGTGTGTTATCATATAGTCCTTTATTTAACGGATATGGCAATAGCTTAAAAATAAAGGCAGGCTAATGATGAATGGTGACTAATGATTTTGTCTTGTGGGTGGGTGGGGGCGGGGAGGGAACTGTGAGTATTAAGGAATTCATTTAGAGGAATTTAGGAATAAAAAAGTTGAAATATGACATTGCAAAAGTTTATTTGTGCTCTAACTTTTCCTTAACAGTTTTGCTGTATGATTGTTGGGTTGTGAGCTCCCTAAGGACAAGAATCAAATTCTTATCACTTATTATCCCTAGAAATTGTGGCAAATGATTAATGCCTATGTATTCGATAGAAGGAAAATGGCCCTGGGGGGAAAGAGAAATGGAATTACAATACAAAATATACTTAAAATGAGACTAATAAAACCATAATTGCAAAGGTGAACTGGCATAGAACCTGAACAGGAATGTGCACACATAGCAAACGGAACTGAGGAAAATGGAGGTCATAGCCAGGCTGGGCAGGGAAACAGGCACATGCAGCAAGACTCAACCAGCCCTCAGACTTCACCACCCGAGGCAGCTGTCCATCTTTCTCTGGACCCTGTGCCAGCCTGTCACTCCCCTCTGATTCTTTGAAATCATGTGGATTCTGCAAGAGTCCAAGGAATATTTTCCTTTTATGGCTCTGAATCTCTAAATCATCTTTGGTTGATATCTGACATACTTGTTGACAGCCTAAATGGATTTTTTAATAGTGTAGCTTAGATAAATCTTTTTTTCTGTTGTAGGAGAGCCAAAAACATTTTTTATGGCTAACTCTAGCTTAATAAGGAGCCAGAGTTTAAAAAAAAAATGCAACCATTTAATTTTTAATATGGATTTGTTCCTTTGGTAATTAAAAACAAACATTTTGTAAAACTGCCAACATATTAATCAAAATAATATAGGGTTATGAACATCAGGCATTTAAATATGGTTTAAACCTTTCTGAGATGAAATCATGAAACAGTATTAAAACAGACTGAAATAAGCCCTTTTATTGCTTATGCATGTGCATAGTACAGACCAAAGGTCGTATATAAAGTTCACCTAGGGCCATATTAAATTTCAGTAGATTCTAAGATTTACTTGAGGTATACTTTAAATGCATGTGTCACTGTACTACCATGTAGCACCAGAAAATAAAATAAGTATGTATCACCTTCATTACGTAGACCTCAAAGTTTTTGACACTAGCCAAGTTTGATCATTGATGATCCAAATGTTTTCCATTTTTTCATATTAGTAGCAATGCTAAATGCTGCTTTCAAGTCAGGATAACAATGTAACTAGAACTTTTGTGGCTACATAGAGCTAGAAATTGTTTTAGCCAGAGACCAAATAAAAGAACCCCAAAGGAGAATTTTCTTCCTTTTTTTTTTTTTTTTTTTGCCTATGTTACTAGTAAGCAGCCAGACATAAGGATTATCAAGTATAATCACTTCAAGGCCCTTAAAATGTTATGCTTTGTGTAGTTCTATGCAGTGTGCTGGCATTTCATTCCCTTCTATTATTTTTATATTGTAGGCAGAGTCCAGAATTTCTTCTGCCATCTTAGATATTATATCAGTAAAATAAAAATCAAATACTAGTTACCTTATTTTGGTGTGTAATAAATACCTACATGTTAACACTTTAATCTTAAGTTTTAAGGGTCTTACTATTTTACTAGCAACTTTCTAATTTTCCAACACCAAATACACACACACACACACACACACACACACACATATATATATATATGAATGAATGACATCCTGGCTGCCACTTCTTTGGCTTAATTAGAATCTTGGACTGCTAGAATATTAAGAATGATCAGACTTTGTATGGAACCACCAAAAATCTGGGATACCCAAGCAATATTGAGAAGAACAAAGTTAGAGGCATCACATTTCCTGATTTCAAAGTATATTTGAACATACAGTGATGAAAATTGGATAGTTTTACAAAAACAGACACAAAGATCAATGGAACATAATACAGAATCCAGAATACATCCATGCCTTTAATTTTAGTTATCAACAAACAAGCCAAGAGTATACAATGGGAAAAGGATTGGCTTTTCAGTAAATGATGCCAAAAAAAAAACTGGACAGCCACTTGCAAAAGAGTAAAAGTGGACCCCCAACTTTACACTATACACAAAAACCAACTCATGGTGTTTGATTAAAGGCTAGAACATAAGACCTAAAACCATAAAATTCTTAGAAGAAAACAGTGGGTAAGCTCCTTGACATTGGTCTTCACAATGATTTTTTTGTTTTTGACACAAAGAGCAAAGGTGACCAAAAGGTGGGACTTCATCAAATTGAAAACTTTCTGCACAGCAAAGGAAACAAACCACGAAGACAATGACAAGGAACACTACAGAATGGAAGGAAATATCTGCAAACCACAAATCTGATAAGGAGTTAATACCTAAAATATATTGAACTCCTACAACTCAATGGCAACAAAACAAACCAAAAGAAAATCCAAACAATCCAATTAAAAATGGGCAAAGGACCTGAACATGCATTTTTCCCAAAAGACATCGAAATAGCCAACAGTTACCTGAACATGTGCTCAACCTCACTAATCACCAGGGAAATGTAAATCAAAACCACAATGAGATATTACCTCCCACCTGTCAGGATGTTGTTAAAAAACACCAAGAGAAAACAAATGCTAGTGAGGATGTGGAAAAAACGGAATGCTAGTACACTATTGGAAATGTAAACTGCTGCAGCCATTATGAAAAACAGGGAGTTTCCTCAAGAATTAAAAATAGAACTACCATGTAATCCAGCAATTCCACTTCTGGCGCTATATCCAAAAGAAATGAAATCATCATCTTGAAGAATCTCTACACACACACACACACACACACACACACACACACACACACAAGAATATTATTAAGACTTAAAAAAAGACAGAAATCCTGCCATTGTGGACAACATGGATCCAATTGGATGGCTTTATGCTAAGTGGCCAGACAGAGAAAAATAAGTAGCGCATGGTATCACTTCTTTGTGGGATCTAAAAAGAAAAGAAGAAGAAGAAGATGACAAAGAAGTAGTTGTCGTCATCGTCGTTGCCGTCAAACTCATGGAAACACAGAGTAGAATGGTGGTTACCAGGGGTTGGAGACTGGGAGAAATAGGGAGAGACTCATAAAAGGATGCCAACTTTCCATTGTAAGATGAATACGATCTGAGCATCTAATGTATAACATGGTGACTATAGTTACCAACACTGTACTGTGTAAGTGAAATTGGCTAATAAAGTAGAACCTTAAATTTCTCTCAATGGAAAATATAGGTAAGTATATGAGGTGATGGATGTGTTAACTAACTCGATGGTGGGAATCCTTTCACAATGTGTATGTATGTCAAATCATCACGCTATACACTTTAAATAAAACAACCATTTTATTTGTCAATTTTAAGGCTGAATAAAAAGGATGAGACATACTTTGACTAGGTCAATCCCATTCTTTCAAAAGTTTGAGCTGAAAATGTGATCCAGTTATTAGCTCTGAATTTCACTGTCCTCAATAAGTAAAGCTTGTTTAATAATGTTAAATGATGACCTTCAGTGAAATGACAGACAAGGTAGTTTAACAAACAGAATTCAAAAGAACATTCCCTCTGCTCAAAACAGTGTGGCATCATTAATTCTTAGAGAACAGGTTTCAGGCGCTAATAGTTTGTTTGGCCTATAAACATTTAAAAGTTTTAAGTACTTTGAAATAAGGTGAAAGCATATGTGGAGATGGAGTTTGGACTAGAACTTGAACTACTGTATAGATTTGTCTGCTACTTCATGATTGTAGTTTTTTCATGTATTTTTGCAGGACTATGAAGGTGAAGATCACTAGACTCCCATTTTCTTTATATTGATAGAGCCACTGAAAGCCCCAAACTACCACAAAGTCAGGAAATGCAAAGTGTGGTCACTTTCCACAACCTATTATGAAATAAAATTGCTTTGTATTTTTGCGTTATGTGAGGTTTCAGTTATTGATCTGGAGCATACATCATCAACAAGAAAATAACTGAATGTGGCCCTCTTTCTCCCCTTTATTCTCGATAAAGAAGCAGCTTGGTATAATAGCCAGCCACAAACTTCTCTCTGCCTCCTGAAAGATTAGTGCAGGTGCACTACAAAGAAGCAATAATTTATGTGTTTTTTATTATTGTATATTATTAATGTATAGTTTATTTTTGTGATGGGATTCTAAAATCACTTTTTCAAAAAGGTTTCCTGTAGTTCTGCTTGGGAATTACAAGTATCAACAATAAGAAATGGTTTGACTGAAATATAATGTACTGTGTTTTGGCCTTTGAAGTGTAAGGCCATTTTACTGATGCCACTGAACTAAAATGATCTTTAGTTATTCACTGGCCGTAAGATAAGGAGTACATCTTGCCACTTTCACAGTTCTCCAAGTAACAATGTGTAGGCTGAGAGAAGCTAACAGTTAAAATCAGTCTTCTCCACAGCAGCAGTTGAATGTGTTCTTTAAACTTTTGATGTTTTCTTAAGAAATAATTTTATCAGCTTTCCCCTAAATTAATCTGTCTCACTTGCAGCTATGAACCAATATAGTAAAGAGACAATTTGAAGATTCTTAAGTTTCTTTAAGGCCCCCAAAAGTCTGAAATGCAAAATACTCAGGACTTAAATGTGTTCTTTTAAAAATTTGTTCTGTTTCCTTATCACTCCCCATTTTTTTATAAAAAAATAAAACAAATACAAAACCTCAAAGTTAAAAACTCAAAACAAATTCTGTAACTCTAATGTCCTTGTTGAGCATATGGAATTTGGAACCAGGTAAACTTAGATTTGAATCTCAGCTTTCTTGTATTACTTCAGACAAAATATTAGCTTTCCTGAAGCTTTAATTTCACTTGTAAAATTTCAAATAATGATTGTGTCAATCTTTTAGGATTCTTGGGAAGATTCTATGATATAGTCGGCTTAGCAGAGCACCAACACACAGGGGATGGTAATTAGCAGGCAAATGCTTGTTGGCCCTTATCAAACTTCGTCTACTCTTATGTGCTGAATGTTCCCCCCAAGTCCTCTGTTGAAGTTCTAACCCCCAGGACCTCAGAATATAAACATATTTGGAGACAGGGCCTTTATTTAAAGAGGTGACTAAAGTAAATTGAGGACATATGGGTGGCCCCTACTCTAGTATGACTGATGTCTTCACAATAATTGTGAGATGTGGACAGAGATGCCAGTGAGTGGAGAAAAAGAATGAACAGTCAGCTACCCACAAGACAAGTAACGAGACCTCACAAGAAACCAATCCTGATGGAACCTTGACCTTGGATTTCTGGCTTGCAGGCCCACAAGAAAATCAATGTGTGTTGTTTAAGCCTATGGTATTTTGTTATGGTAGTGCTAGAAAACTAGTATGTCTCCCCAGGAAAAAAAAAAAAAAACAAAAAACTTCTCTTGTTCTGGAAACAAATCCGATTGCATTGGACAAAAGGGCTGACCTTATCATAAGGCTGGGCCATTATCATAGCACTTTTTAGTAGCCATAATCACTTGTCCAGGCCCCAAACAGCGTCACTTAAAGTCCTTCTGTAGGCCTTTTTTTTCTTTTGCTGAAGAAGGGTGGATGGTTCTCTAATTCTTCACTCAAGACTGTGATTCTAGAGCTTCTGTTAACCATAGCTGCTGAGGGAAGGATAGCCTGAGAGGACATAACAGGAACCCAGAGAGAAGCAAAGGTGAGAGGCAGAGACAGAGAGTCTCAGAGCTGCCCTTTGGTTCAGCAACTCTTTTTAATTTTGTGAGCTTCCCTGCAAAAATTTTTCTTTTTAAGTTGGGTTGCAGTTATCTTTAGCGAAAAAAAAAAAAAGAAAAAAAAAGAAAAAAAAAGTCCTGGCCATTCCTTTGATTTTTGTGATAAAATTGAACATGTGGTTCCATGAGGAAAAATAATCCTTAGATCAAAAGAGTTGATATCTTATGGGCCAAACTGTGTGTCCCCCCACCATATATTTTGAAGTACTAATCTTCAGTACCTCAGAATGTGACCTTATTGCAAATGGGGATTGCAAAGTCTATTGAGTTAAGATCAGGTTATACTATAGTAGGGTAAGTGCCTAATCCAGTACGATTTGTGGTCTTAAAAGAAGATAGCCATAGGAAGACACAGAGACACACACACATGGGGAGAGGGCCAGGCGAAGATGGAAGGTGAGACTGGAGTGATGCACTGACAACAGAGGAAGTCCCAAGATAGCTGGCAAACTATCAGAAGTTGGGAAGAAGCAAGGAAGGATTCCTCTATGTGTTTTAGAGGAAATTTGGCCTTGATTCTCCCATTTCAGTGCTCACACACTTGATTTTAGACTTCTAGCACCGAGAACTATGAGACAACACATTCCCACTGTTTTAAGTCACTCCACCTGTACTAATTTGTTATAGAAACCCTAGGAAACGAATACAGCCTATGAGAAAGAGGTTAAAATCTATGACACTCTCAATCTTTCCTTGAATTCCCAGGTTTTGAGCAATAAGGCCCTCCTTTCATCTTCCCTGATCCTGATTTTCAGTCCTCATTTTTTTTTTAAAGCATAATGCAATTTGTGTTACTATTTTAACATATATCCTAGATCATGTAGTTGATAAACTGTTCGACGTCAGGACATATGTCTTTTAGCTCCCCATAACCCAGCACAGTGAATAAATGTATCCACATCCTGCTGTTGTTACTGTCATAATGATCGCCATCACCATCAGTCAACACTGTTAATATAGCTACCATTTACTGATCACCTATTACACTGTCCTGATCCAAGCAAGGCACATTCATCATCCCATTTCATTTTCATAAGACCTGTGCACATAGATGTTAACTTATTTACAGAAGAGGAACCTGCTACTGAAAGTGATGAGTAGATTCCCAAAGATTCCATGGGCAGTGGGGGAGGGGAATTGAGCACATTTCTATGTCTCCCAAGTGAGAACCCTGATGGTAATGTGACTGTTCCTTTGTGAAGCTTTTCTAATTTTGCAATTGTTATACATTCTAGAATTTCATCTATTCTCTCAGTAACTGAAATACCCTTATATTTCTTTGTGTGGGCTGTGTTATCCTATAATATGATTTTAGTAATCAGATTACCAAGACTGCTTTCTCTATCTCAATTAACCTAAGCTCCTGCCTCTCATTGTGATTTAAGGTTAGGTGAAATTAAATTATTTTTTAAATATCATACAGATTGAAAATTCAAAAAAAAACCCCACAAATTTTCATGAACTGAATGATATATACATTAACTAATGATATATACATTAACTAATGCTTTTTTTTTAAACTATTCAAGTGCAGTGGTGAGAAGGTAGGGGAAAGAGTAGAACAAGGAATTAGATCTGTGACTGCCTGCGAACAATCAATCAAGATAACTCACTACCTTTAGACCAGCCAATATTCACTATGCTCATAATTTCCAGCACAAAGTAAAGGCTCCCTTAAAAACCACTGGGAAATCTTTACTTTTCTTCAGTCCCAACGATGATCTAAATGAACTAAATCTTTGTTTTCTCAGAAAATGCTTCCTTGACCTCCCACGTGAGATCAATGTCCACATTATGTCATAGTACCATGCCCTATTCTTCTATAGATATTAATTTTTAAAAAGCCTGTGTAATTTTTTGGTCTTTATTAACATTGTTGTTCTTCACTATTCTGTAAATGTCATGAGGGAATTACAACTTCAAATTTTTTACTCACAGTGTCCCTGGTGACTAGTTCAGTGTCTGGTATGTAAGTGATACTTAAAAGATTGAAAGAATGGATGAATAAATGACCCTAAGTGCAAAGTGCCTCTCATTTACTTCAACTGTCATTTTATTTGGGCTCTGATTCAAGCACTTGGACAATTCTTCCTAAAAGTACCTTTCCCATGGCATGGTGCCCTGGCCTCTTCTACTTTCTCTGCGCCCACACTCTTCATCTTTCTTCTGGATTCTTGTCTTCCTCCCACCTATTAATTAATGTGAGCATTTTCTCCTTCCAACATGTCCTATTGGACGATCACCCTCAGTTGTCATCCTGACCTTCCTCCTTGTTCAAATTTTTCTCTTGTGCCTGGTTTGGAGCCTGTAGCTGGTGTATATTTCCAGTATGGCACCAGAATACTCCATAGCATTCACTTGCTCGGTGTGTTTGTCTACCTTCTCATGTCCCCTTAATTCATGGGAAGGATTTATGTCTTATTTGTTTTACCAAATATGGTGCCCCACGCATATATTTATGAAAGAATGACCAAAAGGACTCCCTGCTCACAAGAAACCTCTAATTGTGTCCATCACACCTAGAATAAAACTCAAAGTCCTCAGCAAACTCCTCAAGCCCTTGCCTCATTTCACCTTTTTCTGCTGTCTCACTCAAATCAAGCCAAAATGGCCTTCTGGCTATTTGGTGACATACTAAGCACATTGATATTTCAGGGCTTTTGACCTGCTGTTCCTGTGGCCTTAAATCTATGGGTAGTTTTTAAGGCATCTGTGAACTTGTTTCTCCCAGATATTCCCATGGCTTTTCTCATTCAAGTCTCTACACAATAACCATTCTCCCAGAGGCCTTTATTGGCAACGTTATTGAAAATAGCATTGTGCTTTACTTTTTATCCCATATCCTGCTTTACTTATTTTGCTGTTCATAGCTCTTACCATGAGCTAATATTATGTTTATTGCCTGTTTATTGTTTGTCTGTGTTACTAGAATGTAGGCTCTGAGAAAGAAGGGATATTGCTTATTTTACTCAGGCTCTGTACTGTCAGCATTAAGAAGAGTCACATAGTAGGTCTGCCACAATTATTGCTGAGTAAATGAGTCAATAAATGCTCTCAAGCTTTTCAAAGGCGGGCATCATTTCACATTCCTTTTTTATATCACCAACGATCTGATACTCTGTCTTAAGTATAGGTTTCCAAAAACTACTTGTTGAATCTATTTTCATATGGAGGTCTCAATTCCATGCATAAGCATCATGTCCTGTTTCAAACCTTGGATCACTGTACTGTTAGGTATTAGAGTCAATCTCTTGAACTTCTGAATTTAGTCTTTACCTTTTTTGCTATCACATTTTATTTTACTTTTCTATGTTATTTTTCATATTATGTTTTCAGTTCCAACATGCTGTACTATTAATTATCTGATATCCAAATGAGAGAACACATTTCAGGTCTGTAGAAAACAGGTTTTCTTATCTGGGACTACTCTGGTACAGACAAAAAGTACATCTCCATAATTCTCCTAGAAACGGAGTAGATAAGTCATATATAATTAAGAAATAGAGTAGATTCTCTTGTGGATTCATTTTGGCTAATCATTATAATTTTGTTCATTACAGACAAATGGAAATCATGATAACCTAGGCTTTTGATACCATATAGATGGCATGTAGTGATCACTTTTTGGAGAAGGAGGAAAATACACAATTTCACTGAAATGTTTATAATTAGGGGAAATATTTTAGAAAATCTTTTACATAATATAAGCATAAAATCCCCCAGACTAAATTTCAGAAAATCAGATTGAAGTTTAACTGCATAACAATTGTGATTTAGAACCAAATGGTTTAAATTCTAAGCATCTTAGTTTTCTTCCTTATACACTATCTTCAAAATAGCTCATCAAACTAAATGAAATGGGGAGCCTTATTTTTCTCTTATTTTAACAAGACGTTTATTCATATTTGCATGGAAGGATTAAGCCCTTTTCAAAAAAAAAGTTGATTTATTTATTTTTGAGAGAGAGAGAGAGAGAGAGAGAGAGAGAGAGAGAGAGAGAATATGCATTCACGAGTAGGGGAGGGTCAAAAGGAGAGGGAGAGAAAGAATTGCAAACAAGCTCATCTGAGGCTCAATCCCTCAGACTAAGAGATCATGACCTGAGCAGATATCCAGTTGGACATTCAACTGACTGAGCCACCCAGGTGTCCTAAGCCCTTTTTTAAAAAGCAAAAATTCATGGCACATCTAGTATGGAGAAACTGTAGACCTTTCTAAAATGTAAAGTTAAGCAGACATGTAACTGGTACACAGTAGGGAACCTGAGCTATGGCTTCCTCACCTATTATGCGCTCTTCAGGCTTTATAAAGTGGAAAAAAAAAACCAGACATTTTTTCCTCCCTTTCCAACTGGCCACGTGACAAGCATTCAGACAATTTTCCAGTTGAGTCAAACATATTACTAGCTAAAGGGATGGGAAGAGGAAAAAAATAAGGAAGGAATCAAAGCTTCATCCACTATAAAAGTACACTAAATGACTAAATGGTTCAGTGTCAGATACTCTAAATTGCAACTGTTATAAGGAAAGGCACTTTTTTTTTTTTTAAATTTTTTTTTTTCAACGTTTATTTATTTTTGGGACAGAGAGAGACAGAGCATGAACGGGGGAGGGGCAGAGAGAGAGGGAGACACAGAATCGGAAACAGGCTCCAGGCTCTGAGCCATCAGCCCAGAGCCTGACGCGGGGCTCGAACTCACGGACCGCGAGATCGTGACCTGGCTGAAGTCGGACGCCTAACCGACTGCGCCACCCAGGCGCCCCTGGAAAGGCACTTTTTAATAAAATTCTACATCAGGGTTTCATAAGCTCACATCTACCAACCTCAGGGTCCATAAATAGATTTTAAGGGCTGTATCAACTTGTATGGGGAACGATTGCATCTTTATTTCTGCTTGCCTTCTACTGAAATTTAACATTTCCTCCAATTATGAAGGTAGGCAACAGAAACATTTAATCATTAATAGGAATCAGAAATATTTTAAAATCACATTACAGTTGGTGATATCACAAATTACTGTTTATCCTCATCACTGCTTTGATAGTTATTTTACATATTGCTGGATCTTATTATTTAATGTGTTGGGTTTTTTTAGTTAGTTTTTTTTTTTTTAATTTATTTCTTTTTTGAGAAACAGAGTGAGACAAAGCGTGAGCGGGGGAGGGACAGAGAGAGAAGGAGACACAGGATTTGAAGCAGGCTCCAGTCTCTGATCAAGCAGTCAGCAAAGAGCCTGATGCAGGGCTCGAACCCACAAACTGTGACATCATGACCTGAGCTGAAGTCGGACACTCAACCCACTGAGCCACCCAGGCCCCTAATGTGTTGTTAAGTCATGTAATTTTAAGAAAATAATTAAGTAACAGCATTTCAACATAATTGGTTCTGTTTATAATCCTAAATGTTTTGTTTCATGCATTTCAAAACATCATTCTGAGAACTTAGTCTTTAAGTGACGACCAAAAATCTTCATAGCACACACACACACACACACACACAAAAGATTAAGAATCTCTGATAGGTTGTTATTTTGTTTAAATTAGTAATATCTGCTAAGGTTTGTCTTTTAAACCAATTTAGGTGGTAGAATAAAAATGAAAATGATGCCCCAACATCATAAAAATGGTATATTGAGGTCAGTACAAAAAAACCCTATTGAAAAGACTATAAATTAAACTTTAAAAATTTGGTTTTTATAAAATGATTGCTATCAATCTCTACTGTGAAGGGCATCTTGACTTCTGAAAGGGCTGACAATTTTTCGTTTTCTTTTTTTAATTTCTGAGAAATTACTGGGTTCTTGTTTCTTTCCGTGAGTTCAGTTTTTTTAAGTGGATAGAGGTACAATGCATTTTATGTTAGCATTATGTGTAGAAAAGCTCTGCAGACACTGAGAAATCACCACACTGGTTCTGAACCTGACAGGGAAGCATGTTGGCAGACAAAAATAAATCCCAACATCAGTCACAAAAGTGGGTGACAGAGGAATGAGTAACAATTCAAAAAATATACTGGGCTTAAAAATAGAGTAAGTGAATGTAATTCGTTTTAGAAAAGCCATATTCTGGGGTACCTCGGTGGTTCAGCTGGTTGAGCGTCCCACTTGATTTAGGCTCATGTCATGATCCCTGGGTGATGCGATTGAGTCCTGTATTGGGCTCCACACCAACTTAGCGCTGAGCGTGGAGCCTGCCTAAGATTCTCCCTGTCCTTCTGTACCTTTTCTACTCATGCACACACATACGCTCTCTCCCTCTGTCTGTGTCTCTAAAAAATAAATCAACTAAAAAAATTTAAAAAACGTATTTTGTCACTAAGTCACTTGCATATTGGTCATGATTTGTGCACGAATTTGACCCTGAGCTCCTCTAAATTTCTTTTTCTCTACATTTATCTCTTTTAAAGGGGTAAAAAGATGAAAAAGGGAAAATAATGAGATATTCTTAAAATTCTCTTTAGTCCTGCTTGAAAATTTTATGCTACAGCAGACACCATGTCTTCTGGCAATAATCTATACATCAAAATCAGATAGTCTTCATAGGAATTTTTTAAAGATGCAACTTAAGAGAGGTGAAACTAGAAATAAATACTCCCATTAAAAATAGTGTAAATACATTTAGGAATTGTGAAACTAAAGCCACATGTACTAAATAACCACTAACAAATGAACCACAAGCTGACAGTAAAATACCAGGAGTTCACCAAAATGTGTGCCAAGTGAAAAGATGTCACTGTGAAGTATTAGTAATTCGTTCTTTTTCACCATATTCCTTACCACTAAATTAAAAAGACTCTGGGGATACCTGGGTGGCTTAGTTGGGTGATCATCTTACTTCTGCTCAGGTCATGATCTCGTGGCTCAGGGGTTTGAGCCTGCGTTGGACTCTGTGCTGACAGCTTGGAGCCTGGAGCTTGCTTCGGATTCTGTGTCTCCCTTTCTGTCTCTTGCCTGCTTATGCTCTCTCAACAGATAAATAAACAAACAAACAAACAAATAAATGATATTTTAAACATATTGCAAAACAGTCTTAATACTGACCGCTTCCAATATTCTAAAAATAACTGACTCATAACTTAAAAGGAATCTTTTAGAGGTGTTATAGTTTGTCCTACCTACAAAGAGAAGTATATTTAAGCAGCCAAGTTACAAACAGAAAGAGATTAAACTGACCAACTTTTTTAGATCTTTAATGAAAAAAATGTTAAAATGTTCATTTTTATGGTCAGAAGGCATTTTGTCTGCCTCACCGAAGTGGAAATTTAAACTGTGAATTAACTTGTTAATCATTCTCTATTTGAGGCTACATGGCCAATTCCAACACAAATGAGGCAGGAACTGTATCTTTTGCTTTTCTTCCTCTAAACACTTCGAAACAATAAGGCTTGACCTTTATATAGCTTTTTAACAAATTTAAACTCTCCCTCATACATTATTTTATTTAATCTTTTCTAAAATTTAGGAGTAGATACAATGATGCCCTAGAGCTACCTGCTTCAGCTCCTGAGATCTGTTAAATTTGTAAGTTTAACAAAGTGAAATTTTAAATTATGTAAACTTATGGATACATAAATTGTATTTGGAAAAAAGGCACTAAATACCTAAGATTCATTTCCAAATTTCTTTGCCACAGATCCTATTTATACGTGCTCATTTCCCTCCACTAACTATTACTAGCTTAATTTTACTAATGAGAATCCACTACTAATTGCTAACTTCACTAACTGAATCCTAAGAACAGTGGAAGTCATTTGACAGAGTAGGCACTAGAGTAGGGTCTTCAGTGAGTGTCTACGCTGTCTCTCTCCCTGTCTCTCTCTTTTTTTTTGGGGGGGGGGTCAGTTACGAAGTGAACAAATACTGAGTGCCTGCTAAGTGAAAGGTATTATAATTAGAGATTTACAATGAAAGCCTAACACCTTCTGTTTCCTCACTCAGCTGCTGACTTTGCTTTCCACTGCACAAAACAAATAGAAACTCTCAGGGGAGAATTTCACGTTTCTTCAACCATGTTTGATCTACCTGCTTGTATTTGCCCCCCGTCTTAGGTGATTCATTGGCATCATTTGCTGGTGAGGATTACTTTTGTTTCAAACAAACTCTTTCTTCTCTGGGATTCCATGCTATCACCGGGTACTAGTTTTTCTTTTCACCTTTCTTACAGAAATGTCTCATTTGCTTCCTTCTCGTCTCACTGGCCTCTCAACACTGGACTGCAAATAAGGGATCTTATCATGTTTAATAGATTTGTAACCTGTCCTTCTGTCTATCTATCTGCTTTTTTGACTGTGTATTAGATATACGTATCTCCATTCCAGAAAGCTCTCCAGAACTTCAGATCTCTGTCACTGGCCTGTTTGACATTTCCACTCAGAAGTCCAATAAGCATCTCAAACTTAACATGTCTTAAGCTTAACACTGAGCTCCTGATATACCTGTCTCCTACCTAATCCTCCATCAGATTCTCCTAGAGTCTTCTCATGGCGGGCCCCAAATCTTGACTACTTTCCTTTACTCACACCCCAAATCCATCTGAAAGCAAATTCTTTCAGGGCTATTTTCAAAACATATGCATAATTTGTTAGCCCGTCAACACACCATGGCCATTACCTTGGTCTGAAGTGACTGTTCAGTTCCTACATTGGTTACAGCAATAGCCTTTTAACTCATCTAACTATCTAACTTCTTCTTCTATGAGGCACCTGTAGTTACCAACACAGTAACCTAAATGATTCGGTTAAAACTTGTCAAAACAGGCCACTTTTCTGCTCAAAACCTGATACACCTGTCCAATGGCAAACTCATCTCACTTAGAATAAAAGCCAAAATCTGTGTTATGATAGGAAGGCTCATCCTGATTTGTACCTTCTCGTCTCATCTTCTACCTTCCCATGGCTCTCTGATCTCATATCCTTATTATTGCTCCCCTTGCTTATTCTGCTATTCTCTGAACACCTCTGGCACTTTCTTAACGCCGGGCCTCTGTGTTTATTCTTCCCTTGGCCTATGATTTTCCAAGTATGGTCATAGTAATGTTCTTTTTTTTTCTTAAATGTCTTGCTTTACTCAAACCTGTCTCCCTCTGGCCTTCCCTTATCTTTAAATTAAAAAAAAAATTTTTTAACATTTATTTATTTTTCAGACAGAGAGAGACAGAGCATGAATGGGGGAGGGTCAGAGAGAGGGAGACACAGAATCTGAAACAGGCTCCAGGCTCTGAGCTGTCAGCACAGAGTCCAACGCGGGGCTCAAACTCACAGACCGTGAGATCTTGACCTGAGCTGAAGTCAGCCGCTTAACTGCCTGAGCCACCCAGGCGCCCCATTCCCTGATCCTTTAGATAAGACTAACATTCAATCCTTCATCTTTCTTATTCCCTTTCTGACATTCAATCCTTCATCTTTCTTATTCCCTTTCTGACTTTTTTTTCTTAGGATTATCTCTGTCATATAACGCATATTTAACTTACTTATCCTCTTTATGGTTTCTCCTTTTTTCAAATGTAAATTTTGGATAAAGGACTTTTTTCTCTTTTTGTTCAATATCCTATCCTAAAACCTAGAACAGTGCCCAATGCATGTTGCTAAATAAATACTTGTTGAATCAAAGATGAAATGACAGAAAAAAATATATAGAAATTGGAGCAATGAATGATCTACTTAGGCTTATAATGGTTTAAAGAAAGAAAACTCAGTCAAGTTTCTCCAAATTATGAGGAAGTGATTTTGAGTATACGCACCCAGGAAGGTAAGAATTTTCAGGTTTATTATGAGTTCATTCTAAATCAATTCAGAGCACTGGGGCAGTAAGAGGTTGTAGATCTTCATTCTAGAGCTGAACTGTTAAACTGATTCAGCAACTCTGGGCAGGTCTCACTTTCCCCCCAACCCCCACCTTGCCAAACTGATTTTCCAACAATATATCTTTTCTGTATTGCATAGTTTTTATTATCTTAGGCCTTGACTTGAACATAGCCCATGACCACTCCCCACTCTCCCTCCCCAATACCAGCTTTTTCTATCATGAACTTTCAGCTTCAGTTCCCACTGCTAACTTTTCACTGTTTTCTATCTCTTATATGGAAATCGTAAGAGAAAAAAAATCTTCTTAAAAGCAAATATTTTTACAACTTAAGTAACTGGCCAGTCTAAGAAATGTCTGTCTTGCTTCAGTAATACTACCATGATATCACATAGCACGATGGCAGTAGGTGTCCTATAGAACAAAATGATTTCTTAAGGACTTTTTTATTTGAATGTTTAACATGTGTAAACTTTTAATTAAGACAAAAATAATATTCCATTGACTCTCTCAACAAATTTCTACCTCAGGATTACTGACTACTAGTAGCAATTTGGATTTAATATTTTCCTTATGATATGTTACTTTTATAAAATAATGGCAAAAACCTTATGTACACTTTATAATAATATTTGGTTAGTTCATTTCATTGAAAATATTTACCAGTACTTATGAAAAGAAACGGGATATATTGAGGAATGAGACAACATTCTAAGGATTAACTCTTTAGCAGAGGCATTCAACAAGGTATGGTTACTTAAAAAGAGTTACTGGCCAACCATCGCATTAAGACAACTGTATTCAGTAGATTGTAATAAGATAAGAAACATCACAGTTACCTTAAAAAATATAATATCACAATGCATGCCTGAGGGGTTAGTCATTTAACACATATTTATTATGCACTTTTTCCAATTTTATTGAGAAATGATTGACATGTATCACTTTGTAAGGTTAAGGTGTACTGTATAGTATGGTTAATTTATCTTTCAAATGGAAGTGTGTCCCTTTTGGCCACCTTCATCCAATTTCCTCTTCCCATCCTCCATCTCTGGTAACCATAGTCTTTTTTTTTTTTTTTTTCGGATATGATCACAATTTTATTTATTTATTTATTTATTTATTTATTTATTTATATTATGAAATTTATTGTCAAACTGGTTTCCATACAACACCCAGTGCTCATCCCAACAGGTGCCCTCCTCAATACCCATCACCCACCCACTCCTCCCTCCCACCCCCCATAAACCCTCAGTTTGTTCTCAGTTTTTAAGAGTCTCTTATGTTTTGGCTCCCTCCCTCTCTAACCATTTTTTTTTCTTCCCCTCCCCCATGGTCTTCTGTTAAGTTTCTCAGGATCCACATAAGAGTGAAAACATATGGAATCTGTCCTTCTCTGTATGACTTATTTCACTTAGCATAACACTCTCCAGTTCTATCCATGTTGCTACAAAAGGCCATATTTCATTCTTTCTCATTGCCACATAGTATTCCATATCCATTTGTCAGTTGATGGACATTTAGGCTCTTTCCATAATTTAGCTATTGTTGAGAGTGCTGCTATAAACACTGGGGTACAATTGCCCCTATGCATCAGTACTCCTGTATCCCTTGGGTAAATTCCTATCAGTGCTACTGCTGGGTCATAGGGTAGGTATATTTTTAATTTTTTGAGGAACCTCCACAGTTTTCCAGAGTGGCTGCACCAGTTTGCATTCCCACCAACAGTGCAAGAGGGTTCCCATTTCTCCACATCCTCTCCAGCATCTATAGCCTCCTGATTTGTTCATTTTGGCCACTCTGACTGGCATGAGGTGCTATCAGAGTGTGGTTTTGATTTGTATTTCCCTGATGAAGAGTGACATTGAGCATCTTTTCATGTGCCTGTTGGCCATCCGGATGTCTTCTTTAGAGAAGTGTCTATTCATGTTTTCTGCCCATTTCTTCACTGGATTATTTCTTTTTTCTTTTTTCTTTTTTTTTTCAATATATGAAATTTATTGTCAAATTGGTTTCCATACAACACCCAGTGCTCATCCCAAAAGGTGCCCTCCTCAATACCCATCCCGCACCCTCCCCTCCCTCCCACCCCCCATTTCACTGGATTATTTCTTTTTCGTGTGTGGAGTTTGGTGAGCTCTTTACAGATTTTGGATATAGCCCTTTGTCCGGTATGTCATTTGCAAATATCTTTTCCCATTCTGCCAGTTGCCCTTTAGTTTTGTTGATTGTTTTCTTTGCAGTGCAGAAGCTTTTTATCTTCATGAGGTCCCAATAGTCATTTTTGCTTTTAATTCCCTTGCCTTTGGGGATGTGTCAAGTAAGAAATTGCTGCGGCTGAGGTCAGAGAGGTTTTTTTTCCTGCTTTCTCCTCTAGGGTTTTGATGGTTTCCTGTCTCATATTCAGGTCCTTTATCCATTTTGAGTTTATTTTTGTGAATGGTGTAAGAAAGTGGTCTAGTTTCATTCTTCTGCATGTTGCTGTCCAGTTCTCCCAGCACCATTTGTTAAAGAGACTGTCTTTTTCCCATTGGATATTCTTTCCTGCTTTGTCAAAGATGAGTTGGCCACACTTTTGTGGGTCTAGTTCTGGGGTTTCTCTTCTATTCCATTGGTCTATGTGTCTGTTTGTGTGCCAATACCATGCTGTCTTGATGATTACAGCATTGTAGTAGAGGCTAAAGTCTGGGATTGTGATGCCTCCTGCTTTGGTCTTCTTCTTCAAAATTATTTTGGGTATTCGGGCCTTTTGTGGTTCCGTACAAATTTTAGGATTGCTTGTTCTAGCTTCGAGAAGAATGCTGGTGCAATTTTGATTGGGATTGCATTGAATGTGTAGATAGTTTTGGGTAGTATTGACATTTTAACAATATTTATTCTTCCAATCCATGAGCACGTAATGTTTTTCCATTTATATGTTCTTCAGTTTCCTTCATAAGCTTTCTATAGTTTTCAGCCTACAGATCTTTTACATCTTTGGTCAGGTTTATTCCTAGATATTTTAATTTTCTTGGTGCAATTGTGAATGGGATCACTTTCTTTATTTGTCTTTCTGTTGCTTCATTATTAGTGTATAAGAATGCAACTGATTTCTGTACATTGATTTTTATATCCTGTGACTTTGCTGATTTCATGTATCTGTTCTAGCAGACTTTTGGTGGAGTCTATTGGGTTTTCCATGTATAATATCATGTCATCTGCAAAAAAGTGAAAGCTTGACTTCATCTTTGCCAATTTTGATGCCTTTGATTTCCTTTTGTTGTCTGATTGCTGATGCTAGTGCTTCCAACGCTATGTTAAACAACAGTGGTGAAAGTGGACATCCCTGTTGTGTTTCTGGTCTCAAGGAGAAAGCTGTCAGTTTTTCCCCATTGAGGATGATATTAGCTGTGGGCTTTTCATAAATGGCCTTTATGATGTTTAAGTATATTCCTTCTACCCCGACTTTCCTGAGGGTTTTTATTAAGAAAGGATGCTGAATTTTGTCAAATGCTTTTTCTGCATCAATTGACTGACAGGATCATATGGTTCTTATCTTTTTTTTTATGAATGTGATGTATCATGTTGATTGATTTGCGAATGTTGAACCAGCCCTGCAGGCCAGGAATGAATCCCACTTGATCATGGTGAATAATTCTTTTTATATGCTGTTGATTTCCATTTGCTAGTATCTTATTGAGGATTTTTGCATCCATATTCCTCAGGGATATTGGCCTGTAGTTCTTTTTTTTTTTACTGGGTCTCTGTCTGGTTTAGGAATCAAAGTAATGCTGGCTTCATAGAATCAAAGTAATGCTGGAAGTTTTCCTTCCCTTTCTATTTTTTGGAATAGCTTGAGAAGGATAGGTATCATTTCTGCTTTAAATGTCTGGTAGAATTCCCCTGGGAGCCATCTGGTCCTGGACTCTTATTCGTTGGGAGATTTTTGATGACTGATTCAACTTCTTCTCTGGTTATGGGTGTGTTCAAGCTTTCTATTTCTCCCTGTTTGAGTTTTGGAAGTGTGTGGGTGCTTAGGAATTTGTCCCTTTCTTCCAGGTTGTCCAGTTTGTTGGCATATAATTATTCATAGTATTCCCTGATAATTGTTTGTATCTCTGAGGGATTGGTTGTAATCATTCCATTTTCATTCATGATTTTATCTATTTGGGTCATCTCCCATTTCTTTTTGAGAAGCCTGGCTAGAGGTTTGTCAATTTTGTTTATTTTTTCAAAAAACCAACTCTTGGTTTCGTTGATCTGCTCTACAGTTTTTTTAGATTCTATATTGTTTATTTCTGCTCTGATCTTTATTATTTCTCTTCTTCTGCTGGGTTTAGGCTGCCTTTGCTGTTCTGCTTCTATTTCCTTTAGGTGTGCTGTTAGATTTTGTATTTGGGATCTTTCTTGTTTCTTGAGATAGGCCTGGATTGCAATGTGTTTTCCTCTCAGGACTGCCTTTGTTGCATCCCAAAGCATTTGGATTGTTGTATTTTCATATGTCCATATATTTTTAAATGTCTTCTCTAATTGCCTGGTTGACCCATTCATTCTTTATTAGGGTGTTCTTTAACCTCCATGCTTTTGGATGTTTTCCAGACTTTTTCTTGTGGTTGATTTCAAGCTTCATTGCATTGTTGTCTGAAAGTATGCATGGTATGATCTCAATTCTTGTATACTTATGAAGGGCTGTTTTGTGAACCAGTATGTGATCTATCTTGGAGAAGGTTCCATGTGCACTCAAGAAGAAAGTATATTCTGTTGCTTTGGGATGCAGAGTTCTAAATATATCTATCAAGACCATCTGATCCAGTGTATCATTCAGGGCCCTTGTTTCTTTATTGATCCTGTGTCTATATGATCTATCCAATGTTGTAAGTGGAGTATTAAAGTCCCTGCAATTACCACATTCTTATCAATAAGGTTGCTTATGTTTGTGATTAATTGTTTTATATATTTGGGGGCTTCCGTATTCGGTGCATAAACATTTATAATTGTTACCTCTTCCTGATGGATAGACCCTGTAATTATTATATAATGCCCTTCTTTATCTCTTGTTACAGCCTTTAATTTGAAGTCTAGTTTGTCTGATATAAGTATGGCTACTCCAGCTTTCTTTTGACTTCCACTAGCATGATAATTAGTTCTCTATCCCCTCACTTTCAATCTGAAGGTGTCCTCAGGTCTAAAATGGGTCTCTTGTAGACAGCAAATAGATGGGTCTTTTTTTTTTTTTTTTTATCCATTCTGATACCCTATGTCTTTTGGTACATTTAGTCCATAGGACTATGGTGCATTTAGTCCGTTTACATTCAGTGTTATTATTGAAAGATATGGGTTTAGAGTCATTGTGATGTGTGTAGGTTTCATGTTTGCAGTCATGTCTCTGGTACTTTGTCTCACAGGATCCCCCTTAGGATCTCTTGTAAGGCTGGTTTAGTGGTGATGAATTCCTTCAGTTTTTGTTTGTTTGGGAGGACCCTTATCTCCTTCTATTCTAAATCACAGACTTGCTGGATAAAGGATTCTCGGCTGCATATTTTTTCTGTTCATCACATTGAAGATTTCCTGCCATTCCTTTCTGGCCTGCCAAGTTTCAGTAGACAGATCTGTCACGAGTCTTATCAGTCTCCCTTTATATGTTAGAGCATGTTTAGCCCTAGCTGCTTTCAGAATCTTCTCTTTATCCTTGTATTTTGCCAGTTGCACCAAGCTACGTCGTTCAGAAGATCGATTCAAGTTACGTCTGAAGGGAGTTCTCTGTGCCTCTTGGATTTCAATGCCTTTTTCCTTCCCCAGATCAGGGAAGTTCTCAGCTATTATTTTTTCAAGTACACCTTCAGCACCTTTCCCTCTCTCTTCTTCCTCTGGAATCCTAATTATGCGTACATTATTTCATTTAATTATGTCACTTAGTGCTCTAAGTCTCCCCTTGAACTCCTGGATTTTTTTTTTATCTCTCTTTTTTCTCAGCTTCTTTTTCCATAATTTTATCTTCTAATTCACCTATTCTCTCCTCTGCCTCTTCAATTGAGCTGTGGTCACCTCCATTTTATTTTGAAGCTCATTTATAGCATTTTTTATCTCTTCCTGTTTCTTAGTCCCTTGATCTTGATCTCTGTAATAATAGATTCTCTGCTGTCCTCTGTATGTTTTTCGAGCCCAGCGATTAATTGTATGACTATTATTTTAAATTCACTTTCTGCTATATTGCTTAAATCGTTTTTGATCAGTTCATTAGTTGTTGCTACTTCCTGGAGTTTCTTTTGAGGAGAATTCCTCCATTTTGTTGTTTTGGATAGTCCCTGGAGTGGCACAGAACTGCAGGGCTCTTCCCCTGTGCTGTCTGGAGTAACTTGCGTTGATGGGTGGGGCCACAGTCCGACCTGATGTCTGCCCTCAGCCCACTGCTGGGGCCACAGTCAGACTGGTGTGTACCCTATCTTCCCCTCTCCCAGGGGCAGGACTCACTGTAGAGTGTTGTGGCCCCTGTCTGGACTACTTGCACACAGCCAGTCTTGTGGTACTACTTCGATGGGATCTGGCTATTACTGGGCTGGATCTGCAAGGTGCACAAGGGCGGGAGGGGTAGGCTCAGCTCACTTTGTCTGCAGTGGTCTGCTTCGGGAGGGGCCCTGCGGCCCTGGGAGGGAGGCAGACCCATTGGAAGTATGGACCTGCAGAAGGACAGCGTTGGGTGTTTGCGAGGTGCAAGCAAGTTCCCTGACGGGAACTGGTTCCCTTTGGGAATTTAGCTGGGGGATGGGCGAGGGGGACGGTGCTTCCCAGCACCTTTGTTCCCCACCAAGCTGAGCTCTGTCCTCTGGGTCTCAACAACTCTCTCTCCTGCTCTCTGAGCAGAGCTGTTGACTTATAGCATTCCAGATGTTAAGTCCCACTGGCTGTCAAAACACACTCCATCCGGCCCCTCTGCTTTTGCAAGCCAGACTTGGGGGCTCTGCCTTGATGGGCAGGCTGCCCCTTCACCACCCTGGCTCCCTCCCGCCAGTCCGTTTAGAGCGCACTGCCTCTCCACCCTTCCTTCCCTCTTCTTTGGGCCTGTCATCTACACTTGGCTCCGGAGAGTCTGCTCTGCTAGTCTTCTGGTGGTTATTGGGGTAAATTAGGCAGATGTGGGTGGAATCTAAGCTATCAGCAGGACGCGGTGAGCCCAGCGTCCTCCTACACCACCATCTTCTCCCGGAATCCTGGTAACCATAAGTCTTATCTCTTTTTCTGAGTTTCTTCTTTTCTTCATTTTTTAGATTCTACATGTGATATTATACACTATTTGTCTTTTTTCTGTCTGACTTATTTCACTCAGCATAATTCCTTTAAGGCCCATCCATGTGGTTGCAAATGATAGGACTTCTTCATTTTTTATGGCCAAGTAATATTCTATTAGATAGATAGATAGATAGATAGATATGGACAGATATAGGTCTATATATCACAACATCTTTATCCACTCATTCATCAATGGGCACTTAGGTTTCCATGTCTTGGCTGCTATAAATAATGCTGGTAGGAACCCTAAGGGTATAAATATCTCTTTAAAATAGTATTTCATATCTTTTGGATATATTCTCAGAAGTGGATATGCTACATCCCATGATATTTCCAGGTCTTTTTTCTAATGTTTATTTATTTTGAGAAAGAGAGTGTGTGAGCAGGGGAGAGGCAGAGAAAGAGGGAGAGAGAGAATCCCAAGCAGCTCCGTGCTGTCAGCAGAGTCCAACATGGGGCTCGATCCCACAAACTGAGAACATGACCTGAGCTGCAGACAGGAACCATAAGCTAAATCAATTGAGGCATCCAGGTGCCGAAGTTTTTGGTTTCTGATGATCCTCCATATTGTTTGTTATAGTGTTATCCATTTACAATTCGATCAGCTTTGCAAAGGGTTCCCTTTTTCCACATCCATACCAGCATTTGTTTTTATGAACGGATGTTGAATTTTGTCAAATGCTTTTTTGGAATCTACTGAGATGATATGATTCTTTTCTTTCATTCTATTGAGCTTATGTATCACACGAATGATTTGCATATGTAGAGCCTTCTTTGTATCCCAGGTATAAATCCCACTTGGTCATGGTGAATGATCCTTTCAATGTAATGAATTTGGTTTGCTAAAATGTTATTGATCATTTTTGCATTTATATTCATCAGGATATTGGCCTGCAGTTTTCTTTTCTAACACTTATTTCCTGTGTCTGGTATCAGGATAATTCTTGTCCCTTAAAATGAGTTTTGGGAGTGTTTTTTCCTTTTTAATTTGTGTGTGTGTGTGTGTGTGTGTGTGTGTGTGTGTGTTTAAGAGTGTGAGAAGGATTGGTGTTAATTCTTATTTAAATGTTTGTTAAAATTTACCAGGGAAGCCATCTGGCGCTGGGCTTTTCTTCCCTGGAAGATTTTTGATTAGCGATTCAATTTCCTTACTAGCAATTGGTCTACTCAAATTTCCTATTTCTTCCTGATTCAGTTTTGGTAAGTTGTATATTTCTAAGAATTTTCCTATTTTTTTTCTAAGTTTCCAGGTTGTTGGCATATATTTGTTTACAGTATTAAGTAATTTTTATCTCAACACATTGTTCTAGGCATTATGCCATGTACAGTGAAGGAAATACACAAGGACCTTGCTTGTATGGTACTTAATGCTGGAGGATGAGATGAACAATAAATAATTAAAAAAAAACAAGGTTTGATTTCAGTAAGTGCTCTGTAGAGAATTAAAATAAGGTTCCAGGTGCTATTAGAGTGAGAAATGAAGTCTCTCTCAGATAGGTATTAAGCTGAGATATGAATGACAAAATGATACACCATATGAATATTGGGGCAATAACATTGTGGGTCAGTGTAATAAAGTCAGTAAATTTGAAGAAAATTAATGATAGTGTGACTGGAGCATAATGATTGACATGAGTGTAATGATTGGAGCATAAATGTTCCAGAGAAAGACTTTTCAGGTGAGGAGGGATAGAAAACAAGAGAAAAAGGTCTTGAGGGCAATAGCATGATCTTATTTAGGTTCTTAAAGTTCATTTTGGTTACATCGGTTGTAGGTAGACAAAAATGGAAGATGGGCTATAAATTAGTAGACTACTGCAATCAGCAATTATCCAGGTGAGAGGTGATGGTGGCCTAGACAAGGAAGATGTCAGTGCAGATGGCCAAAAGGGGAGACACAGTATAGTTTGACATATTGATAGAACTTGCTGATGGATTGGGTGATAATTATATAGGAAAGAAAGAAAATCAGTTGTAAATCCTAGAATTTGGCTTGAACAACTGGATGTATTGTATTATTATTTACCAAATTACCAAGACTGGAGTGTAATAAGCTGGGTTTTATATTAATATTGTTTATCTTCTCAAAACCACCTCCACTCTTTTAATTGTCCTGTGTATTACGGTGGCTGAAAACATGCAATCTACATTTATCAAACTCACTTGTCAACAGTTACTGGTTTTGTTTTTGCCTACGAGGCACTCTTGTTAGAGATGTGGAGGAAACAAGGAGAAGGCATTTCTTCTGTGGGGGCTGCATGGACATTAGAGATGACAGATAAAGGATTTTCCCCAGTGGCCTCCAATTGTCCTCCCAAGAGTCACCCACTTCAATGTTACACGTAACGAAGACTAGAAAGTATAGTTTCTGAGTTTCCTGCCTATCTTGGTTTGTCCCTAGCTGGGGCTTCCCCAGACTTGCTAATAATTGTACAATTCTCTGGTTCCCTAAGTTATTTCCTGTATGAAATACTTAGACTAGTTAATATTTTCCTGAACAAACTATGACTAATAAAGGGAGAATAATTATTATTCTGCTTTCTGGATTCAAAAGAGAGAGGTCAGAGCTGGAGATATAGATTTTGGAATCATTGGTATTTAGATAATAAACATGGGACAGGATGAAGTTTCTTTGCAGATAAAATAAATGGGGCAGGAGAGAATCCTGTGGGTTCAAACCTTTTGAAGTTAAATAAAAAAGAAGTCAGAACAAAAGAATGAAACTGGACCACTTCCTTATACCATACACAAAAATAAACTGAAAATGGATTAAGGACCTAAATGTAAGACCTGAAACCATAAAAATCCTAGAAGAGAGCACAGGCAGTAACTTCTCTGACATTGGTCATAGCATTCTCTGACATTGCTTGTATCCTTCTATATAAGTCTCTGAGACATGGGAAATAAAAGCTAAAATAAGTTATTGGGACTACATCAAAATAAAAAGCTTCTGCATGGCAAAGGAAACAACCAATACAACTACTAGACAACCTAGTGAATGGGAGAGGATATTTGGAAATGACATATCCAATAAAGGGTTAGTATCCAAAATATATAAAGAACTTATACAATTCAACACCCCCAAACCAAATAATACAATTAAAAATGGGAAAAAGATATGAGTAGACATTTATTTAAAGAAAACATCTAGATGGACAACTGACATATGAGAACATGCTCAACATCATTCATTATCAGGGAAATGCAAATCAAAACCACAGTGAGATAACACCTCACATTTGTCAAAATGGTTAAAATAAAAACTCAAGAAACAAGTATCAGTGAAGATCGGGAGAAAAATGAACCCTTGTGCACTGCTGGTGGGAATGCAAACTGGTGCAGCCACTGTTGAAGATGGTATGGAAATAACCCTCCCAAAATTAAAAATAGAACTACCCTATGATCCAGTAATCGCACTACTGGGTATTTACTCAAAGAATATCAAAATACTAGGTGATCTATGTACCCTTGTGTTTATTCCAGCGTTATCTAAAATAGCCAAATTATGGAAGCAGTACAAGTATACATCAATAGATGAATAAAGATGTGGTGTGTGTATACACACACACACACACACACACACACACACACACACACACGCTGTAATATTATTTAGACATAAACCAGAATGAAATCTGGCCATTTACAACAATATGGATGGATCTAGAGAGTATAATGTTTAGCAAAATAAGCCAGTCAGAGAAAGACAAATACCATGTGATTTCACTCATATGTGGAATTTAAGAAACCAACAAGTAAATGAAGGGGTGTGGGGGAAGAGATAAATGAAAAAAGAGACTCTTAACCATAGAGACAGATGGTTCCCAAAGGGGGAGGTGGGTGGAAGGATGGGTGAAATTGATGAAGGGAATTAAGAGTAGACTTATCTTGATGAGCACTGTCATGTATGAAAGTGTCGAATCACTATACTGTACACCTGAATGTAATATAACACTATATGTTATCTACACTGGAGTTTAAAAAAATATATAATCTAAACAAAGGAGTCAGGAAAGAATACCAGGCAAGAGAGGTCAATGAATGAGAAGTAAATTTAAGTAGGTATGGCATTATGAATGACAAGGGAAGAAACTGTTTCAACAAAGGAGGTCATTGTAGGCTAGAACAGCCAGGGAAGGTTTAACTGCAGATGAGGGGACCCGAAAGGTGAATTTACTTCTGATTAAGAAGGAATGACTTTTTAGACGGTTATTGAACACAGCAAGAAGAGTTTGAGCATGGTAACAGAAGTGTTAATGCGTGTGGGTCTTTGTACATGGAGTGGGAGGGGTGGGAAAGAGAGTATAAAAAAATACATGAGAGCCATTAGAGATTTTGGAGTTGGTGAAAATTCGAAAATGATAAGGCCATTGAAAAAATTAGATGAGTTAATCAGAAAGACTTTGTTTTAAAATAATATCTATACAAGCAAAAAGATTTCAATGGAAGACATTTAGTAGGCTGCAATGACATTAAATATTGACATAAAATAGGCCCTTTTTGGGAGTTTTATGTTGAGCTGATTATACTGATGAAAAGGGAGGTTAAGAGAGGGAACTGATTCTGCCTTTTCTGTAAAGGTAGCTTTTCCTTTTCCTTTTTCTTTTCTTTTTGCACTGCCTTTGAATTATATCTTTGCACAACATAATTCTGTATTAAAAAAATCAGTTCAATAATTAATTAAATGACATTTAATAAAAATTTTACTTGGAAAGATGTTTCTTTTATTTCTTGCTATTTTTCTCTTATGAAAATTCCAAACATATTTCAAATTAGTATAATATAAAACTTTTTGTTTCTAATACCCACTTCAACAGTGATTAAGACATGTCTTCGTGCAAATCCCATTCTATCATTTAGTAATTTATATCATTTTCTAATATGTATTTTAGTATATATCTCTAAAAGCGAACTCTAAAAAAACATCCATAATACAATCCACACCTAAAAATTAACAATAAGCCCATTCACTCTTTAGTCAGAGTTCAAATTCCCTTAATGTTCTCATAACATTTTGTTACCGGTTTATTTGAGTTTATCTTTTAAAAACAGTATGTAATACTAACATTCATAAAAGAGTATATGTATATCATATATGTAAAATGTAAAGCAATTAATAAAACAAGTCTTAAGAATCCCAAGTCCCAGGTCTAGAACTATAATGTATCAGTAGTGATGAATCTACCTGTCGCCTCTCCACTATTCACACCCTGTGCCATTTTATCAAGTTAGTACTATTCTGGGCTTTCTATTCATTACTTCCTTGTTTTTCCCTTAAAAAAAAAAGGTTTTGCCACATATATATGTGTTCTTAATACGTGGTTTAGTTTTACTTGTTCTTAGGCTTTAGAAAAACATCATATACTGTCATTTGCTTTTTCCCTCCTACTAATCATGTTTCTAAGGTTTGTCTATGTTGTTCTGTGTACCTGAAGTTCATTTTTTTTCTCTGCAGTATAATCTTTCATAGAGTGATGATCATTGTTTACTTCATCTTTTCCTGTTCATAGATATTTTGTCTGTGTCTAGTTTTTTTCTAATATGAACATTTTCTGTGAACACTATAGCTCCTATTAAACATGTACAAAAGATCTGCAATGCGAAGCAATGGAATTGCTAGGCCTTAGGTTACTGTCGTGTTCAACTTTGCAGAATCATGCCAAATTATGTTCCAAAGTAATCATACCAATTAACATTCCCACTAGCACTTTATTAGAATCCTCATTGTAGCACACCTTTACCAAATTAATAATTTTTTTAGATTTCTTATCAAGTCTTGGTTTAAAATAAATTTTTAGGGTTTATTAATTTTGACGAGGAGACAGAGAGACAGAGTGCCAGTGGGACAGTGGCAGAGAGAGAGGGAGACACAGAATCCAAAGCAGGCTCCAGGCTCTGAGGTATCAGCACAGAGTCCAATGTGGGGCTCGAACCCAGGAAGAGTGAGATCACGACCTGAGCTGAATTCTGATGCTTCACTGAGTGAGCCACCCAGGTGCCCCAAGTCTTGGTTTAATATGTATTTTCCTGACTACTAGTAAGGTTGAACAATTTTTTATGTGACTGTTTACCATCAAACTCTTCCATGAAGCGGCTGATTTTCTATTTTTGTAATTTCTTTTTTTTAAGCAGGCTTCATATCCAGCACAAAGCCCAATGCTGGGCTTGAATTCATGACCCTGAGATCAAGACCTGAGCCAAGATCAAGAGCTGGCACTGAAACAGCTGAACCACCTAGGAGCCCCTCTATTTTTGTGTCTTCTTATGGATTGATATTTTTAAAAGTATTAAAGACATTTGTATTATGGATAGTAATCCTTTACTATTAACATGATTTGAAATACTTCCAGGTTGTGGTTTCTATTTTCACTTTCTTTGTAGTATCTCTAGATGAAAGACGTTCTTACTTTAATGTAATCAAAATCAATTATTTTAGTATTAGTGAGTTTGGAGTCTTGTGAAGAAATCCCTCTTATCTCAGGTTTATAATAATTATCTTATACTTCCTTACAAAAATTGTACAATTTTACCTTTCACATTTATATTTTTATGTAATCCAACCTTTCCTGGATAATTCCAGAATAAATCCAAAATTTTTAAAGTATTTTACATAAAACTTCTAATTATTATGAATTTAGTGATTACTGTGGGTCAGATTCCCTGGGAAGCAGACTGAGACTCTGAGATTTTGGGGGACAACACCTATGAGGGATGGGACTAACTAGGATGGGCAAAGAGCAAGGTTGAGCTGTGACAAAATGATGACAGAGGACTCAGCTACTCCAAGAAGGAAATCTGGAAGCCATTAGGCCATTAGAATAGTCCCATTTGAGGCAATGCCAAGGCCTTTGTTCTGCCCCATCAACTAGACATTTGCAAAGCTGGTAGCGGGGCTAGACCTTTAAAAAGGCAGCCCCCTTAAACTAAAGGCAGTTTTTAGAGAGGAACTCAGGTCTGAGCCTTTAGTAACTAAAATTCCTGCAAGTTGAGAGTGGTACGATCACCCTGAGGGGTATCTGCGGCAGCACACAAAACCCCCACAACTATTTAACGACTATAATGGCTTACAAACCAAGGTTAGAAGATGATGTCCACTGCTATACCCACATGGTAGTGTCAGAAACATAGTAGGCAAACAATAAATATTTGCTGAGAGAATAAACATAACATGAAGTAGACACAATGGGTAAAAGTTTTTATTCCCCTTAAGTTGCTTTTAGCCATGTATTAAATAATCGAATACATCACATTGAGCAGATTTTGTCGAAGCCTAAGTTTTGATCACCTGAAATAGTGATTTTTGTTTTTAGAAGGATTTACGCACAATGGAAGTTCAGGTGGAACTGGCTTAAGTGACAGAGGGGAATTTATTACCATTTATAATAAAAGACCAGCAGACGTTTCAGTTATGGTTAGTTCTAATGGCTCATATGAGGTCACAATGACTCTTCCTTCATCTTTTAGTTCTTTTTTCCTTTGTATGGGCTTCTTTCTTATTTAGCCTTTCTCCATATAGAAAAAGCCATGGTTATCAGCATGACTGATCCTACTCAGATCCTACTATTGTGACTACTACATAAAAAAATGAACTCTCTCCCAAATAACATTAAAAGAAGTCTAAGGAAGACTTGAAGTAATATGGCTTGAGTCACATACCCAGCTTTTAATCATTCACTATGAATGACTGACCAGAAAGCTGTGAATGAGTAGGCCGAACTCATGTGTCTCTCCAGGGAGTCCAGAGAGCAGATTTCTAGCTCATCGCAATTACACGGATGGAACAGCACTGTCCTTGCCGCAATCGTACAGACTAGACAGAGTGGTGTGCATCTCTCCCCAGCCACATGGACTGAACATCACTATGTGTATCTCACTCCACCCATTTGGACTGAACAGGATTCTTGTAACATGAGAAAGGGTTGATTCCTTAAAATGATGCTAGGAAGATATGTATATTTAAGCGTTTGTGTACCTGTATTAATTCAGTTTGTAAAAAGTTACTTTATTTTGTATAATAAAAGAAACAAATCTTTCTCAGAAAAATAAAAGGTATTACTAGTCTTTGAGGGGTTATGCATGTTCAAAATAATATATTAATTGTTATACCTTTTCCACATTGGGCACTTTATTTATGTACCTATTCCCCAATGATTTATTAGTTACACATGTATTTTTCTGTGACAGTTTATCACTTATTTCCTATTTTAAACTATGACTCAGTTGCTATTTATTTGAACATACTTAAAAGGAAGTATAACAAACAGGTCTTCAAATGTAAATAAGTCGCTCCCTGGCAGCATTATCACATCAAGAAATCTGGTTGGACACAGCTTGACCAGTGTGGAAGGATTTGAGCTCCAGACCAGGAATAAGGATCCTTCATGCAATACATGTCTTATTTCTAGTTTCTAAGTCAATTTTTGACAAATTGCCCAGAGCTTACATAGATGAGTACCCACATTCCCCCAATCCCAACTTACTCATTCACTCAAGTCTACCTCTTACCAAGTATCCTCCCCTGAATTGACTTTGCCACTTCATTAAATAGTCATAAGATTTAGATTGGAGACCTTTTTTCCTTTCTAATAAAATTATATGATAATGATTATCATTAAGATAATTATCATCAAGATAATGATTGAAATATTTTACCTTCAGTAGTTCCACCAGGCTTAATAGATGCCTGTGTCAATTAATGTATGTAGAACATAATACTTGTCTGAGATATTCCTTCTTTATATGTGAAATTGATATAGCTGGGGAAATTTTTGCCATATCATTTTTCATTTTTTCATATATCAGCCAAGCTTATATCAACTTACAAAATTCTATATTGGGAAGAAAATTCTTCTATAGTTGCTAATGAAGTTCTCTTTCAGAATTTGTGTTAAGTAGGACAAATATAGCTAGATAGAACTTTATTTTTATTCTCCAAAGGAAAGAAAAGGGGGGGGGGACTTGCTAAACAAGTGAGCATTATGCATTATGTTACAGAGGAAAGTACTTAAAAGAATTAGCTGCTTTAAATTCCTGATAAATTTTCCAGTAATCTGAATTATAACCTTCATTATACCCCACATAATGTTAGACCTAGAAAAGTACTGTTCAGTTTAGGTTGGTGTTTTTGCCATAGTTATTTCAAATTACTTTCCACCCACTAGAACAAAATATGTAAGTTATTTGGTTGAGAATGTTTTTGTGTTAAAAATGATTACATTGATCTTTTCAAAACAGGCGAGTATTCAGGTTTTATAGTAGTTCAAATAGGCCTTCTCCAATTAATTTGAATTCACAGAATATTTTTTATTTCTCAACTCTTTTGTATATGGGAGGAGATGGTAGAAAAGAGGTAACATGCTGAGGAGAGTAATTACCCAAGCTTTGTAAGAAGGATTTGCACCTAGGATATCAGGTAGTTTTTTAGTTAAGTGATGGCACATGGGGATGAGAAAGCATATGTATAATTTATCCAAATGTCTGATTTCTCTCCACAAGACTACAATGGACATCTTTGAGGCTGATGTCCAATACTCTCTTCTTTGGAAAAGAAGAGTACCCTCATACATACGGTTGTAGGGGAAGAGCTGAGCCGCTCTGGATAGCATCTCTCCACTGCTCTTACCATTTATTAATCCAACGGTGGACATTAAGTCTGGCTAGTCAGAATCCAGGTTCAGGATTTTTAAAATTGCCACCCAGAACACTAAGTTTGTTTATTTTGAATGACAAATAGAAGATACAAACTGGGAGGTGGTTTTGGCTGATCTGACTGAAAGGCAAAGAAGAAAGCCAACATGGGGAGAAGAGCAAAACCAAGAGATGCAGAAGATGTCCTGTGGGCATTTACCTCTCTTTCCTAGTGGTTTCTGGAACCCAAGCACACTTCTATTCTTGAGTTCCATGAGACACAGTATCTTATATTAATCATCTTTGTTGTTGATCATGAGTGATGAAATCGGACCTCTGTCACTTGCAATGAAAAACAGTCCAGCCTAATAAAATTACTTTCTCCCCAACAAGTTCTAGACAGCAAAGAGGTTTCATTGAGGATATGCCAACAGTAGTCCCACTGGTGTTGGCTACCTGGGATACTGGGTTGACAGGCAGTGTAAGGTATACATAGTAGAGAGGGAGGCATGGGAGAAGGGAGAGCACAGAGGGCATCATTACATAGAAAAAGTCTTCTCAACCTCAACACAGATGACATTTTGAGCCAGAAATCCTTTCTTGTGGGCTGCTGTTTTCATAGCAGGATGTTGAATAGGATTTTAGTCTCTATTACTGGATAGTAGCAGCACTACCCACCCAATCGTGACAACTAAAAATGTCTCCAGACATTGCTAAATGCTCCTTGAGGGGCAAAATTACCTTTGGTTGAAGGCCACTGGTCCAAGGTATTTGCAATAGATGATAAAGTGGCAGTAAGTAAATGAGATGATTTTCAACTCAATTCAGATCATTTGAAGTGTTAAAAAGATGGTCGCATATCTACATACAACCAAAGGAAATCTACATAAAAGTAAGTGAGCAAAAAATATTTTACATGTCTGATGCTTTCATACAGGCAACTTGACATTTGTCCTCCTAGGTTTCCACTGCTGATCACCATCTTATGGGCAGTGACCATTGCCTAAACTGACCTGACCCCTGTTAAAAATAATGTAAATTTGTAGTGAAGGCCATCACAGAGAGAGAAACTACAGAGAATGAGGCCATTACAGAGGAAGGAGTTGAGAAATGGGTATCACTATCTGAGTGTGAGAACCTAGCAGAATTTCTTTCTTTTATGTAAAATGATTTGAGTTGGACTTTGCTCTGTAATAAACTACAATAATCTTGAGCAATGCAGAAAGGTCTAACAAAAAGAATCAGGATATAATTCTTCCATTATAAATAATATTTAAGTTTATTTATTCATATTGAGAGAGAGAGAGAGCACGCACAAGCTAGCATGAACACATGAGTGAGAGAGGGCAGAGGGAGAGGGAGAGAGAGAATCCCAAGCAGGCTCTACGCTGTCAGCATGGAGCCCAATGTGGGATTCAATTCCAAGAACTGTGAGATCACGACCTGAGCCAAAATCCAAAGTTTGCTGCTTAACCTACTGAGCCACACAACTGCCCCTATGGATTATGTTTCTAAGATCTATTTTGAATTATTTGATTTCCGTTTGCTTCTAAGTTCCAAAAAAAGAATTTATGAAAAAAATTGAAGATGATCCAGTGAAAAAAGAAACCGTTTTCTGTTCAGACAAAAGGAGCTTCAAAATAAGTATATAAAATATCTAGAAGGTATAAAATATAAAACTGCTTAGATATAATTGACTGCTTCCTATGAAAAAATTTGCCATATATATGTATTTATAAATATAAATTATATAAATAAATAAAATTATAAATATAAATATAATTATATCACCTAAATCCAATACAGACACCGTTAATTGTGTGTCAGAGTCTGTGGTCCCATCAACACATAGTGGGGAACTGTTTTTGACTCCTGTTGAAGAGTCTTCCCTGAGAGCCATGTTTTATCTCCAGGTACAAAACTAACCAGACTAGGAGTGGTCTCAAGGACCACTACACATTTAACAAGGTCTGTGCAAAACAATGAACTTTGCCAAATAGACTCCCTGTTTCCCGGACTTAATACATTATGTCCTGAAAGAATGCACCTGTTAGAAGTGGGAGTTGAAGCTAAAATGTCTTACACAGAGCACAGTTAGACAGACTGTGATGGCCATATACAAGTTAAAATGATAAGGAAGGAATCTAAGATGAGGAGAGATGGGGAGGCTTACTGAGAGATAAGTTGAAAAAAGACATAGGACAAAGAGAGAAGAAGAAGGACTGGTCTCTTAGGGCAGATTTGATTCCTTTAGATTGTCTTGTGTTAGTTCCAAGTTAATTCCATTCTCATTTGTGCCAACTGTCACTTTACTACCACTCAGCTCCAGACTCACCCCTCAGTACCTGCTTTGGAATAATGGATTGGACTTCAAACATTTTTCCGTCAAAGTGAACACGTCTTAAGTTGTTTCAGTAGAGAACATGGGAGAAACATTGAGGGAGGAAGAAGACTTCTGATTTTGGGGTGCTGCATTTTATTTTTTATTTAATTTTTTTGCTCTTGCTGCACATTTTGTGAACAGTTGGTGTATAGGGACATCCACTGGCACTTTGTTCCTGTTGTAGCCCCAGAACACACAGTTCCTCAGCCATCTTGAAGCTCTAGCCCACTGGTGACTACTTTGCATGGCCCTTCCTCTTGGAACACCATGCCCCAGGCTCTTTGCACCTGCCCCAGGCTCAACTCATCCGTGCACAGGCAAGGGCAGTATTGCAGCTCCCTCTCTTAGTGGATACCACAGAATAATACCCCACTTCCTCTATACATACCTGTTTACCTACATTGGCCAACTAACACATTAGTTCCTGCTTGCCCAGACACATGAACTAGCAAACTTTTCAGGGATTGGCAACAACACCTTCTCCAACAAAATCTAAGGTCACCTGAGCATCCTCTATTCCAACCGTGTCCTTCAATGAATACTTTCCTTCAGCCCCAGGGGAATCTGTAGAGTTCTCTTTCCATCCTTAGAATTACTCCCCTCTCATAACTTCCTAATGCTTTATCCTAAAATTTTCCTGTTCAAGTTGCTATGACTTTTTTCTACCTACTGTACTCAGACGGATACACTTCCTTTATAATAAATTCCATTTCTTTTGAACTAACTTGGATGGATTTTTGTTTCTTGCGATCACAAAAGATGGATTCAAATAGCCAGGACACACCATTGATTTTTCTCTTGGAGATTCAGATGCTTCTGTCCTTGTCATTTGACTCCCACAGAATTTCATGAAACTGACATCAAGGCCTGGATCTGACTGTACATACCGAGGTGCAGAACACTCAGATCACTTTTGATGAACACAAGGCTTGACATAATTTGTCAATAGTACCAGGAATAGTTTTGCATACTATAATATTTAACAGCCACTGGAGAAGGGCAAACCAATATAATTAAGGTTAAGGGTTTATGGAATAACTGACTCAGAGAAGCCTAATGTGTCCCTATTTCTATTTTAACTCTTCTCAGTCTCCTGAATCAATGACTTACAACAAAGATATGTAAAAAGAATAAATATCCAAGCAGGAGTTGCTTGAGCTTCCCCAAATGGATCATTAGTCATGCAGGTTAATTTATCCTTTGAGAAAGCATGTAATTGTTTTGATATACCCATATGCTCTGGGGCTGCAAGTCAATTCCTTCATTTAAGAAAAAGGTCACAAAATGACTTCACTGGTTATTTAATAATTGATTTCATTAAGGTGTGTGCCTAATAAATTTTTCCAACATTACTTTCATAGCTGTTAGTCCACTCTGGCACAAAACACTTAAAAAAATGGAGAGCAGGAATGAAGCTCTCAAATATCTCAACTCTTTCTACATTTAAATACGCTTAGTCATTACTTACATCATTAACAGGCTACAAATTTGCTACATAATTTTTTTGATAAGCATCAATATAAAAATATTGAATGGAGTTGAAATTGATTTAATGGTTATAATGCAACCTTTTTTGAGATTTTTAATATAATAAGTATTTTTAAATGATGTAGTCTATGCTAATAAGAGAGAATTAAAAGCAGTCCAACAATCAATAATTATGCAATAATACTGGAAAGAGCAGAGTACAATGATGTTCAGTATAGCTGACTCTTTAATTACACATAAAACATCTTACAGAATATGAAAAGATAAAGAGCATTTCTGCTTAGAAAAGCTGATTAAACATTCTAGTGTGCAATCAATATGGTATTTGCAGAACATCAAAAATTAGTACCTAAATATTAACCTCCTCAAAGAAAATTATGGCTAGGTCATGCCACATTAGAGAGTGACATTGAAAGGAGACACTAAAAAATGTTTTTCTGAATAATTTACTTTTTTATAGTTGAAAAGTATGAGACTAGATTATAAATAAAAATATAAAATGTAAAGAAAAGCTTTTAAAATGCTTTAAGATATATTCTTGAAATAGCATTCAACTGAGATCAACACTTCTACTATTTTGAGGTGAAAAGAATAAAAGCATGAGTGCTTTTGGTGAGGAGAAGTGGAGAACCAATTTAGACCACCACAGAAATGATTTCTCCTGAATTCAGGTTATAAATATTATTCAACTATGTACTTTATGAATATATGAACAAATTACTGAAGTGAGTATTCTTAAAGAACATGTTTTTAAACAATATTTCGTGGGTTTTCCAAACTTAAACATATTATTTGTAAGTAGAATCATATATTTATAGTCTATATAAATCAGGTATATTCAGGAATTTTAAGAGTTCAAAAGTGCAATACACGGAAAATATTGGGAGAAAATTCCCCAAAGGGTAAGCATTATAAATTATTAGTGCAAAATACCTGAAAACAAAATGAAAAAAATATTAGGAGGAAATACTAGTATCTAACTCAGGCTCTAGATAAAAAGGAATTTGTGGAAAGAACACCATGAAAATATACACAGAAAAGTGTAGTTCCTAAGCCTTGCTTTTTTATAATTGAATTCCTGGAGAATTGTTCCAGGAATTGATTCCTGGAGAATCGTTCAAGAGCTAGTACATGACATTTGGGGAAAAAAAAATTCAAATATTCTCTAGAAATGTTGAACCAGAATTTGAAGTATTCTCTATATGAGTCCAAATGTTGTCCATTCCTGCCCTTTTGAAAACTCTAGAACCCTTTTATTTCCACAGTACCATCGAAGAGTAGCATCAAGTATTGGTTAAGAGTAAAGTTGCACTCCGCTCCACATCCTATTACCTGAATGAATGGATAATTTCTTAGCTCTCTGTACCTCAGTTACTGCCTATCAAATGGGGAAATAGTATCTATCTCATAAGGTTATGGAATCATTACATAAGTACATACAAAATACATAGAATGGTGTTTAACTCATAATAACCGTTCAAATATTATTAGACTACAATCTGGTTTATTTGATGTCCTTTCAAAACAGCATTGATTTTGTATATACTTGACACAGTGATAATTAAAGATGGTAATAGTCAATTTAATCAGTCAAGTCACTCATTGCAGAATACTTTATTTAAATTCTTTTTCATCATTTTACTTCATGGTTCAAAAACTAATAATGCTTCCCTACAGCCTAGGCCATCAGATGCAAGTCTACCCGTATTCTGAAATTGTAATTGACACCAATTTAATTATGTGGGCTCCCTTCCTTTTTACCCCCCATTATTTCCCACTTGTCTCACATGAGATTGCTCATACTTTCCTCCATGTGCCATTCCTTTGTTCATCTGTCCTACTGGCCTAACAGCTTCTCTCTTTCCATTCCTTCAAAGATGGTTCCAAAGCATTTTAATGAGGAGGCTTTGGGCTTGGGATTTCCTTCCCCTTCACCCTTCAATCAGAAATCTATTTGACTATTTTTTTTCCCTAGAAATTTATTTGACTATCTAATCTTTACTAGGCCCTACCAAGTTTGCAGTAGGGAGTTAGCCAGCATGGATGCCTATCACATTGACATTACACATTTGTGAAGGAGATGGACAATGAAATAAACAACCAGATCATAACAGGTCTGCCCAGATTGTTCCTTTCCAAGCTCTTCACAAGACCAGTTTCTTCTCATTATGCAGGCCTCACTTCCCATATTACCTTCTCTGTTTTATCTAAAACAGCACCTGTTCTACCTACAGTGTCACATGACCTGTTGAATTTGCTTTGTAGCATTTACTATTATCTGAGGTATCTTTCCCATAGGTGGATTTACTTGTGAATAGGAGAGTTGCATAGGTGCCTCTTCTCCCCCAGCTATCCATTGATATTAGTAATGTGGTTGTTTGGCATCGATACTGCTCAGCTCCAGTGTGGGCCCCGGTTGGCACAAATATATCAGAATCATTTCTTCATCCTTCCAAAGTGCATTGGCCAGAAAAGGGGGCAAGCCATCAGTTCAAGACATCCTCCTGACCTCAACCACACGACTCAGAGTCGAATATATGAAAGGTAAGGAAAGATCTCTCTTGCTCTGGACAGGGTGGTGCACAAACATCAAAGTCTGGAATTACTATATCCATTTTGATGCAAGTAGGCCAATTTTATTTTTTTATTTCCAAACTGTATGCCTTCCGTTTCATTTTTGGCCCTATTGTTAGTAACTAAAACTTACAGTAATGTTGAATCTGAGTGATGAGAGTAGATATTCTGGTTTCCTGATTTTAAGAGGAAAGGATTCAGTCTTCCACCATTAAGTGTGATGTTGGCTGTAGTCAATTTTGGAGAGGCTTTTTAGCTAACTGAGGTGATTATCCTCTATTTGTAATTTGCTGAAAACTTTTATCCTGAAATGGTGTTGGATTTTGTAAATTTTTCTTCCAGGCCTATGGATAGGATCATATTATTTCTTTTTCAATCTACTAATATAATGGAATACAATGACTGATGTTAAATATTTAACTAGTCTTGAATACCTGGAATAAATACCACTTGTTCATAGTAGATAGTTCTTTTAATATATTACTGAATTGGGCTCACTAATGCTTTTCTTCAGAATTTTTATGTGTAAGTTCTTGAGAAAAATTGGTCTGTAATTTTTTTTTTTTTTTTTTTTTTTGCTGTCTGATTTGAGTATCAGAGTAATTCTGGCATCATGTAAGGAGTTGGGAAATGTCCCTTCCTCTTCTGTTTCTGAAATAGATAGTGTAAAATTTGTAAAAATTGGTGTTAAATTTTTCTTTAAATGTTTGGTACAATTCTCCAGTGAAACCAGCTGGAGCTAGAGATTTCCATTTGGGGAGCTTTAAAAATATGAATTTGATTTATTTAATAGTTATAGGACTTACTCAGATGATCTATGTTTTACCTTGGTTCAGTTTAGGTGTAAGTTTTTAGTTTTGGAGAAATTGTTTTTTCTAGGTTGTCAAATTTGTGATCGTAAACTTTTTTTTTTGCCATTTTCCCTTATAATTTTTTAGTGACTATAGGACATGTGGTGATATACCCTACTTTATCCCTGATATTGTGGTTGGTGTCTCATTGTTTTTATTGTTGTCAGCCTTGCTAGAGAGATTGCCAATTTTATTAATTTCTTTTGAATAAACAGATTTTATTTGATTTCTCTATTGTTCTATTTTTTTTATTTCATTGATCTCTGCTCATTATTTTTTCTTCTTTGTACTTTTTTTGGGTTCATTCTGCTCTAGTCTTTTTTCACATTTTTCACATGGGAACTTAAATGGATTTGAGACCTGTCCTCATTTCTAATCTAAGATTTAGTCTATACATATTTTTCTCACACAGTTGTAGGTGTATCTCACATATTTTCCTATTTATATTTTTATTTTCATTCAGTTCTATATATTGTTTTAAAATTTACTTTGAGTATTCCTCTTTCATTCATCGAATTTTTATATAGGAATTTGTTTAATTTCCATGTTTACAGATTTTCCTATTATCTTTCTGGTAATTCTTTCTAGCTAAACATCAGTATAGTCAGAGAACACACTCTGTGTGATTTCAACTCTATTAAATTTCTTAAGGTTTGTTTTGTGTCCTAGGATATGGCCTATCATGATGAATTTTTCCTTGGTGCCTGAAAAAATGTGTAGTATGCTGTTGTTGGGTTCGGTGTTAAACTATCTACATAAATTTAAACTTCTTGATTAATTGTGTTGTTCAGTTCTATGTCTTTGCTGATTTTCTGTCTAGTAGTTCTATCAGTTGCTGAGAGGAGATGTTCAAGTCCTCAGCTATGATTTTGGATTTGGCTACTTCTCCTCCCAAATTCATTAGTTTGTACTTCATGTATTTGGAAGGCATGGTTGTTTGGTGCCTATGCATTTAGGATCATAGGTCTTCCTCATAAAGTGATTTTTTTTTACCTAATGTATCTTGTCCCTATTTTTCTTTAGTAGTTTTCTTTGTTCTGACCTCTATATTATTGGATATTTATATATTCCTTCCTCCTTGTTTTGGATAAATGTTTGCACAGAGTGTTGTCTTCCATCCTTTTAGTTTTAACCTAACTGCACCTTTGAATTTGAAATCAGTTTCTTGTAAACAATATGTATTCAGGCCATGTCTTAAATACTTCCCATCAAACTCTCTTTTGGTTGACATTTCTGGTAATTATTCACATTTCAGGTAATTATTCATATGTTAAGGCTATCATTTATTATTTGTTAACCGATTCTCATTCCTGTCTCTTTTCCTTCCTTCCTATGGATTGCCTGAACAATTTTTAGTATTTCATCTTGATTTACTTGTAGTTGATTTTGTTTGTTTGTTTTTGTTTTCTTTGAATAGCTTTCATGGTGGTTATTTCAGGTATTATAATATACAAATGTTACTCATCATGTCTACTAATATAAACATATACCACTTACCGTCAAGTGTGGAATCTTCACTTTCTTGTAGGTTCCTTTATTTTCCATACTTTATTATTTTTTAATTTTTTTAACTTTTATTCAGTTTTGAGAGACAGAGAGCGTGAGAGGGGGAAGGGCAGAGGGAAGGAGACACAGAATCCCAAGCAAGCTCCAGGCTCTGAGCTGTCAGCACAGAGCCCAAGCCAGGGCTCGAACTCATGAACTGTGAGTCAGACACCTAACCAAAGTCAGACACCTAACCGACTGAGCCACTGAGGCGGCCCACTTTCCTTACTTTAAATATCACTATCTAGAATATCAGATGGTTTTAAAATTCTTATTTCAATAACCCGATGTCATTTATAAGATTCATAAGACAAAGTCTATTATATGTGTTCATATTTTTTCTTTTTCTGTTTTTCTTTCTTCAGTCCTAATGCCTCAAGATTTTCTATTTTATCATTTCATTCATTTGAAGGGCTTTCTATAGATCATTTTTAAGGATAGATCTGCTAGTGAAAAATTTCTTTACTTTTCTTTCCTCCAAGAATGTTTTCATTTACCTTTGATTCCTGAAGGATAATTTTTTGGATTTGGAATTCTGAATTTGCAGTTCTTTTCTCTTAACACTTGCAAAATTTTGTGCCACTGACTCCTGGACTTTGTGATTACAGATGACCAATTACTAGAATTGATGGTTCCCTGAAGGTATTGTGTTGCTTCTCTCTGGTTGTTTTAAAAAAAATAATTATGATGTGCCTTGGTGTAGATTTCTCTGCTTTTTACCAGCTTGAGATTCATTTGACCTCTTAGACCTGAAGGTTTGTGTCTTTTGCCAAGTTTGGAAATTTTTCAATAACTATTTATTTGACTACTCTTTCAGTTTTACTTTCTCCTCTCTTTCTAGCACTTCAATGATATTAATGTTGGATATTTGTTATTATTACACAGGTACCTGGGACCTGTTATTTAGATAAGGTATACTCTGTTGATTATTCTTAAGTACATCGATTCTATTTTCTATCATCTCCAGACTATTATTAAAGTAATCCAGCAATTTTTTATTTCTGTTATTAAATTTTTCTACTTTCAATATTTACATTTGCTTCCAATGGTTATTTTTTATAACTTCTGTTTCCTGAGTTTTCTTTTTTTATATAAAAGAATGTATAATTGATGTTGAAGTGTTTTTATGATACCTGCTTTAAAATTGGATCTTCAAAAATTCTAATATCTAATTTACCTCCATATTTCCATCAGTTGATTTGTTTTTCATTCAAGTTTTGATTTTCCTAGATTTTAGTATAATGAATGACTTTTTTTGTTGTATCATGGAAGTTTAATATATTAAGAAACTCTGGTTCCAATTTATATTTTCATTTCATCAGTCAGTGACTGCGTTTAGCTTTAGCACACACACAGGTACTAACCTCATTTTGTCTTAACCTATTCTTCCAATGATAGCTTCATTTTCTGCTTTTTGAGCTGTGTGGTTTTATTTTTGTCTGCTTGGTTTATGTGTGCTACTGAGGCTCTCACTGCTCCTTGTTGGTACTGCCTAAGGCAATGGAAAAATTGGGATTTAACTAGGCCAACCTGCCTGGTGTTACTCATTGGGGTAGGCTCAAAGATCCCTGCTAGTGACTCTCCTATGGAAATAAACTCCCTAATGAGATGCCTGTCCCTCACCCAGCTTATGATTATACTGTAATAAAAAAAAAGTCCCATTAGCAAGGCACAGAAAGTGACTTGGCTTTTGAGATCAAGCGAAGATATAAAAGGAACTTAACAAATTTTTTAAAAAAATTTTAATGTTTATTTTTGAGAGAGACAGACAGGGTGTGACTGAGGGAGGGGTAGAGAGAGAGGGAGACACAAAATCCTAAGCAGGCTCCAGGTTCTGAGCTGCCATCAAAGAGCCCCACACAGGGCTTGAACTCCCAATCTGTGAGATCATGACCTGAGCTGAAGTCAGAAGCTCAAATGACTCAGCCATCCAGGCATCCCAAGTCATAGATCTTTTATCCCAGCTTGCTCATATGGGACTTCCAGATAATGAGGGAGGACAACTATTCAGAACCTAATCACATTAGGTGAAGACTAACCAGTCTTAAGATGGTTAATTATAAATGTATACAAAAGGAGAAAATTAACAGTGAGCTTATCAAAACCTTGGTTGGACTATACAGGAAATTCAAAAACTTACAACTACCTTTCCTCAAAATTTCTAGGATATCAAAAAAACTATATATATTCAGTTTATCTGACATCAGACCAATTACTAACAAAAGTTCTGATGAGTCTCCAGTAGTGGATGCCAAAATACTCTCTTTAACATTATGTTTGTCATAGAATAAACCTGACATGAAATTCAGGGTCTCTTCACTCAGTATCCAGTAAGGTACCCTAATATTAAATGATATGGCTTGGGTATGAAAGAGAAACCCTTTTACATTTATTGGATAAAAGGGCACAGCATACAGTACTGTTTAGACCTGCTAATAAGCCTCTTGGGGATGACAGAATTAATTTGTAGGGATATGGATATACTACTGCAGTAGGATAAAAATGTCTGTTTAAATTTTGGAATTCATGAAAAAAAATATGTCCTGGTGGCAACTTGAACATGTAATTAGTATGGATATAATATTTTAATGGAAATTATTCCTCTTAACCAGGTACTAATGAAAAAAGATATAACTTTTGTCAAATGGTAACTGAAGCCTTTAGAGTTACCTAAGAGATCTCAAATGGTCAAAAACAGTATCATATACCTAGAAGACAATCAGAAATTATGCCTTAATTAAGGAAATGTTAGATTCAAATATATTAGCATTCAGAAACTCATTGTTCAAAAGCCTGGTATAGACAGTGAAGAAGGCTGATGGAATTCAGAGGCAGACAGAAAATTATGAGACTCAGTAAAACAGTATTCCCAATAGCCTCAGTTTGTGATATGATATACTATTCAACTGATACAACAAAATATAATGGTGACTGGTATTCTGTAATTAATCTGGTTAATGTGTTTTTCTCAATATCAGTTGCTATGAAGAATTGACAATGATCTAAATTTATGTGAAACTGTCCCTAGTATATATTTACTGTATTATTACAAGGATATTTGAACCCTCCCTTATACTGTCACAATCTAATAAGGTGGGACTTAGATCTAATACAACTTGCAGTATTATAACACACTATACTGATGAAATAATTATTTCTGAAACCGAGGATTAAATTTAAAGCAATTTTATGATGGTAATCAGGGATTACCAATTAACCCTATAAAAATCCAGAATCCCATGAAGACTGTTAAGGTTTTAAGAATTACAAGGACTGAAGCAACCTGGGACTTACCAAAGACCACTAAAAGTAAATTATTTTCATTGCCTGTCTCTCAGTGTGAACAATACCCACTGAAATTTCTTGACTTTTGGGGAAATCATATCCCTGACTTTGGGGATGACTAGAATCTTTAAAGTAATTGAAAAGAGATAATATTTAATTGGGGGCCTGAACAAAAATAAGTCTTCTTAGAACTATAGAAGGCTAAAGCCAAGCTATTCTTTTACGACCACATAGTCCTAATGTTGAAATGGTATTAGAAGTGTCAGCCACCTACACACACAGCAACTGGAGTCTCTTACAAAATCTCATACCTACTACTAAATAGTGACTTTTGTCTTTTGGATGAGAAAATTATCAGATGTGGCTCTCTGGTATACCACTTTGGAAAGACAGTTACTGGCTTCTCATTGTTTACCTATGAAGACAGCTGAAGTATGTAAAGACTGAGGACTACAGCAAGACTTGAAATACCTATCACTATTAGTGGTTCCAGAAAAGCATTGCAACAAAAAAGGGTGGTGCCCAAGTAGTTCCCTCATAAGATTAACTAGAAATGTTATATTCAAGAACATCCTGTCAGGGATTTACAAGAACGAGTCATTGAATTCCTAAACAACTAGTCCCTTTCCTCCTACGATCAATTGTAGAGCTGCTCAAGGACTTGCCTGCTACTATTGCTGAAAGGGCCTGCTTTGGACAAGTGCCTGAAGAGGTCAGGCATTTTGTCTGCTTCACAGAGGGCAATTCCAGAAGCAATGTCCATGATTCAGGGTAAAATTCAGTTACTCTCAATCTAGCAAGTAGTAAAATTCTCATGGAATAGCTAAATTACAGGCTGTTTTCTGTAATACAAAAACTAAAAACCAAAGCCCTACTATTTGGGTATAATGACTCTTGGGCATATAATCTGTTCTGCAAAATAGACCAAATGGATCATGAAAAGATCCTTATATATGATACTGCTCTTAAAAAATCGCTATGGAAATTCTAAATTAAGATCAAAGTAAGGCATATTGATGCTTATCAAAACAATCCTATGCCAGGAGCTGAAGGCAATTGCAATCAAGATGCTAATGTTCAGGTTTGATCTCTTGAAGTGGCAACTTATGTCCATAACATGAATGGACATAGGGGAATTCAAGCCATTCAATGATCTACCAAATCGTGCCATGTACTAGCGGCCCCTACCAAAGTCAAACACAATAATACAGAAAAAGCAAAGTGTACACTTCACCTTTGCCAGCAAGTAGTTGCCAAATACATTACTTTGACTCTTTACCTATTGCTGGAAGGAGAAGGAAGGTACTTAAATGAACAGTGACCGCACTTCATCCATATTCTAGGTCTGGGCTGCCATACCCAGTTACTGAAGCCAGTAATGCTAATACTATCAAAATACTGAATAAAAATAAGTCATTTCTGCTAATACCATAAAAGAACTAGGACAAACAAGAAATACTGTACCAGTTTGGCCCTCCTAGTTACAGGCCATCTCATCAAAGCCTTCACTTCTCCACTCTCCTAGAGCAACAAAGGGCACCGAAACAGGAACAGCACTCACAACTGACTTTACATATTCCTTGTCATCCTTAAGGTAGGGGGTTAATAACTGACATGGTCAATTAAAATACCTGTTTAAAATGATGGAGAGTGACAAGGGATTGAGGGCGAGTCTACAAATTTCCTGCCTTATGTTTTGCAAGCGAATATCAAGAGAACTAATGATGTGTCTCTGTTAGATAAATTGTTATGTTTTTGCATTAAAATTGGGAATTACAGTATGAGGTATGATAAAGAAGCTTACATACAAGTCTTCTTTGCATGTAACCACATTTTTTTTCCTTCAATAGCAGACCCAGAGGTCCCTAGACTACAGCCAATATTCCATAGCCTGCCAATATTCTGAAAAAATAAAGTATGTCTATTAATTAGAGCCTAACTGAAAGAATTACAAAGGAATTGATGGGATGGATTATTTCTTCCCTGTACTTTGCCAAGTTGGAGTTGACAGTAGCAAGTATTTTGTCACCTCATAAATGTGATAGTCCCATTTCTGTACAATTGCCCAATCTAATGCCCTGTAACAAGAAATGAAAGAAAAGGGGAAGTTCTGGTATTTGTCACCTTCCTACCAGCCATATGTACTTGATCAATTCCTGAACCTATCTCAGAGGGATAGGTTTACATAAAAATTAATGGTAAATGAAGGAACAGTGAGATTGGTAGGCAGAATGTTATATATTACAAAAAAAAGGGAAATTATAATATAATTTGGGTGCCTGAGAAAGCCTTGAAGAAAAACAATCAAAGCTCCTTTACCTTTCACTCAAAGGCACTTGGAGTGAAACTTTCTGCTAAAAATTCCTGTTTGTCTATCTACGTTTTCATTTGAGAGAGAGGGAGGAAGTGCAAGCTAGGGTGAGGAGCAGAGGGAGAGAGATAGAGAATCTCAAGCAGGCTCCACACTCAGTGCAAAGCCCGACATGGGGCTCATTCCCACAACCTTGGAATCATGACCTGAGCCCAAATCAAGAGTCAGTCTCCCAACTGACTGAGCCACACAGGCACTCCTGAAACCTTTTTAAAAGAACCAAGAAATGAGCTGGATGACAGCCATTCCAAAAAACACACATTCAGGAGCTATGTCCTCAAAATAGATAATATGTTGGGACCTCTGACTGTGACCACACGAAACAATATTAATATTGTTATGCACTTGACTCTCATTTTCTGATATGTGTCTGTTACCAAGGAATCATGAAAGAGAGCAATTTACAGGGAATATTTACCAAGTGGAATCTAGAGAACAGAAATACATAATAATCTGAACGAACATTGTGTAGTCATTACTTGTTATGGTAAAGTTTATGTATTAATTTATTTATTTTAATGTTGTATTTAGTTTTGAGAGAAAACTTGTGAGTGTGGTAGGGGCAGAGAGAGAGGGTGACAGAGAATCTGAAGTGGGCTCTATACTGACAACAGTGAGCCTGATATGGGGCTTGAACTCATGAGTGAAGAGCTCATGACCTGAGCCTAAGTTAGGCGCTCAACTGACTGAGCCACACCGGTGTCCCAGTGATGGTAAAAGTACAAACAAGGTGCTGGGATTTGATCATATAAGATTATCTGCTGCATGTCTCATCTGTTATATAATATAATATAATATAATATAATATAATATAATATAATATAATATAACATAATATCATACAATATATAGCTATTTGTCCTGTTTTTGTGGGTAAATATTAATATCATAAAAGCTAATACAACTTATGGTAAAACTGATATTGATGCAACTTAACAATAAAAATAATATGATTATAAAATGGGCAAAAGACCAGAATAGACACTCTCAAAACAGATACAGGGGTGCCTGGGTGGCTCAGTCGGTTAAGCGGCCGACTTCAGCTCAGGTCACGATCTCGCAGTCCGTGAGTTCGAGCCCTGCGTCGGGCTCTGTGTTGACAGCTCAGAGCCTGGAGCCTGTTTCAGATTCTGTGTCTCCCTCTCTCTGACCCTCCCCCGTTCATGCTCTGTCTCTCTCTGTCTCAAAAATAAATAAATGTTAAAAAAAAAAACAAAACAGATACAAATGACCATCAACTCTACAGGAAGAAGCTTATCTTCTCTAAACATTACAGAAATGCAAATCAAAACCACAGTGAGATATCATTTCCACCAATTATGACCACTATAAAAAAAATGTTGATGAGCACAGAGAGAAATTGGAATGGTGGTTCACTGTTGGTGGGAATTGAAAATGGTACAACTACTATGGAAAATAGTACAGCAGGTCCTCAAAAAAAATAAATAGAAATACCACATTATCCTGCAATCCCACTTCTGGCTATATATGTATATCCAAATGGGATATTAAAGAGGTATCTTACTTTCATGTTTATTGCAGCATTATTCATGATAGCCAAGAAATGGAAGAAGCCCAAATATCCATCAACAGATGAGTAAAGAAAATGTAGTATACACAAACAATGGAATATAATTCAGCCTTAAAACCCAAGGAAATCCTGTCACATGCTGTAATATTTATGAATCTTGTGGCCACTATGTGAAATAAAAAATAAACCAGTCCTTACAAAAGGGGTTGGATACGGAGGGGAAATGGGGCTTGTTGTTCAATGGATACAGAGTTTCAGTTTTAAAAGATGAAAAAGTTCTAGAAATCTGTTGTACAACAATTGAATATAGTTAACACTACTAAAGTTAACACTACTAAACACACACACACACACACACACACACACACACACACACTTGTAGAACTGAAGCTTTAGTTGTCTGTAGTCATCAACCCATCCTTTCTTCAAAAATGGTGAATTTTATAAATGTCTCTGAAAACTCCTTATTACTTTAAATGATGTTATAAATTTAGTGCTTTCCTGTATTTCTTTAGGAATTTACATAATTTCTTCAGTTCTCTAGTTCTTCCATTTAAAAGACAGTAAAACTTAAAGTTAGGAGAAACTATCTTAATGCTCCCATGAATTAGATGTGAATTAGCCTCTGAAAAAGACGCATCATCTCAAGGTCTCTTGAATCTCTAGAGTGAGGCACTGACAATGTCAACGACTTCATTTTTTTTTAAGGTCACAGGAAAGTTTATTCAAATCAAATCCTACAAAGAAGATTAACATGTAAAACAGATGAAAATTAAGCTTCTCTGATCATGGTGGGAAGGCCCATAGGAACCCAAGATACTATATTTTCCACAATCCCACACCCTTGTCTACATCAAAAACCCAGCCAAAGGGACTCTAAAATTACCAAGAATCCACTTAGCTCAGTTTGAAAATGTGTGGATTCAATTATATACAATTGCATTTATTGACCTAAAGCTCCAAGTACAAAACCTAGTTTACATTTAAATGATTCATCAAAAACCAGTCTAAAATGAGCAAATTTCTAATCATTTAAAGGAATTAAATATCATTTATGTTTTGTCCCTGCAAGGTTCCAAAACAAAGTAACATAAAAATACAGCAATAAGTTGTTTTATATTTTTGTAGCAAGGGAGTCAACCTAAAGCCTCATAAATTAGAGTAGAACCTTTTTTGTATGACAGCCAAGAGAAAGTATGAGATTCCTAAATCACTGTGTTTCACTCAAGTCAAAACAAGACTAGATACACAAAAGAAATGTGTTATTAAAATTCAGACTCATGTAAAAGAACCTCAGCCCCATCAAAGCATTTACATTTTACATAATTGCTGAAAGGACATTGATTGTCACTTGGTGGCAATGGCAATTCAGCAATAGGGAGTATAAATGCACTCTGTCCAAGAAAGGTAAAACACATAGGTGAAATAAGGTAGAGGGATGCTCAGGGCAACCATGCCATGAGTATTTTGACACTCAGTTTTTGTTTCTGTTTCATTAGGCCCAGATGGTGCAGTTTCTCAACATACCCAGTAGAAAGGCAAGAAGAAGATGTTCACAAACTAACAGACTTCCAGTGATGAAAATGTGACTGTTAATTGCAAAGTTTTATTTCCAGATGTTCAGATAGCTGAGTGCTTTTCAGACAGCACAAAAAGCTTGACAGAATAGCTCCAAGAAAGTAAAATAAGACAAGAGATCAAAAAACTACTGAAGTTTGAGAAATATGATACCACCATAAAGGAGTGAATATTCAAAAAAGTCTTGGTAATGGGAACATCTGGAAGATACGTAGAAGACACACTAGAAAATAGAACAACCAGTTTAGGATCATTTTATGGAAGATAAAGCCCACGATAATTTATTTGACTTGAATAGTGAAATATAATATCCTTCATTTACTAGGTCATTAGTTGTGAATGTTAGGAATTCAACCAGAAGAAAATTAACTTAGCGTATTGGTTCTTCTTTAAATAAGTACAATGATTCTCGACAAAATGAAGATGATCTTTTGTTTTAAGTGCCCCTATAGTTCATCATTCTTACAGAAATAACTCCTCCAACACATATTGTTCCTATACCTTTATTTAAGGACCGTTGCAAATTTTTGTGGATAGAGAAATCCTGTAGTAACTGGATTCTACATACGCATAAATATTTCTCAGCATGGACCTTTGAAAAGTATGATTTCACCTGTAGCCGATTTGTGAACATGCTAAGAAATCAAATATGGGTGGCTTCTGGAGCAGTGTAAAAAGGTAATTTTCGTAAACTGTGATCTTCAAACATTGATGATCGCTTACAAGTATCTGTGAAACATTTTTGGGTAAGTACACTCAGTATATTAATTGTGTGTATTAATTTTGGTAATAAAGAACATACTTGTACTGCTATTTTAACTTTTCAACTACATTGTAAAATATATTTAAAAATATTTTAAAAGGACGCCTGCTGTGTTGGATATAATACACTGTAGTAGGCCAGTAGTCCTGCCAGAATAACTAAAAATAAGAAAAGGTAATATGAATACAACTGCCATTTTTAGAACATCAGACTACTCTGGAATAGTGAAGATGAGGTGAAATAATATTCTAGAAATGAAAGGGCCCTCAGGAGAGCTACAGACCTCTGGAGCTCTCGTTTTCTTTCTGGGAGCATTTACCACATATGGATACGAGCTTGGTTTAGATAGAGGTTCACTGCCGGGGGGAAAAGAAAATCAGGAGAGCGGTTAATAAATGTGCAGTCTTAAATTATGAATTGATATCTCAGGAATCTCAAATGCATGGCCAGCTTTTATTCTGGGGTATTTGCTGATGTCTTGGGATGGTATGGGAAGGTGTAGACTGGGTTGGAAATACTTTTTTTTTTTTTTAATTTTTTTTTTTTCAACATTTATTTATTTTTGGGACAGAGAGAGACAGAGCATGAACGGGGGAGGGGCAGAGAGAGAGGGAGACACAGAATCCGAAACAGGCTCCAGGCTCCGAGCCATCAGCCCAGAGCCTGACGCGGGGCTCGAACTCACGGACCGCGAGATCGTGACCTGGCTGAAGTCGGACGCTTAACCGACTGCGCCACCCAGGCGCCCCGGAAATACTTTAAAAGTAAAGCAGATTAGGTAGTTTTATGGGACTTCAGAGACAAAGTTCTCCTAGAGGCACCTGGGTGGATCAGTCAGTTAAGTTTCTGACTCTTAACTTCGGCTCTGGTCATGATCTCACAGTTCATGAGTTCAAGCCCTGCAATGGGCTCTGTGCTGACAGAGTTCATGTGCTCATGCGCTCCCTCTCTCAAGATAAATAAACTTTTAAAACAAAGCACAAAAAGAGACAAATTTCTCCTAGAGGGATTGCTTCAATCTCATAGTAATCTCGGTTTCAAGATATATGTCCGATTTTGAACCTCCAAGGAGTAGAAGGTTAAATAGATAAGCTGAACAACTAAAAATGATGGAAATTAACCCCTCATGTTTCAGGGCCAAGGAAGCAGAGATCTGCCTGGTTCTTGATCAGAATCAAGATGAAAATCTGACCACAACTCAAATTCAACCAGACATACCTTTTCTTTTTTTATTTCAACACTTTCAATTATTTACTCCACTCTCTTCTTGCTTGCATTCCTGAGGACTTTGATGTAATTCTTAGCCTATACCTGTGTAGGTAAAGTAGTATTTTCTCCCTCTAGCTTCTTTCAAGAATTTTTATTTGTCTTGGTGTCTGTGGTTTCAATGTGATATGCCTAGGTTTAAGTTTTCTGGCATTTAACTTGCTTGATATTTTTTAGGCTTCCGGGATCTGTGGTTTGGTGCCTGTGATTAAGGTTGGAAAATGTTCAGCCATTATTATTTCAAGTATCTTTTCTGCTTTCTTCTCCTTCTGGTATTTCCACTGTGTGTATGTTGTACCTTTTGTGATTGTCCCATAGTTTTGGATCTTCTATTACTTTGTTGTTCTTTTTTTCTCTTTACTTCTCAGTTTGAAAACTTTCTATTCACATATCTTCAAGCTCACTGATTCATTCCTCTGTTGCGTTCATTCTACTAATCAGGCCGTCAAAGATATTCATCATTTCTCTTACAGTAATTTTTATTTCTATCATTCCATCTTGATTCTTTGCTAGTATTTCTATCTCTCTGCTTACATTACCCATCTGTTCTTGTGCATTGGCACTTCTTCCCACTACAGCCTTTAGCACATGAGTCATAATTGTTTTAAATTCCTAGTCTGATAATTTCAAAACCTCTGTCATATCTGCATCTGGTTCTGATGCTTGCTCTGTCTCTCCAAACTGCTCAAATTTATTTTTGTTTAAAGCCAGACAAGATGTATCAGGTAATAGAAAGTGAAATACACAGATCTTTACTATATGGTTTTGTGTTTATCTGGCTAGGAGTTGGGCTGTGTTTAATGTTTGCTATAACTGCCATAAGCTTTTTCTAGTGTTCTTGTTTTTGTCTTTGGATTTCCATAGAAATGCCTTCCGAGTCTCAGTCACTCACCTTTCAGTTATTATATTGGGCTCTGTTGATGGTGTGGTAGGCATTGGGAAGCAGAGCATTCTTATGATATTTTCTTTAAATCTCATGTTTTTAGGGGGCCTTTATTCCTGGGATATGGCTTTCAGCAGAGTTTGTTGGCCTTTTGTTTTGTTTTTCTCTCTTTATGTGAGACAGGAAGGCTGGTGTGGTCCAAGTACACTAACAGCTCTTCCTCTGGGTTAGAACAGGTTCTAAGAAAGTAGTTTTCCTTAAAGATGGGCCATTGATATTGAGACCTGAGTGCTCTGGGCCCATTTTGAAATGGTTACCTTTACCCCAGCTGTATTTGAAATCGTTGTATTCGTCCTTCCCTATTCATGGAACACAACGGGACTTTTCTCTGATCTTTACCATGAGAACCTGGTGGAGCTTCTAGAGGTACAACTCTGGAAAAATGTGGTCAATGCCCGTAAGACTGTGCTCTTTTAAAAAGGTAGAATAAAAATTTTTCAAATTCAATGATGATTATATAGTGAAATCATTCCTTGTAGAAAATAAACCCACATACTTGTAATAAAATATAAAAATCCTACTTTGGTATCCACCAATTGTCATTTTCTTTTCAGAGGTAACCGCATATCAGAGTCCATTGTACTTTATATTTCTAAGTAGGCAATCATACATTCTGCAAACAACACTAATTTTATCTCTTCCTAATATTTATAACACCTGCATTAGGCAAACTGTATGGTAATTTAGATCCTGTTTTGTTCACCCACATCCAGTTTTGTTGAATGCTCCCGTTGCTCACCCCATACCTCACACTTTAGGGTTTCCTTCTTGAGAACATGAAACACTGTTGATTCCCAAGAATGTGAAAACAAAAAGATTGGGTGTGTTAACTCCCTATGGGAGACCAATGAAACATAGGATTCGTTGGTTAAATCCTATTCCATTTTCCTTCCAGACCAAACTTGTTGAAAATAGCTCTATGAAACTGCAACCAATTGTGCTTGGTACCAGCTCAGTAATGCAATCTTTTGTTATTTTTTTCTTCTCTGTCTCACTCCTGCTTTCCTGAGGTTGTACTTCTAAAAAAAATTAGTAACACAAGAACTTTTGCCTAGTTTCTTAGGGAACAGAGGGTAAAACACTACATTTTCCCTTTTCTTACCATATCGTATTGACTAGGACCGCCAAAAATATATGAAAAAGAGGTGGTGATGATACAGATTTTATGTATCTCTAAAAAAACGTTTACTTTACCTATCCAAACCATTCAATCATTTTTATTTAGAGACTTATAAATTGAAAGTATTTTCTACTCCAAAATATGAAGACATGTTTTTTTCAACTTTCATCTGATTTCCTTGGTTGTGGTGAAAAGTCTTAATTGGTTTTATTTACTTTTTAAAAATATCATGTGCTATTCATGTTTAAGATTTTAAAACTCCCTTTTATCCTTATGCTTTTTACCCTGTACCTCAATACTAAGGTAACTATATATAAGCCTTTCCTATATTCAGATTTGTCCTTGGAAATTTTCTTTCCATTTTAAGACTTGAGTCTTTAACTTGGGGAAATGTTCTTCAGCCTTTCTCTCTCCCTCTTTTTTTCCTCTTAGAATTTTTCCCTTTTCACTTTTTTCCTTCTAGTCCTCTGTTGGTGAGATGCTGGAGTCTCTGAAAACACGTTTTATGTCTTTTATGTTGACACCTATATTTTTTTTTGTATTTTTCTGTTTTATGTTCTAGAAATTTGATTAACCTTCCATAGTGTGATTTATTTTCATCTCTTTTATGATTTCATTCATTAAATTTTTGTTTTGGCAATGCTATTTTAACTGTTTCTTATTTGTATATTGATTCTTTCCTATGATCCCATTTTCTTTTTTTTATTTTTATAGTTGTAGTAACTTATCAAACCATTTTGAAAATATAATTCTTAACTTCTCTTTTATTTCTTATATAATATCTTTTTACAGGATTAACTGTTCTATTTATTCATTTTTTGTCTCCTTTCCTGCTGATTTTCCATGACAGATAAACCTTAATCTGTTTATTTTTGCCTAAACAATAAATGGAATATAGAGACTTTCATAAAGGAAACATCTAGGAATGATCAGGCATGTTGAAATAAGATCTCTGTCTTCCATTTCTAATCTATGTTTCCTCATAGATTCTTATTTACAGACAATGATTTTCTAGTAGAGAGAGTCACAACAATTCCAGGGTAAAATAATACCATCTGTGACCCCAAAACACTAGCTTTGGTTTTGAAAATTTCAGCAAATGCCCCAGAAAATAATCTTTTTAGCTTTATGTAGATCACATGCCATAAGTCAATTTTTGAAGGATTACCAAGAAAATATATGTTAATTACAACACATTTCAATCTTAAATCAAAAATAATATTCTTTTTAAAAATAGACTTCCCAGTCGTATTTCAAACTTTAAGATAGTTTATAAGATTTTTTTTTCTCTCCAATTTTGGGTGATATGAAGTCAATCATTTATTTTTTTGCAATGAGATTTGAAAGCAATTTTTTTTCAAATTACTGTCACTCTTTCACATGTAACTAAAGGCTTTAAAATTCTGTCTTTTGATATATTATGAAATCATAAGGAAGCTTATATTCTTTCAGAAGAAATATCAAGACATTAGACAGCTGTCTGGGTGGAACACAAACAAAAGGGTGAGATCCCATGAAAATGTAAAATGTTAATGTTTCTTAACATCCTTTAAACTTGATTTACGAACATATATGAAATATTGGAGTAAATATAGAATGCAAACTTTAAGGGCCAATTATTTTTCACTACAGTTGGTTCATAAGTTTATTTTTATTATGGGGTTTACTTTGAGTCCTATAAATTTAAAAATATTGCATATAACTTATGGAATCCAAGAAATGCTATTCTGCACAATATACTCCGTGTACTACCAAATCTATAAAATTTCCAAAGTTCAAAACACCAATACAGTCATAGATTAAATTGTATTGATATAGGATTGGAGGACTGCACTATTGGAAAGAGGAATATTTTCAGTACAAAGAGATCACTACCAACTAGTGAGAAGTAGAATAAAGAACCGTGAAGATCAGCATGAACCTGAGACAATTGCATTGAAGACTGGTAACCCAGAGATAAAAAAGCCTATTTCAGAAAAGGATCAAAGCCCTAACAACAGAGGGAATAAGTGTAAAAGGAAAATTTTTGGAGGTGATCACAGAAATAAGTCCTCTCCTCCTGGAATGAACTTGCTGAAATTGTGTTGCATCATTCAAAAAATACTTTGAATACATCATTAAAGGGTTTCTTTAGAGAGTTAATCTAACATCTAAAAGTTCTTTAGTTGGAAAAGGGAGAAGAAAGAGTTCTGTTACATAATATGCTATGCTTGATTTGGAAACTTTTACAGGTCTTCAAATGTCCACTCCATATATAAACAGATTAAGAAAAGTGTGGAGTACACAATATGTATTTAGAGCCAACACTAACGTAGTTTTTACCTGTGAACTGGGGGAAAACTCTGCACTTTCTGAGGGGCTGGCTACAAGATGAATATGATAAAGATGTAAGATACTCACAACTTTAACATACTTTAACCCACAGATGTAACATACTGCTTTAGATGATTTTGGAGATAAGCTGTGGGTCTGTATTATATAGTAATATATAGTTGTGTTAATTGTGAACACGAGTGGCGCATAGCACCAGGACCGGTGGGGGGGGGGGTAGGAATGAGCATTTGCTAGCGAGTTGGGAAGCTGCCACGCCCTCACATTTCACCGTGGCTTTGCATTCTCGCCTCACATTTATAGTATATAAAATTCTACACAAGTGTGACAAAACTGTGTTTCTTTATGAAAAATGACTTTGGAAAGGAATCCAGCGGCTCCTGGTCGAGATTTATTAATGTTTTTATCCAGAAATTAACATTTTAGATCAATTTAAAATGTATTTTTAAATGATACGGCAGCTTGAAAATTTGAAGTTTTCAAGCCCACCCTAAGTTCTATGTGAAGACAAGAAAAAGTGATTTGTGAATCTGATTCAGCAATGTTCTAAATAGTCCAAAATTTGTTCTTACTCTGAAAGAAAAAAGAAAAAAACTTTAGTAGAATCTGAAAAAGCAATTAACTCATAGTATGAAACATGTAATGTTGGAAGGAAATATGCTTTTGGAGACATTTATTTTTATAGCTATATAAACAAATTATAGTCCCATGTTACAGATGCATTAGAATTGGTGTTTCCCAGTTATACTCTATTGTATTTGAAAGAACAAAATATATGCTTAGACCATACTCTTGAATCTGAGAAGGTCTCAGAAAGCACTTTACCAGAATATGGAGGCTCTACTGTGGTTCAGTTATAATTATCAAGAAGAACTCATGATGTAATAGAAATAAAATGTGATTGAAATCCAAAAACATCTGGATTCTAGCCTTGATTTTCATAGCAGGAAGATGTTTGATTTCGTTCAAGACATTTGATCTTTCCAGGGTTTGGATCCTTTCTAAGCCCATGGAGGGCTGGGAGTAGAGTAGTAAATCCAGATGCGTCACTACTAACTCTGAGCTGCCATGCTTTCTGAGTTTCTCTGTCCACAAAATAAAAACAAAAATAAAAATAAAAAATCAATGTCCCCAAGTGTCTGCAGATGACTAGAAGGCACTTAGCTGCTCATCACTTAACATGTTGGCAGCGGTGCAAGTGAAAAAATAGCCTTTCTGCCGTGAGATGATTATGAGATTGGGACCCATCTATTCCATAAGCGTCCTGGTTGTTCTTGTCTCTGCCACATGCCCTCAGAAGGGGTGGGATGGATTGCCAAGCCAAACATGATAGAACTATGGATTTTGGCATTAGCCTAAAATACAGAAAAAGTTATATGTGATTACAACTGTCACTGGTTCCATTTACCCTTCAACTAAGTATTCATTGATGGGATTATATCACTTAAATGCATTTTGGTATGCAGGTATTTCTGTAGCTTTCCTCCCCTCATCCTTTTATCCTTGAGAGTAATATTTGTGGCATTTTATCTGTGAATAAAGGTAAGAAGGAGGAGATAATGGGTTTCATGACACAAATCCCTTAGGCTCTATATTTATCCATGACTTTTGTTCAATAGAATTAAAAAGGAGAAAGTCCTCTAGAGGTGGTGTGAATGTCATGTGTCTACCTAAAATAGCAAGGGAGACATCAAGATCCATGATAAATTTATTAAAATATTTGATGTTCATTTTTGAGAGAGAGAGAGACAGAGAGAGAGGGAGACACAGAATCCAAAGCAGGCTCCAGGCTCTGAGCTGTCAGCACAGAGTCCAATGTGGGGCTTGAACTCATGAGCTGTGAGATCATGACTTGAGCCAAAGTTGGAAGCTTAACTGACTGAGCCACCCAGGTGCCCTATTATAAATTTATTTTTAAAATGCAAAGACATATAAGGTTCCTTAATAGCTGTTTAATCACTGAAATAGGCTGGGGTTTTTGGTCAGGCTTCAGGGTCTATTCAGACTTGACCTGTTCTGTGAACTTAACCTGCCTTCAGAGAGCAACTTCAAAGGCTCTGCTCTCTGCTTGGTAGCCCATGTAGCATACATGCATCTTAGCACCCATCACTTTGTAATGCTCTTGTCTATTTATCATCTGTTTGTAAATATGATAGAACAATCATTAAGACAAGACTTGCTCATTTTTTTCTACCTTAGAAATGAGGACCCACCTGGCATACAGTGATTCTGCACTTAGTAAGTTCTTTTTTTTTATGTTTATTTTGAGAGAGAGCATGCAATTGTGTGCATGCACACACATGAGCCAGGGAGGAGCAGAGGGAGAGGGAGACAGATAATCTTAAGTAGGCTCCATACCCAGATGGAGCCTGATGCAGGACTCAGTCTCATGACCTTGAGATCATGACCTGAGCCGAAATCAAGAGTTATATGCTTAACCAACTGAGCCACCCAGGCACCCCAATAAATACTTGTTGAATAGACCTATCAGTCATGTTCCCCAGAGTATAGTTTTATACTCTGAAATTCATTGGCCAGAAGTTCTGCAATTTATAATGGTAAAGCTTTGCCCAACAAATTAATTGCTTAAATTCATGAGGAAGTGGGGTTACCTTTCCAAAATAGAAAACATTTATTTTAGGTAATATTTATTCAGTTAGTGTGTATGTATGTATGTATATATATTTAAAGTCTATTTATGTTTGATCAATAGAGAGACAGAGTGTGAGCAGGCAAGAGGTAGAGAGAGAGGGAGACACAGAATCTGAAGCAGGTTCGAGGTTGTGAGCTGTCAGCAGAAAGCTTGACCCGGGGCTTGAACTCACTAACCATGAGATCATGACCTGAACTGAAGTCGGATGCTTAACCAACTGAGCCACCCAGGTGCCTCTATTCAGTTAATATTAAAATAGAGTTTAATTCATGCCAAGCTCTATCTTAAATTATTTTTTTTCAAGTTTTTATTTAAATTCCATACAGAGTAATCTTAGTTTCAGGTATTCAATATAGTGATTCAACAATTCCATAGATCACCTGGTGTTTATCACAGCAAGTGCACTTCTTAATCCACATAACCTGTTTAACCCATCACACCCCTCCCCTCACTCACCCATCTACTTCTTTCTGATAACCATCAGTTTATTCTCTCTAGTCTGTTTCTTAGTTTGCCTCTCTTCCATTTCACGTTTGTTTTCTCAAATTCCACATATGAGTGAAATCATATGGTATTTGTCTTTCTCTGACTGATTTCACTTAGCATAATACTCTCTACCTTCATTCGTGACATTGCAAATGGCAAGATTTAATTCTTTTTTATAGCTGAGTAATATTCCAGTGTGTGTGTGTGTGTGTGTGTGTGTGTGTGTGTGTGTATGTGTGTGTGTGTGTATATATATATATATACACACCACATCTTCTTTATCCATTTATCAGTCAATGGCACTTGGACTGTGTCCACAATTTGGCAATTGAAAGTTTTCAAGAGAGAAAAGGAAGATGGTGGCAGAGAAGAGGACCCGAGTCTTGTCTTGTCCTACAAACGCAACTAAATACTATTATATCATCCTAAATACCCCATAAATCAATCTGAAGACTGACACAACAAACACCATAAGCAAAGGGAGAGAAAAGGCCACACTGAAGAAAGTAGAAAGTGTGGAGATGTGCTTTAGGCGAGAAGTGGATTGTGGGTGCCACAGAAGGGAGAGAGCTGTGGTCATGGAGCAGGGTGAGAAATAGAGGAGCACAGAAGGAAACACACAAGGAGAGAGTGCTTAATTCTTTTCATATATTAACTAATTTAGTCCTTATTTAACCACACATGCAAGATGTCAATATTATCTCCTTTTTACAAATGAGGCACAGAAAGTCTAAGTAATTTCATCGAAGTCACAGAGACACTGGCAAAGCCAGAATTCAAAGTCATTCAGTCCTATTGTAATGTTCACGTCTTGGCCATTATGCTATGATTCCCTGGAACTATATTCCATTTTCAGCCATGTAAGACCCTATTTTTCAAATTAACAAAGCTAATTCAGTTAATTCAGATTGGAAAGAAGTCAAGGAGTCCTTAGTCAACTATAGCAGTTAGAAACATTCCCTTTGGTGTTGTTTTGGCTATTTAAAAATAAATAATTAGCTCTATAGGATATATGTAAAGGGTTGTCCCATTTAGAAAAAGACAGATTTTGCAAAAAATCTCTTGGCATTGACTTGGGCCAGTAAATCTCAGAGCGTGTACTATAGTTCTGTCATGTAGTTCTATTGTAGCTAAGTTTGTTGAACCAATGCACAAATTTGAAGAAACTTTACAAATTTCTATATGGCTGGCCACTTATGATTTTTGTTTTTCAACACATTGCCTCATTGATCTTCCAATTCTTTATTGACTGCCTAATTATCCTTGCTAAAATAAGAACATTAAAATTATGATAATGTAGATTTCTGTGGTTGAAAAACAAAAACCAATCTGGACAAATAGTCTTAAAAAGCTAGTATCTGGTACTCCCTGGAATCCACACAATCAGATTGTTCTATTACATTTCAGCAGTGGGATAAATATATTATGAATCTAAAGCTGGTAAGAAATGGAAAAAATGTGGGGGGAAAAGGCTAAAAGTAGATATCTACCTGGCCTCAAGGCCTTCATTTTAAAACAAAATTTGAATTTGCTGAGTTCACAAGTCATTACTGTATGGAGCAAATAATGAATATGCATTTGTGCTTTAATTTCCGTTGGAACAAAAAAGTCATTTTAGTAAAGCTCTCAAACTTCAGACAGACATTTTCTAAATTGTCAAAGAATTTACTGTTGCTTCAACTTTAGCTTCTCTTTGGTAAACTCTGATTATTGTGAACTAGTATCTGAGGACCTAACAGGATCAACGGTATTTTTAAGTTAAATCATTTTTGTGAATGAGTTACATTTTTATCACTTCATACTTTTTTCTAGCTTTTGAGTAGATACAGTCACTTAAGGTGTATTTATTATTTGTAAAATTAATTTTTTTTAATTTTTTTTCAACATTTATTTATTTTTGGGACAGAGAGAGACAGAGCATGAACGGGGGAGGGTCAGAGAGAGAGGGAGACACAGAATCGGAAACAGGCTCCAGGCTCTGAGCCATCAGCCCAGAGCCCGACGCGGGGCTCGAACTCACGGACCGCGAGATCGTGACCTGGTTGAAGTCGGACGCTTAACCGACCGTGCCACCCAGGCGCCCCTGTAAAATTAATTTTTTATTAGAAAATGGAAATTTATATTACTAACCCAAAAACTTCCCATAGATACTGTATTTCATCCAGATGCTGTGCTGCACAATGATCATCTGTGATGGATTATTCCACTTTTCAAATTATTTTTCCACTACTGATGAGTAGAGTATATTCTAAAAAATAGAACTAGTATCTATGCTGAAAATGGCATTAGCAGAGGCTGATATGTTAGTTCTTAAAATTATCTGATAATAGTATTTAATTTGTTATATCAGACAGAAACTATTTTTTAAGTTTATTTATTTATTTTGAAACAGACAGCATGAGTGGGGGAGGGGCAAAGAGAGGGAGAAAAAGAATCCCAAGCAGGGTCCACACCATCAGAGCAGAGTCCAATGCAGGGCTCGAACCCACGAATTGTGAGATCGTGACTTGAGCCAAGATCAGGAGTTGGACACTTAATTGACTAAGCCACCCAGACACCCTTCTTTTCTAATCAATCCACAATAATTTTATATTCTATTCTCCAAATAGTCTCACATCTGTCCCATTTCTTTTATTTGCTCTGTGTTCTCCCTTTACTCTAGGGGCCGTTTCCTTACAGAAGAATTCAGAGTATTACTAAGAGTACTCCTTTCTTGCAAGCCTACAAGAGTATCCAGCTTGCTATTTCTGCTCACTCCAATCAGCACGAGGTAAGCCTCCTGGTTTACCTCAAGGTTATACATTGCTACTCAATGTATAAGCCTCAAGGTTATACATTGCTACTCTACTGTTCTTTCCATACTACCCTTGACAGCCACTCATCTGATCTAAGCACCCACACACCCGTCCTCACAAAATCTTTCCCAACAACTAGATCACCCACTCTATGATCAGAAAGTTCCTGAGTTTCTTTAACCTCTTCTTGGAGTATTCTTCTCTTCTCCTGGCCTTAGGTAAATCCCAGATATCTACTGGCACAATTTCTTCCTTTCTTGAAGTTACTTCATTTTTCACTTATCACAAGGTCTAGGTGGACTGCCTACAATTCTTTACTTTCCATTATTACTTACAACCAATTACTCAACTTTGTATTTTTAGAGTCATTCCTTTGGATAAAATACATTTTCCTTCACATTCATGCTGTCATCTAACAATTTTCTCCTCACCCAACTTATTCATTAAAGGCTAGAACCTACAGCTAATTATTTTCCTCCCTAATCTTCTCATTCCTTTTTAGAACTTCATTATGTACAAATCCTATCCACCGGCCTTTCAGTTTTCTGCTGTTGTTTTTTTCCAATGACCTTTCATGCATTCTGTTTCTGCCATTCCTTCTTATGAAAATATGCAGAAACCCTGTTATTACCAGAAACTTTAAAAATAGATATTTAAAGCAATCTACTGACATACTTCATTTTTATAACATTTTTATCAAATATGTGTCTTGCTACAAATCTTTGATTTATTTGATATACCCAGTGTTAATTCCATTATTTTCTCCATATCCATCTGCTTCTGAGATCAGCCATGTTACCATGGTCCATAGATAACATTTCTCTTTTGTAAGTATTCTCAATTGGTTATTTAACTCCCCCTAATTTACTCACTTGGGGAAAATAGGTCTGCATGAGATGTACCATCCCCCTTTTCTGTATCTAAATTGGACTGGTTAATAACTGGTTAATAAGTGGACTGGTTAATAATATATATAACATATATAAAAGTACCCAACTGATCCCAGTAGTTTATGCTATGTATTATTTATTAAAAATTCAACATTAAGATTTTTTTGTGGCCCAATAATCATACTACATTTCAAATACACTGATTTCCCCTCTATCTGAAATTATTTCATACCACTGTCTTAAGGCAGAAATTGGTTAGCTTCCTCCAAATCATTTTCTCTTACCTCATCACCTGGTTGAATGGAAAAGCACTAGAGGGATCTGGCAGATGCTGAAATCACAAGTGGAAAGAAAACGGGTCATGAGTGACTATCGAAGACAGGTTGTCTATCAGGAATACTCATATTGGTTTTATATACGTAATAAAAATATATTTATTGCTCTCAGCTGCTGAGAATTTGGGCTTTGTTTTGTTACACTAACTGGTATTTTTTAATTAATGCAATAGTCTCTCCTTCAACTTTATTCTCAGATAATGTTCTTGTGACATAATTCATTAGGAAAGTGGAAACCACTAGAATCATACCCCCTCCATTTTCTGTCCCTAAACATACAACCTGCTTACGTTTGTATCCGTATTTTTCCTTCTTCTGTTACAATGGAATGACTAGCCCTTTTGTGTCCAAGGACAATCACTCAGCCAGTCCTTTGGGTTCCACCATTTATAACCTCTTCAAAGAACTATGATCCTTCACTTAGTTCTCTCTGCTATTACCTGCAGCATTGATTTCCTAGCTACATAGGATCTTTCATAACAACATACAAAGGTGTTCTCATTTCCTCTATTTTAATGAAAACCCTGCTGTTAATCCACATTTCCTTCCCATTATAGTCTTTTCTAGGCCCCATCGAACCAAATATTTTCAAATGGTTTTCTTTATTTACTCTCTACAACTTTACTTCCATGTATATTTTGTAATTTTTTGGCAATAGAGTGGGGTGAGGGAATCATAACATATCTGAAAAAACACAAAGACGAATAATCATTCACATGTCTACTATCTTTAATTAATGCTGGTTAAAAAATTACTGCTTTTCAGTTTTATTATATATATTTTTAAATCACTTTGTTTCTGCAAAGTGATAAATATAAATAATAAATATTTTCAAGGCACCTGGGTGGCTCAGTTAGTTAAGCGTCTAACTTTGGTTCAGGTCATGATTTTGTGGTTCTTGATTTTGAGCCCCATGTTGGGCTCTGTGCTGACAGCTCAGAGCCTAGAGCCTGCTTTAGATTCTCCCTCTCTCTCTGCCCCTCCCCTGCTCATGCTCTGTGTCTCAAAAATTAGCATTAAAAAAACCAGCTTTAAATATTTTCAAATTTTGCAGAGACATAGATACAATTTTTTTTAAATATCCAAATACCAATTCCCTGAAATTGTCTTCATTAACACAAAGCAAATGCAAATATCATTCTATACATGCAAACAGATGTACAATTGATAGAAATATTTTTATAAAAATGGAATACTGCATATACTATTTTAAATATTTTATTTGAATTGTACTATTATTTTACCCTCTATAAACTTGGGCAAATTATGACTTACTTCTGTAAAAAGATTAATTCCCAGTGTTGTTGCCAACTGGTTTTGTTTAATTTAGTTAATGTTTACCACTGATCATTTTGTGTTTCTTTTGTATTCTTCATTTTTATCTTCCTCATCATTTCTGAATTTGTCAAACATTTTTCCTCCTAAGAAGTATGTGTAGATTGTGTTGTTTCTGATACTTTTCACATATCCTCATTGCCTTTATACTTCACTGAATTGGCTGGGCATAACATTACTGGGTCACACTTTGCTAAGAACATTGTGGAAACAACTTCATTGTACTCTGGCTTTTAAAGTTGAGAACTTTGATGTGAACCTGCTATTTCCCTGTTGTAGGTAATTTGAATTCTAGAGGCCCCAAAAAAGACTTCTTTAAAATAACACTTAAATATCTGACTCAGCATATAATTTGTTTTTGAGGTTTCTATATCTAAGAAGTAAGGTTTTCTTTCCATTTGCAGATATATTTCTTTATTTTAGGGAACTTCTCTTATATTAAGTTTTAAAATAACCTTCCATTCCATTGTTAGGGTTTTCTACCTTAAGGACAATATTGTATTTATGTTAGCTTATCTTGCTCTATCATCCATGTCCAATTGTTTCATTCTGTTTCTTTAAGCTCTTTTATATCTACTGTGATTTTTTCAAACACTTCCTCTATGTCAGCAATTTTATTTTTAGTTGTGTCATTTTTGTTCTTCCCTTCTAATTAATATATTAATTCTATTACAACGATTTAATCCTCATTTCCCCTTACAGTCACAATTACTTTCAAAGTACTTTTTATCTTACATTTGAACTTGGAGCTCTTATTTTACAGAAATAATATTTCTTAATTTGCTCTACACTGTGAAGCGATTGTGAATAATTGCCTTTTGTTCCAGTGATAATTTCCTATTGGAGGAGCTCTTTTTCTTTTTTTCCCATGCTTTGATATCTTAAGTTATTTTACCACAGTATGTTTGCTACATTGTTGTGTTGTTGTTTTTTCTCCTTCCCCATTTCTGGTTGTCCCTGTCTAGACATTCCATTTACTATCTTCCTACAGTTTCGAAGCCAGCTTTGCTTTATTTTTTTCCCAGAGATATGGTGCGAAGCCTGGATAAATGGCCTGGATGCATTTTTTTTTTTTTTTTTTTTTTTTTTTTTTTTGTGGGCTAGGAAGCAGCCCGGAGAGTGGAGGTGTGGTGTCATTCGTAGCAGAGTCTCCGCTTTTTCCTTTATGAATTTTTTATGTAAACTACTAAGGTTTACTCTTTCTAGTTTTAGGCAAAGGTAAATTGAGGTTTAGTGAGAGTACACAAACTGTAGGGCTTTGTTAAAGAATACAAAATTTTGACTATTACATTAGGTTTAGTGCCTTAGAAGGGATTCATGTAAGTAAGGGAAACCTGAGACTTAAGCTTTATTAGCCTCCACTAAATCTGCCTTAATGAGGTGCATTTTGTACTCATGTGAGTCAAGATTATTTTTCTTAGGCAATTTATAGTCCTTATGTCTTCCTTTCTATCAAAGTTGCCTTCTTTCTTTTCATTCCCCACTTTACAACCTTCTTTCTCGATGTTATTTCCTTTGCTTCATTGTCACAACAAGAAAAAGAGTATGATGCTTTAGTTGTTTAGTTTAGTGATTGTTTAGTTGTTTAGTGATACTGCTCAGGACTGTTTGTGCAAAATACCAGCATAAATTGGTCAGGGTTCTCTAGAGAAACAGAAGTATATATATGTTATATATATATTATATATACACACATTGTATATGTATTGCATATAATACATATGCATACATATGTCCATATAATACACACATACAATACATAGGAATTATATATACACACTGTATATGTACATATATATGTAGATGTATACACATTGTTCATATATGTATATGAGAAGGTATATGTGGATATATGACAAAAGATGTGAAAGTGTGTGTGTGTGTGTGTGTGTGTGTAGGAGAGAGAGTATGTATGTGTATATATATTCTTATATATATAGGAATTGGGTCACAACATTATGAAAGATGAAAAGTCCTAAGATCTGTCATATGTAAGCTGGAGGATGATGAAAAACACTGGAATAATTCAATTTAGTACAAAGGCCTGAGAACTGGAGAGTTTTCTGGTTTAAGTGCTAGAGTCTGAAGGCCTGAGAACTAGGATGTCCAATGTCTGAGAACAGAAGATGGATGTCCCAGCTCAAGAAACAACAGGAAGAAATTCACCCTTCTCTACCTTTTTATTCTGTTCCAGTTCTCACTAGATTGGTTGATGCCTGCCTACATTGGTGAGCATAGATCTTTATTGTGTCCACTGATTCAAATGCTAATCTCTTCCAAGGACATCCTCACAGACCCTGAAATAATGTTTTGCCTAGTCCCTGGGCATCACTTGGCCCAAAGGGACAGGTAAAACTAATTATCACAGGGAGGGTTAGGATGCATGCCATGTTCCTTCTCTTTTTAAGTGTAATGTCCTACAGTTTTTCCTTTTCACAGTTTACTGATTAAGGTTTTTATTGCTTGTTTGGAGACTGTTTATAAATTCTGATGTGGGTTTTACTTTATTTGAGGAGAAAGAGATAAGTTTTCTGAGTAATTTCTTAGAGTAGAATTCTCCATTTACTCCTCAATTCTTCCAGCTTCTCCCATAACTTCTCCACTCCTGTCAAGGCTACAGTGAACTCCTTGTGGAAAAAGACAAACACTTCTTTAAACATGTCTTTATTGGTCTCTCAACATAATTGACTAAGATTTTCCATTGGCTTTTCTTGAAAGATTATCTCCCCTGGGCTTCCCTGAAACAACCTTTTCCTAATTCATTGGAAGCTATTTTGTTGTCTCTTGAGTAGATTCTTCTTTATTTCTGAAGGAAATTTCTCCGCAGCGTGTAGTCTTGAGGGATCTTTTTTTTTCTCCATTCTCTGGCCTTAATACCAATTACCTACTGAAGATTTCTAAAATTAAGCCTACAGGATGAACTTCTACTTTGAGCTCCAGAAATGAATGTATATTTGCAGTTGAATCCTTTACGGCTATCTGCAACTTAAGTAAACAAAAAGAATTTTACTTTTCCCTTCTCAAATCTCTATCTTGTTCCTATATGGATTTTACATTTTGGTAAATTTAAATGATTTGTGTTTATCTATTTACGTCTCAGTAAAAAAGTGTATGTATAAGAGATAAAATATGTACAATAGCTATTAATGAAAATACATAAATGCACTACTGAGCCTAAGAAATAGGTCTGTATTAGTAGCTTTGAAATCCTGTGTGTGCCCCCTCTCAGATGTGTTTACTTCCCACCTCTTAGTAGGCATGACTTCTCTTGACTTTCCGTATGGTTATTGCATATATGTAGGTATTTGAGTATAACTGTATAATTTTACATACATATTTATATATTTGTAATTAAATATAAAATTCTAGGTATTTATATATTATACAGTATATATATTTATTTTTTGAGAAAAATTGATCAAAAATACAATAGTGAGTTCTGAAGCTGACTGACATCTATACAGAAATACAATACGTAACAGAGGTAGTATTAGAGATCATTAGGACAAAACTACTGAATAAATGTCACCAGGACAATTCATTATGCATATGTAAAAACTAGACTCCTACAGCACTCCACAAAGAGCAGTTGCTTTAAATATATATATATATATATATATATATATATATATATATATAACAAGGCTTGGGAAATACAGGTGGCCTACATCAGAATAGGAAGATCAAAGAAAGATGTCATCCTCTTACACATGGTGACCAGTCTCTTCATTGTCCAGCTATCATGAAGGTAAGTAATCAATACAAAGATCCCATAAATTTAAAAAGAGAAATATCCGTATAAAAAAGGGAAACCTTAAACCAAAACTGAAGTTTTATACCAAGTAAAATTGATTCAAATGAGAAAGACATGACCAAAAAATTGTAACCTGATACTAAAATTTGGAAAATTTTAAGACTAAGCACTTAATACATTAGAATAAAACATTAAAGGTAAGATAAATGGTAATTTTTTTTAAATGAGCAAATGTTAAGATAAATCTGATACCCAAAAAATTAAGTTTAACATTTTAAGGAAATGGAGTTAAAAGTGAACAAAGAATAAAAAAAGGTAAAAAGCAGCAGAAAGAGACACGAATGTGTAAAATTGAAATATTTTTGCAGGTTGTCCGGCTCCCTTGGGTATAATGTGATCTACTATTTATTTTATCATCTCCATGTTCTTTTTGGAGACCCGAGGGACAGAATCATTAACTATCAGTATTTTTTTTTTATTCTATGGCAGTTATCAGAAATCTTGTTTATATCTGGTATACTTTTCTTTGTATATTGTCATTTTATACTTTTTCCCCCCTCAGAAGAGAAACTTCAGTGAAATTGTTGACTTAGAGTCTCCAAACTTTTAAGGCTGTTTTCATGTACAGATAAACCCATGCCATACTCAGCAAACTTTTTACGATGCCTTCTAATGGTGTTAGGTATTTTCTCCTCAACACCAAAGAGCAAGATGTATCACATCATTTTATCTACGAGAAAATTAAAGTTTACTCAGATTCCTAATTTTAAGAAGTTTGGATCTGTCTGTCATTCTACAGAAGAATCCTTGAAGTTTATACCATGCTTGGAACACAGGAGACCTTGCTTCTTATTCCATGGGGAATCCCATCATTAGTCTGTCTCCTTCCAGTGCACAGCCAATGGCTGCTTTCCCTTGCCATTTCCGTCAATGAATGAAGCTTTGTAGAGGCTCAAATATGAATCTCACTCATAGCAGAGTTAGCCACAAAAAAGACACTTGTGACTGTCAAGGGCTTGTGTTTATTTAACAGCCAGACTTTATAAGTGTCCTGTGAAGTCTCCACCTCCCTTCTGGCACGCTGAGAATCAACAGCGGCTGAAGAAACTGTGCCAACACCACAAAACCCTCTTGCTTTCCTAGTCTCAGTGAAGATTTAAGGTGCTGTCTTTCAGGTCTACCAACTATGCTGTATATAGCCTCTGCACAATTCAGTCCCCTCCCCCCACCACCCACACAATATGGAAATTCAGATGATGGAGAATTGCCTCACAGGTAAAAGATCTACTGTCTGGATTCCTGAAAGACAAAATATTAACTCCTAAGAAAAGAAGATAAAAAAAAAATCCAGCCACTAAAATACCACTTTTCCTTCTTTCAGTCTCTTAACTTCAGTAAAATCAACATCTTAAGGAAAAACTTGCACATAAACACAAATGACTGATAGTCTCCCTGAATCTTTCATTTTGTCTCCTAATGCTGCACTACTGGCCAATCCATTTATGTGGCTCTCGGTGCCCATGTTCCAGGACATTTTATTTCTGCAATTGCTCAGATGTTATCACCTATATTTCTACAGTTCTAGCTGTTCTGGACACTATTGGAATTAGTGACCCCATCTGCTCCTTCATTGTGCACTTTGCTTGAAATGCTCCTGTCTTTAGCCCTTGGAAAGCATAAGGTTCTTTCTCTTTGCCTGCCTATGTCTTCACTTTGTATGTTTTCTTTGCTCTCTTCTATGGTTTTCTCCTTCTCAGGAAAAAAAAATAATGGGAGGAGTAGTATGGTTTGACATCTCTTTTTAAACGAAAGAAAGAAGCTTTCAGGTTGACTTTGACCCCAAGCCTCCTTTGATACTTCTTGAACTGCAATATCAAACAGCATCTCCATTCTCCACCGCATCTGAAATGGCACAAAACTTGACAGCCTGTTTCCTGCCCACTTGCCTGTGGGCTACATCGATAGATTCTAGCATGCTTCCATATGCAGCCAAATCATGAAAAGATTTTAATTAGAAACTTAGACTCATCAAGGAAAGCTTCATTTCATTAGCTGATTCTGTTTTCTTTGTATGTATATAAAAAGCTGATGGCAATGTCTCCTGTTAGCCATGGACTGAGCCCTTAGTTAGTCTGAAAAAATTCAGGTAGGGCTTCTATTGTCTGTCTTATGTCACCTATTCTTAGGTTTTTCATTCTTCCATGTTAGGGGAAAAATAGGAGGAGGAAGCAATGGAATTTATCTCCTGGGGATTTTTAGGAATTATCTAAAACTATGTAATTTTTGGTTTTTACACTAGAATAGTGTTCTGGGTGAGTAAATTATCATTTACTTCAGATAATATTTTCTTCCATACAGTTTTGCACTAAAATCTGTCTTCTGGCAAATGCTTAAGTATAAACTCAATGACACACTCCTATCAATAGTTTGCTCTAGCTATCTACTCAAAGAGGCTACTATTCTTTTATTCTTTAGAAATGGTTAAAAGAAACTTTTCAATTTCTCTGTGGTCCTTAAGAATGTAGAGTCCTAAAAGGAACGATCAATCTGAAAGTCAATTATCAATTGATAATTTCTTTTCTGTAAGTCACAAAACTGTTACCCGAAACTATCTTCCATTAGAATGTACTACCCTATCACCCAGGGTTAGCACAGCTCTCAGGCTCACACGCCATTCCTATTTTTGTAATTGCATAGAACAGTGACAATAATGTGGCTTTCCAGCAGTTGAGACTGAAGTTATTTTTCTTAAGAAACCACTTAGAAATTCTTCCAATTGAAAGAGATGAGATCGTCTAGTGTATAACTAAACTTTGAGAAAATTATTTAGCTGTCTGGATGTACTGTAAACATGGACATTCTTGGATAGCACCTGTCTGTTATTTCTTATTCTATTAGCACTATTTTTGAAGTTTCTGACCTTCAATGTCAGAGAAAGTTCTCTTGATGCCAGTCTTTGATCCATAAGCAGTGAAATTCAGATGGAAAGTAAAGCATAAACCTAGCCTGAGAGTAGCAATGATATTTTAATTGTGAAAAGTTTTGCTATTCTTGGCTAAACATTTTAGCTGTCAAAATCTAATTTACCAAAAATTGAAAATGAACTTTGTTAGTAGCACATGTAGTATAGAAGGTTGACTATATTTTATACTTCTTTAATATAGCTCAGCTATGACAGTGTATGAAACTCCTAAGTGCTATTATTTTTTTTTTGCTCTGTTTCATTATATACAGAGAATAACTTCTTAACCCCTGTCGCTGCCCACTACATAACTTTACCCTCTTAACTCAAACAAGACATGACACGACTTCATCTCTTTGCATAAGACAACATTGTATTCTTCTGTTGCATAGAGATTCAAGAAGGTAGCCACACTAAATCAGATTTTGGTTTTTATTATATAACAAATGTCACAACCTATATTGACAGCAGAGTCACATCTCTGTTCTGCAGATAGAAAATGAGAGAATTGGAACTTGCTGTGCTGAACTGCTGAGATCATCATCATACATTATTAATTAAAATAAATAAAAAATAAAAGAAAAAAATGAGTTTTGCTCCCGCTATTTGAAAGGTCTGTAGTACATTATCTTGTCATCAATTCCTTTTACCACATCAGGCACCTCGACTTATACTATGTGGGTGACAAAATTCTCTCTATGACCTTGTCACTTTAAGTTTTCATAAATCCCCCCTCCCCAGTTACCAGTCTCATATTTGCCAGAAACACATTTCCCTCAATCTTAGATTCACAATCACAAAGCCTTGGAATAAAGTAAAGCTGCTGTCATTAATGGGTTATTTCAAAATAACTGAAAATACTATGAGTAAATCTGTCACTTGGAAAACTTAGACTGAGTTCCACATTTTGTTGGTCGACCTTGAAACAAACACTTAAGCTAGTTACTAGATTCCCAAGTAGACAACTGAGGTGGTCAATTGAGCAAAACACCAAATGTTAGAAGAAAAATAAAGAAGAAAAAAATGAGAAAGATGGAATAAAATCAATTTACTCAAAAAGTCAATTATGTATTAGTGAATTTAGTAGGTATTAAACTAAAATAGTCTTTATTATGAAATGGGCAAATCTTTATCTTCCATGTAGTCTTTGGTGATTTAAAAATATTTTTGAAAATTCACTGACATTTCTTTCTTTAAAAGGAGGAGCCAAATTTCCTTTCCCTTGACTAAAGGCTGGACTTGTGACCCATTTTTAATAAATAGAATGTGGCAAAAATCAAGGTTTAGACACAAGGACAGCTTTTGTCTGGCTCTAGCTCTTTTGTCACTCCTAGGTGAGCCAATTACCATATTCTAAGAACACTCAAGCAGCCCGAGAAAGGGGTGTATGGAATTCGGAGGCCTCTCCACAAGAGTTAGCATCACTTCTGCCTCAGTTAAGAGTCCAGATGATTTGAGGCTTGACCGACATCACCTTATAACATCATGAGAAACTTCAAGCCAAAATTGCCTACCCAAACTGCTCTTAAATTCGTGGTTCATACACACTGTGAGATAAAAAATGGCTATTACTCTTTAGTCATTAACATTTGGAAGAACCCGCCAAGGCCATTCCAAGCAAAGAAAACTACACATCAATATCCCTGATGAACATAGTTGAAAACTCTTCAATAAAATACTAGCAAACTGAATTCAATAGTACATCAAAAGGAACATACACTATGATCAAGTGGGATTTATTTCAGGGATGCAAGGATGGTTCAAAATCTGAAAAATGAATGTGATATACTATATTAACAAAAGCAAAGATAGTACGTGATCTCAATAGATGCAGAAAAAACATTTAACAAAATCTAACATCTTTTAAACTAAAAATTCTTAGCAAACTTGGTATAGAGGAAATATAGTTCAAAAAAATAAAGGCCATGATGACAAGCTTATAGCTAACCTCGTACTCAATGGTTAAAAGCTGAAAGCTTTTCCTCTAAGATCAGAAACAAGACAAGGATGTTTACTCTCAGCACATTTATTCAACATAGTATTGGAATTCCTAGTAACAGCAATAGATAATATATAGTCATGATATTAATATTTTCATTCTTTAGCATCTACTCTTCAAATTAAAAATGGACATAAATGCCATTTTTTAATATTCTACTACAAACTTGGGTCTTTATATATTTCTCTACATTGAAAAAATGTAATGGAAACAAATACTAATATTAAAGAAAGCTTTCAAATGTGATGGAGTAAGAATTCTCAAGAATAGTGTTTATTTCATACCTGCTACATACAGTGGATGGAGTAAGATCTTGTAACCACATTTTTTTTTCCAGAAATGGTTGGGGCTTTTTTATTGTGTTTAAAAACTTAACATTTTTTTCGGGGCACCTGGGTGGCTCAGTTGGTTGAGTGTCCGACTTGGGCTCAGGTCATGATCTTGCGGTCCTGTGAGTTCGAGCCCCGCTTCAGGCTCTGTGCTGACAGCTCAGAGCCTGGAGCCTGCTTTGGATTCTGTGTCCCCCTCTCTCTCTGCCCCTCCCCCGCTCATGCCCTGTCTCTCTCTCTCTCTCTCTCTCTCTCTCTCGCTTTCTGTTAAAAATAAACATTAAAAAAATTTTTTTAAAAATAAAATAAAAACTTAACATTTTTGTTTCATTTATATTGTCTATTATTTCTTCTATCATTCTTTCCTAGGATTTGTATCAGTTCAGTATTAGACAATCTGTTATAAGGCTGATTACTGATTATCTTGAAAATGGTTGGGAAAGATAAATATCTGGAAAAAGGCCATACTTCACCTAGGTTTGGGAAAAGATAATAAATTTTATTCTTTTTGTTTGGTACAGCCTTTTATTTCCATCTTTCATTTGCTTTCTACAGCAAAAACCATGTTTACTTACTATTATTTACTGGGCTTTCCAATTTCCAACTACATAAATAATTATTTTCAAATACTTTAATGCAAAGTATAAAGGCAAGTTATTACATAAAAAGTTTTATTATTTGGCTTGTCATTAGATTAAGATATTAGAATTTTAGAGCCAGGACCGTAAGATTTACTGGTCTGACCCTCTCAGTTTATATATAGGAAAAATCAAAGCCCAACATGTTTGAATCAATAGTGCGGGAGTAACCCTATAACCCAAGTCTAGAGGAGTCTTCTTTCTATTTAATCTTTCTATTGCTTGCTTTGGATATATTTTTAACAACTTGCCAAATATACACTTGATACCAGAGCAACTGTCTTGTTCTCAAAATCTAATACCATTGTTTTATTTTCCATCTGACTAGGCTAATGGAACACAGTCTTTACTTTATCATAAAGACATCCTGGAGCTACAGAAATACAAGTGGTTCATAAAGCCCAGAGGCTGTTCTGACCATCTGACCTTGAATCCATCACCTGGATCACTAGTGCATAGCTTGAGGTGAATCATTAATACAATTGAATTATGGTCTGGTTCAGCAATACCTACATGTGTACAGGTTATTTCCCTTCTCTATCAATTTTCTTGGAAATGTAATGCAATTACTAAGGCACAAAATATGAAAATATTTAATTGATTGTTCCATTCACAGTCATTAGCAAAAAAATCACATCCTTCATTTCCTTGCTCTATACTGAATTGTGCCTCTTCCCTGATCATAGTGCCACATACATGGCACAGATTTTCTTCTCAACACACTGCATATTTCTCTCAGAGATGTATTAGGCCTTCTTCTTGTTCATTATGGTTTAAAGAAAATTCCTGTTCCTTACTCTTTAAAAGATATCTTCTGATCCCTAGTCATGAGACTATCCTCTCTAGTACCCTGGCTTCCTGTAGTTGCTACCTGGCTTTCCTGGCATAATCTTTCATTCCTAGAGAAGCTTACCTCCTGGTTCAAGGTCACTGCCCACCACTACTCCTGCCAGAATTCCTAAAAAAATTGAATATTTGCTTAGATGATTCTTTCAATATTTTTACCTACATTTCTTTGACCTTTTCCCCTTTAATGCTTGTGTCACCACCTACTTATTCCCAAGGTCATATCCTACAATGCCATTACCAGTAACTACAATCACTCCAAATTTCATTTACAAGCATCCTTTCTCTCAACAACTACATCCCATCTTTCCAGTTCACTTGGTCTAAAATCCCAACTGCAAGAATCTCTAACTCATGGGTTCTACAATCCATTTACTGTATGTACCACCTCATATTAACCCTCATCCATGCTCAAATTTCTATTTCCCTCCTTATCCTTCTTGAATTCCGTGTTCAGTCATTATAACCACTCCTGACCCCTACTTCTGCCTTTCACTCACTCTGCTCTATTCTTTTGGCAATGTCAGAGTGCAGCTTGTTTGCTTCCAACTTGTCTCCCTTTCTACTCCTGCCCAGATGTGCAGTTGAACATGCTGGAGAAAAATACAACCTATCACTTGAAATATGACCACAAAGATCAAGTGAGCTTTTAATGATGCACAATGCACCTTCTCTCTCCTTTTACGTGATAGTATTTCAAATCATCTTCTCTCTCTTCAAATCTTAAACACCTACACTCTCAAGCTCATTCTCCGTCCATGACTTAATATACTATTTTTCTGAGAAAGCCAAAGTATTAAGAAGAGAACCTCAAGATGTTCCAACAAATATATCCACCCACCTCTCTACACCTAGGCTTCAACTATGTCTGTTGCTATCAACTATCGGTACTCTGACCAGTGACCAACTCTTCCATTTGTGTGCCTGTTTCTAAACCACTCAAGCACACTGGTTCCACAAATCTCCCTCTGGTCTGTCATGGTCTTTTTCTCTGAGATTTTCTCATAAACATAAAAAATTCTCAAGTATCTCCTATGCTACAACAATTCTCATTGGATCTCTATCCTCTCCCCAGTCACCGTATCGGATTTTTGCCTTTACTTTAAAGCAAACCTTCTCAAAACAGTTGCCCTCACCAGCACCTAAATTATTTTCCTTTATTCAACCTTCAAAACACCACATTGAGGTTTTTGTGCTTTGAATTCCACTGAAATTACTGTTGTAAATGTCACCAATTATCCTTGCCTTCCTTTTCTTATGCCTCCATCTACTGACCTATTGAAAGCATTTGACAACTCATGGGTCTCTCACCTTTAGAACACTGTCTTCACTTGGCTTCCAAGATGCCTCTCTGTCTTGATTTTTCTTCTGAGTAACAAGTTGCTCATTCTCAAGCTTTTTTGCCAGTATCTTCTCCACTTGCCTATTTCTAAAATACGAGTGTTTTGAACTCAATTTTAGACCTTTTATCTTTTTATTCCACACCTTTTAACAATCAAATGTCAACTTTAAAGATTATTTAAATCTTGGTAAATTATAAAGAAATATCTTTAATCCGTACCTAATCCATTAATTCTCAACATGGACGACTGTCTACCTGACATTTTTACATGGTTATCTAATAGTCTAATGGGCACTTTAGAAGTGACCTATTACAAAATGAACTCCTTATTTTCAGTCTTCCCAGAGTAGATTTTCCTGACATCCTACTTATCACTTAAAGGCAATCCCATTCCTTCAGTTTCTCATGCCAAAAATCTTTAAGCATCCTCTTTGTCTCCTACACTAATTCAATCAATCAGTAAGTCCTTTCAGCTCTACATTCAAAATACATCTGGTATCTGACCATTTTTTTCACTGCCCCTTTAAAAAATTTTGTACCACCCTGGTCCCAGCGGTCATCATTACTTACCAATATTAATGCCCAAGTCTACTCACCCGTCACTCTGCATCTGTCGTGGGCCCCACCACTCTATTTTTATTAAAACTACTAGAGTCCATCTTATAAAACACGAATCAGGTTAGAACTACTATCTACTCAGTCCCTCTGTGACTTTCCACACCATTCCATGCACAAGCCAAATTATTGGAAAATGTTGACTCCGGTTAAAAGCTCTGGCGTCACCTGTTACAATCTCCCCTTTCTTATTTTGTTTCAGTCACATTGACCTTCTTTCTCTTTCCAAACAAATCACACACGTTTCCACATGATGGTCTATATGCTGGTAGTTTCCTGTGATGGCAACGCCCTTACTTTGAGAACCACAGGTCACTTCTTACTTCCACCAAATCTTTGCTCAAATGTCACCCTTCTATGAAGACTTTTGGTAACTCTATCTAAAACTGCACCTTCTAGGTATCCCCTATAAATCTTCCCTTTTTTTTCTTTTTATCAATAGCATCATATATTATACTATATACTTCATACAGTTCATTTACAACCTGTCAATACAAACTTAAAACCCTGTAAAAGTAGGGATTTTGCTTTACTCACAGCTATGCTCCCAACACTTGGAATCTGGTACCAAGTATAAATGTTAGTGGTATTTATATTATTATATTACATAAAATAATAAAGTAGTTGAATTAATGCTACTAAGAGTTAAATTTCTTTTATATTTGTGATGGTATGAGTAATATATACTAAAAAAGAGTGTTCCTTTTATCCTCTAGGGGTGTTTAACGTGGGTGGTTCATAGCACAGATGAATAAGAACAGGAAGTACAGGATCTTCTCACACTGGATAAATATGGCAGGCCAGCATAAAAGTGGTTAGGAGGAGAAACATGAGGACAATTGGTATAGGAAAGGAAAGCATCCTTTCTGTGTCTTCAGAGTTAAAGCTGAGACTGAATGAAGTCAAGTACTCACAGAGTAAGAAGCATCAAGAATGGAAGAGTATTTTCTGAGCTACACATATTTCCAGGAATTCAAACCATTGAAAAAGGGCCATCTTATTGATATTTACAAATAAACAAGTAGGAGCTATTACCTTATAAGTGAGATGTCAAGGACTAGCGATTACTGATGTGGGCTATTTTCACTGTTTTCAAACATTATCACATGTGTTTCCTTCCCTTACTTGCCCCTCATAACACTTTGAAAAAGGCAAATATTCCTTTCAATTTTGTAGAAATGATGTTTGGAAGTTATGTGTCATGCCCAATGTTGCATGGTTTCAAATGAGTAAACATTCTTTGTCAGTCTCCCACATGAAAACATTTCCCACTGCATCAGTTCAGGCATTTAGCTAGGTAGGCACTCTGGTTGGGCTAAATCTGTGCTGAAGGGGGCTTCTATCTAGGTAGAGTGATGTTACTGTAAAATCTTTGGTTTGGGACTTTCTGTTCCAAGGGTTGCCAAAGGCTGATGGGCAGATTCTCTCAGTGAGGTAGGGCTCCACAACTGTTCAAGATGGGGTATTGCTGCTGCATTAATTACCTATTGTGTCTCACAATGTATCCCTGAACATAGTGGCTAATATGGTATATCATCAATAATATCAACATCCTCTTCTAGTTGCTGTTTTTTATGTATTTGGAAACAGCATAATTGAGTGGTTCTGGCCTAAAGCCTTTCATGAGATTCTAGTCAAAATATCTGTAATTATTTGAACACTTCATTGGAGCTGAAGGATCTTCCTCTAAGGTTGTTCTTCCAACTTGCCTTACCCGGTGAAGTGAGCAGTCCCTGAGAGTAAGGTAGAAGTTTCAACGTCTTTTATTACTAGCCTGAGTCTGCCCTATTTAGTGCAGAGGGCACAACACAAGGGTGTGAATGCCATCAGATAAGAATAATCAGAACCCATTTGGAAGGCCGACTATTGCAGCTGCCCACCAGAGATCCAGGTCTCTCATTTCTAGGAAAAACATTTTGTTTGAGAGAATTTGTGTGAATGCTGAGGCTTAGATAAATGGACTTTTCTAATATTAGAAAGAGTTATTTTAGCTTAGCTATTTTGCTAAAAAAGAGTTTCCAATTCATACTTTCTTTTCCACCTTCAAAATATACCCCAGAATTTAATTGTTCACAGAGCTTGGCCAGATCAAGCAGTATAAGAGCAAAAGAGAAGATAGTATCTCTCTACTCATATGATAATAAAAAATTTATTACTGACCCTCCAAGAGTAATAATGTTGCAGAATTCTCATTAATGTAACATTAAATATCTAGCAAGCATTACCTCATCATATAGGTCCTGTTGCTATAGCAATGTCACTTCTTGTTCCTAATCCATTTAAATGTATTTTTGAGTGGAACAAGTGTTGAAAGCCAAGTAATATGTAGATTTATAACATAATTTTTAGGTTGGAAGAAAAACCATACACGATCCAATTGAACTGGATTGATTACACTGAGAATTTTATCAGTTATTTGTTAACAGGTAAGAATATGCTTATCTACATTATAAAACAATTTGCTCAAAATGAAAAAAAAATACAAAATTTTAAAGTACGATATAAAGTGCACAATAATCTATTCCAACATTTGACCCAATAATGCCCCTTCCACATGAGCAACAGGTGATCATTTAGATGTAACATTCAGCAAACTTTTTCTGTGAAAAAACAGTAGTAAATATTTTAGATCTGTGGGCCAGTCTTAATCAATTCTTCAAATCTGGGCTTGTGTTGTGAAAACAGTCATAAAACATATGTAAATTAAGGAGCATGGTTGTGTTATGATACAACTTTATTTACCAAAAAAAAAAAAAAAAAAAAAAAGGCAGCTAGCTGGATTTGACCAATGAGTCATTGTTTTCCAACTCCTGGTTTAGAAGATCAATCATACTGACAAACAAGGCATAATATGAACAAGGTAACTGTTTACTTTAATTGCTATTGAGTCCATGGTTTGGGGTGTTTTTTTGGACTTCAAGAATGAAATGCATTAAGCAAACATGTGCTTGGAAATCCAACTATCTTAGACTCTGCTGTTTCAAACTCACTCAGCTTTTAAACAATTGTTTTTATGGTACATGTCCAAAAGCATTGGATTCCAAATCATATTTGGCTTGAATTGCTTCTCTACTTGGGATCTCAGTACTTCTCAAGGTAACTCATTAACCAGTTGAACACATTCAAACAAATTAGTCACCACATCCTCTGTACTCGCTTAGTATATTGTATTAATTTATCACACCTTATTAATTTTAATTTTATAAATATTGATTTCTTCTACCTGATTGAAAACCCTCTGAGAACTGCTGTGGTGTCTTGTGTGCTTTTGTATCCTAGTATCTAGCATATTGTGTAGCTAACTCTTGGATGTTTTGTTTCTGGACAAGAGATACAACTTTTTTTTCTTTCTTTTCTTTTTTTTTTTTTTTTTTTTTTTTTGCTTCATGGAAATATAGTGAATTATATAACATTATTTAAGTTTCAGGTGTATAATATGTTGATGTGATACACTTACATATTGCAAAACAGTTACATGCCATAGTGTTGGCTAAGAACATCACAGTGCATAATTACTACTTCTTTTTTTGTGGTGAGAACAATTAAGATTTATTCTCTTAGTTACTTTGAAGTATTATAATATTGATAATTATACTCATTATTCTGTACATTAGATTCCCAGAACTTATTCATCTTAAAATGGGAAATTTGTACCCTTTGACCAACAGGAGATAAAATGTCTTAAAATAGTGCCCCCTTTAAGGGTCCTTATCTATTTTTGACTTAAATTCAGCCTGGCAAATGAAGAGTTTGTCAGATGCTACTGGAACTCTTTTGGAATACTAATGAAGTAAGGCTCCTTCATCTGTAACACACATAACTGACAGATTACTCTTCAGAATATGTAAAAATAATTTCTACAGATCCATAGAAAAGAATGAAGCATCAGATTGACTATATGGCAATAAGGGTAAGGCTATCAATTCATAGAAGGGGATTCTGCCCAGCCAGCACACCTTCTGAGTGATGAGGGAAGCCTGGTAACAACCATGTGGATATGCACTGTTATCATAACATCTCACGGTAAACTTATTTCTCACTCCCTAGGTACTTGTGTATTAGAATCTCATGCTAAAATTTGTGTTCCTGATACTTGCTCTGCTGTTTCTGGTTAGTCTGTTTCTGGTTTTCCCCTTTTTTCTGTATATTTACTTTTCTGTAAATTTTTACTTTAGCCATCTAATTTTGTTTAAATCTCTTCTCTAACCCGAAATATGCAGTGCTAATTTCTCTATTTCCTTTCCAAAATCCTAATTTCCGGTAAAACAAGTTTGAAGCCATCAGCTATGTCCACATGACTTCAATTCCTGATTAACACTGAAAGGCATAAGATACATTCTGGTCCTTTTCTACAAACATTCCAGCCTTTATCATTGTAGCAACTCAAGAAATATTTGATGAATTAAATTTAAAGGCACAATGTACATTTTAGGTTTCTATGAAATAACAAAAGGAGGCATCAGAGGACGGTGTTGATATACACCAAAGAGAGAATACTTTCCTATTAGACATGTTACACTTGGACTTTTGAATACCATTCATCATTGGGTATTTCACAAGATTCTCTAATCGATCTAAGAATTCTTTGCCTACACCATCACCGAGGAGTCCTTCTTTGCACTTGGGTTCTCCTGTTTCCCAAGGTCCAGATCACGGTTTTTCAAATTAATATTAAACCAATTTATGACCAGCAATGTTTTAATCAAGTGGTAAGTTAGCCTGGGTACCTCTCTTCTAACCCCCCAAAAAAGTGGAAGTTCAGGTTAGAATATACGAGCAAGTCGTTTATTTGTAATCTGATCCCAAGAAATAGTTGTCAGAGACTGAGAGTAGTATAACAGGAAAGAAGAACAAACCAACCCACAGAACTGGTATTCTCATCATTACTATGGGCATCTAGGGGTAAACTCCTCTAGTGTAGTTCTAGAACATTATGAGTCATGTGCTTAGAAGAGGAATGAAAGATAAGAGTGCTTTTTCCACTGGTTCCTGCCCCCGGTCAAGGGTTACTCCAAAAATGTGTTACCTTATAGGGTTTTTTGTTTTTGTTTTTTTTATGCTTCTCACAAAGGTTGATGGCATTTCTATCTATTCTCAAGCAGGGGTGGTTCAAAAGCCCCAGTGCAGAAACCAAGAAATCCCAGATGCAGATGCAGCATATACTACCCTCTGGAATATATAGCAAAGGTTACAGCTAAAATTTGGAAGACAAAAGTTGCGCCAACACAAGTGATAGAGAAAAGGGCGACAGAAAAGGACGTTGATTAGAACACATTAGGAAATACCAGAATAGGTTTCATATAAAAATGGTGTTATTTCATGATTATAGCTCATATATTTCATGTTATTTCATACACATTTTAGTTTTTGCTCTTCCCATGCACACATGTGTGTGCTCATACTTGTGTTACTAGATGATAAAGTAGAATGTATTTCTTGGCTCTGTTCTGTGGTCAAAAGCTTGAAAGCCACATTTCTTCCTACTCATGTACATACTGCTCTACCTTGACTTCCTCTTTAGAACCCATATTTTTCTCCCACTTCCTCTGATCACTTTGTATTGAACCATTTCCTCAACACTGTTCAGCTTTCTTCTAATATTATTACTAAGACTTTGTTGTTTGAGTATCTTGAATCAGGTACAAGTATTATTTGGACTTGAATGTGGTTTACCCAGGAAGTTAGGCAAAAGCTGTATATTGTACTTTGTTTATAGCTGAGGAACAATGGCTGCACTTTGAAATACACTAATGCAAGAAAAACCAACTAGTGTGGCAATGAATTGAATTTTTAAAAAACCAGACTTTTGTAGTTTGAAATCTGTTTCTTTGAAAAGATTCCCATTTTATGTATATTTTTGATGTCCAAGGAGAAAATGCAAGCAAATTAATGTTTAGGAGGCTTACATATGAGGAATAATCTTTAAAAAAACTTCTGAGTTTTGATTATTACATGATCTCGGATATCTTCCTTCACGCAATGGTTTTTGGCTACTGCTGGGATATTTTGCCAAGGTAAAATGTTTGAGCCTAAAGAAAAGCCAATGAGTTCAATCTTTTAACTATTATGGCATTCTTGTTTATAGAGTACATTAGGGTATATGAATTGACAGCTTTACATCAATTATTCAGAACCTCCTTTATGTTTTGGTTGGTGAGGAACAAAGGTTTTTCCAGCAAGGTGTTCTTCATGGCCTTCTTAAAGGAAATGCCAGACATGTTAAGGAAGTGTGCAGCACAGGATGGATATTTGTATTTCATGCTTAACATTTGATATTATTGGTAGTGCAATCGTTGTCAGACAGGCTAAGAAGGTCATTTGTGATCTTTAAATTTTAAGTATTACAAAATAAAGATAAGTGTAAATATATTCGAACTATCACCACATCTTTGTTTGGTGGAGAGCATTTGATTTGGTTTGAAATTCTGAAATTAGCGATGTCTAGGTATATAAACATTTAAACTCTAATTTCAAGCACTCTAAGTCAAATGTTAAAATGACAATTTTCTACCTAGGAATTCAACACTCGGGTCCTCAGTGGACATTCTCTTAATACTTGAGCATCAGTGGCTTTTAAATCAAGTAATACTTTCCAGCTTTTCATTTTCTATTAACTTTAACAGCTTGAATCCTATTGAAAAGTAGCCACCATCTTTGCAAAGTGTATTTCCCTTCTTAAAGAATTGACAGCATTACTCAGACACAACTCAACACTAATGGTTCTAGTTTTGGGTGTAAGCCTTTTTTTTCTGGCCTATCATTAAGTCAACTCACCAGGAAAAAGGGCCACAAGAAGTTTTGATAATGATAAAATTCTCTCTGCTGGCAAAGAAATAATCACAAACGGACAGATGATGGAGAGGGAGGAGAGTCACGGGAAGGTGGGAGGGGGAAAGGGAGGAGGAGACTAAAGAAAATGAGGGGGGTGGGAGGGGGAGAGAAAAGGAGGGAAAGACAAATAATGGGAGAGGAGAAGGAGAGGTGGAGTCAAGTGAAGAAGAGGAGGAGAGGGGACATTATTAATGGAATTGAAGTGCCATGTGTAGGTAATAACAAGAGACCGCAACCCCCCCCCCCCATTTTCAGTGGCTTCCTGTTGTTGCAGGCTAACAGAAGTATAAAGTAAAAGAGGGTATGGGGGGCCTGCATGGCTCAGTCAGTTAAAGATATGACTCTTGATTTTGGCTCCGGTCATCACCTCAAGGGGGTGATATTGAGCACCGCCTTGGGCTCCTGCTGAGCATGGAGCCTGCTTGAGAGTCTCCTTCTCTCTCTGTCCCCACCCTCTGCTCATGCACTCACTTGCCTAAAAATGGTGTAAATAGCCCCAAATCACTATTTGTTCTTCCATCTTAGTGAAGAAGGTCAGACCGTGTAGAAGCTGATAAAATCCTTTTTTGCTTCATGAACCATGTCTCAGATAAAGTCAAGCCAAACAATCTTATTCATTTTCCTGATCTTAGATTAGGTGATTTACTATCCCTGTACGTTGATAAAGTGTGGAAGATTTTAGCTCATAGAAAAACAAGAACGATCTCCTTCAAAAACTTGTGTGCACAGCCTGCCTCCTGACCCACTTTGTGGCTCCAAACCCCACCTGGTCCTGCTTAGTCTTTTCGACGGCAGAGAAGCATATTTATATGTAACTCACTATACTCTCCATTTGGGAGGGAACGTAGAGATGACAGGAAATAAAGTTCAAATTCATACCATTATATAATTACCAGCATGGTTTGTATCTGATTGTGCACCAGATACTGTCCTAGGCTATTCACATTTAATATTTTATTCCCTATAAAGTAGTAACTGTTATGATCTTTTCATTTAAAAATGGAGACTATTGGGGCGCCTGGGTGGCGCAGTCGGTTAAGCGTCCGACTTCAGCCAGGTCACGATCTCGCGGTCCGTGAGTTCGAGCCCCGCGTCAGGCTCTGGGCTGATGGCTCAGAGCCTGGAGCCTGTTTCCGATTCTATGTCTCCCTCTCTCTCTGCTCCTCCCCCGTTCATGCTCTGTCTCTCTCTGTCCCAAAAATAAATAAACATTGAAAAAAAAATTTAAAAATGGAGACTATTATGTGTTGAATAGAATTACAATGTCATGCAGCTATTAAGTGGAGGAGTTGAAGTTCAAAAGAAAAGTGTGAGGAGTCATCAGAGATAAAATGCTTTAATCACCTCACTCTTCTCACATAATGCCTTGCCTTCCAGCCCCATGTCCCATCAGGTAGTCTATAAAGTCCTTCCCATCTTGGTAGGGACAGCTCAAGAACTTGGCTCCAAGAGAGCCAATCTTTAAATGTTTTAATTTATTTTAAACATTTGGCTTTTATTGTGATAGTCCTAATTGCAGAGTTTCTCTAGATTTCCAAGGAGGGAAACTCTTAAGTTTCTTGAGAATGGAATCTGTTGCATTATGCATATTTACTGAGGTCGTTCTACAAACATCTAGCTTCTCTTTTATACCAGTGTCAAAACATTCATGTATGCTCTAAGAATCAGGCACAGCTAATCATCTGAATTATCTATTCAGAGCCTATGCCATGGAGAGTTAGTGTCCTATGGGATTGCCTTACTTCAGATGCAATTTTGAAGGTGAGAGATATTTTTACCAACTTTGCTTTTACATTTATTTCCCTCTCCTGATGAACTTGCTTTTCCAAATATTCTCTAAGGACAGGAGAAATTAATAGTAATGAGCTCATTTGGAAAAAAATGGGCTTGTGATCATTTTGGCTTTGTTCACTGTGCAGTAATGGCTCCTGTTCATTTTATTTTAAGGAAATTTGCTTAGGCAAGATGCTGAGTGCAGCAAGGTGGTTTTCACTAAAATAAACTTATTGAATTTTGGTGAGCCTCTGGGACAAAAAAGGAAAGACAATTGCCTATAAAATGTGGAATTGTTATCTTTTGGCGAAGAAGAACAGTAGGTGTGTGCAGCTTCTAAGTGATAAACACGTACGTTTCTAAGTTCATTTGTACACCTGCCAAATCTCCCCAGCAGCTGTCTTCATTACAACCATCTGAGCACTAATAGAACAAGCCCAAAATTTCCCAAACAACATGTATCATAACTAAAGTTTAGAAAGGTTTTTATATCATCAGTTACAAAGTTTCTGACAGTATGTATAGTAAATTTTAGAGTGTAAAGATTGTGGAGATTTTTATTCCCTTTGTTTTACATAAACATTATGGTCTCAAAAGATATCACATTTAATAAATGGGAATGAAAATGCCAACAGAGTTTCTTTCATGAAACCAAGTATCTTCTTTCATGAAACCATGTTCAGTATTATGAATGTCTTACGCTAACAGTTTCAAAGAAATAATTATATCACACATTCCTATTTTCAGAGTATCTGATTGCCTGTTTTCTTGTTTGGAGAAGTTTGGAGAACATGGAAGGAGAAAATACTCCTGGTGTTTCTAGAGGAGATTCTTTAAGGTGATGATCCTAGACTCACCTGCTCAGCAGTTTGCTTATCCTACACAAACTTTCTAAGATAGAACCAAATTAGTAGGGGTGTTATCATATTCTAATTCTGGATCATCTTCTTCTAACACTGTTACTTTACCTTTGCAATTATACACTTGAAAAATAGGGATGAGGAATAGCACCTATTGCATTCTGCTATTATTACTGTTAGATAATATAATGTGTGCAAAGTGCTTAGCATATTACCTGGCACATACTATTAAAGGGAGACTATTAATCATGTCACTCATGTAAAAGCTAAAGACATTTCTTTATGAAGTGATTTTCGACATTTGGACATTTGGACTTATCTGAGCAGGGCTCATGAAAGGCCTGAGGAAATGTGCTGAAGGCTGAAATACATTCTTCAGTCATCCTTAAAAGGGCCTCAGTGAGAGACCGGGCCATGTTGCAGAGGGAGGCATGATTCTCATCATATGAAGAAAGCTCTATTCTGTCAGAGAATTAAGCAGATGGTGCCGTGTGTGTGTGTGTGTGTGTGTGCGCGCTCACGCACGCGGGTTGCTTTTGGCTTCTGACTGGGAGACAGGAGTACAAAAGCATGTAGCTATGGCCAAAAGAACTTCTAAGTCCTACCTCCTATTATACAGTCCAGCAGACTTAGCATTTAGAAACTAGTTGTTTTTCATTGATATTGGTTGACATATGGAAATGGAATAGTGTGTCATTTACACAAAATTTGTTTTTCTACAATAAGTAAAGTATGCTTCTTTTAATTGTAAAGTTGCATGATCTGTTGGATTTTAAGGTTGCCTGGTAGAGTAGAAAATAGATGGACTTCTAGAGAAGGCACACCCAAGTTTGCAATCAGCTTTTCTCATATTTCTGTGGAGTTCTCCTCGAGTCTATCTCTCTGAACTGAGTGTCCATGCTTACACGGTGGGGAGTGGGGGTGACTAATACCCTTATAGGGTCCTTGGGAGCATTACAGGGAATGATATATAGAACACCTACAATAGTGTTTGGCTTACTTAGCACAGAAATGGTTCACATATAGTATAGAAGTCTCTTTCTCTTTAGTAATGACCTTATCATATGAATGAGAAAAGGTTTTCCATGTAACCAGTCCAAGTGAATCAGGTAATATTAGAACATGATGATTCAGTAAATTCAATCACTAAATAACACTAACTAAAAAGTAGTTTATTAAACTCTTACTATATGCCAGCCACTAGATTAATTTCTTATATATATCATCACAGCCCTGCAACATTAGTTATTCCCTCACAAAAGCCCTATCATATGTAATTACCTACATATAACCGAAGGGCAAACAAGCAAGGATTTTGTAATGGTGTGAATTACTTTAGTTACATACAGAGGAAAACCCAAAAGCAAATATAAACCCACGAACATAAATGACTAAGTTCTAGTTCTATTTGTTTTAAACCTCTCAATTAGTTTCCAGTCTGAACAAAGAGAAATTTAAGAATTTCTCCTATTGTGTTTCCAACGTATAGGATATTTAAATGACTGGTAAGTAGTACTTCAAAAGGGAAACCTGTTTTTAATCCACATTTACTAACATCTTAAACTTGTCTGTAGTGTATTTTTTTTGAGAAGTGTTTTAGAATTTCACAAACCCTCTCTGTAAGAGGAAACAAAGGAGAAAGGCCAGGACACCCCATCAGAATCCTGATGTTTTGATTCTTGACCTGCTCAAGTCTACTTTATAACTTGGGTTAAATGAAAGCTTTTTGAACCTCAATTTCCCCAGTCACTAAGATGCGGGTGTGGTCTACATATTCCATCTTTTTACTATGAAAATTGTTTTAAGGTCATATAAATACAACTAACAAAACCATTTGAAATGACTGCTTTTTGGCATAAGAAAATCACCACAAAAAAGAACAAAATGTTTCCCATTACAGTGAGGAATCTGCTAGGTCTTTTTCACCACGTGCTAGAGTGAACACTTAAAATTATTACCAAGACACTGTTAGAAGAAATACTCAGTTGAAATTTCACTCTTTCAAGGATTGTAGTTGGCTTATGTATAAGGTATGTAGTTGAGTCAACATATAGTTGACTCAAAATACATATGAGTATTAAATATATATTAAAAATGTATTAAACATAGTTTGTCTTCTATGAATAGAATGTACCAAGAATTTTACATTGTCACTAGTAGGCATACACATAAAAAGTCTTCTATAATCAATCATACTGGATATTTAATTTATTCTTCTACCCTTTGCCACAAGAAAGCATACAATAGCATTGTAGGCACACTTTTGTTTATTAGAGGGCAAGTGGAATGGTTTTAGATTTTGATTATATGAGAGAAACAGTAGCAAATAAAATAAATGTGATTTGGACCTTTTTAGCACTTAATGGCATAGTTCACTCTGAACTCTAAATTATTTATGGCACAGAAGTAGACACTTGGTAAATAACAGGAAAAGCATAGAAATCAAACACAGATCATGGTATTTGTTCATTTTAACACTTGGGTTACCCAAACCCAAGACTGGTGATTTATCTACTCTGAATTACTTCTTAAACAATAGTTACATTTCTAAAGAAAAAAATAAATTAGACTATTAGCAAATCACTAAAAACATCACAAATAATCCTTCTGATTGGGTATTAAAACCAATTGTATACAGCTGTGAGGAATCTGGAAATATTTATTTTTTAGACCTGAACATTTGATAAATACCCAAGCTTATTTCAGTATAAATTAATGACATGGGTCTATGAAAGATGATTTGTCACCACTATGGCAGTAAACAACCACAGTAAAGTTGGAAATCTAGAGATGTGTTAGTGTGTAAGTGTGTACAAATGTGTATGTATGTATGTGCTTTCACATGTGTGCATGTGTATGTGCCTGTGTGTGTATGAATGTATGTAAAAAATGTGAGAAGCTACTCTAAAAAACAAAAACAAACAAACAAAAAAAGCAATGAAAACCAAACATCAGTTTTGCAAACTATGGTAAATTAGAGCATTTACTGCAAATCAAGTTAGAGTTATAGAAAAATTGAACTCTTGAGCTATCTTTCATTTAATGCATTACAGTCTTCTCTAGGATATGCAAATAATTATCCCTACTTTTTCCAGTGTTTTATTCTAGTACTTGACGAGTTTCCGTTGCTTTAAATTGCTTGTACTTGTGGATTTTACTTCAGACTCCATGGACTTATAATCCAGGTATCTGGTTGGCCTCTTTTTCACAAAAAGAAATGATCAGAGCATGCTTCCTTCCACTGAATTCAGTAGTAAAACCTTTCACTGGCACCTGCTCCTGATGACATCTGGTATATTTGTTATGTAACACATTTACTTTTTTAAAAAGGTTGAAGTTGCAATACTTTTTTCCTGGAATTTCCCTTAAAATTTCACTATGCATACCTTTTTAAAAATTCAGTATTTGTATTGTTCAAGCTCCTGGCATACTCCCATTAAATGTAAATACCACATCATTCATTTCAGTCTCCAAATGGTAGAGTCCAAGTAACCGGGAGACCTGGTCCAGCTTCTACTTCTATCCTCATTCATCATTGCACATTTATTCTGTTCCCTCTTTTAATTTTTGTTTTCTCAGAATTTTGGAATAGAGTCAGGCTGACTGTAAACCCAGTGAGTATTCTGCCACTCAAGTCTGCGACCCAAAGGAAGCACTTTGTACAAACTAAATCCCTACACTTGAAAGATCTGGTTATGTCTTCCCTACAATCATGGATTACATCAATCTCTTTATCTTTGAGACAATGAAATCTATTTTAGTGGCAAACATTAACCATTTTTGGTAGAAGGCAACTATATCTTTGAGACAATGAAATCTGTTTTAGTGGCAAACATTAACCATTTTTGGTAGAAGGCAACCATTTATAGTTGTCAAGGGGACCCTGAAGAAAGATAAAAAATATTGATGTAATATAATTTTACTGAATTTGCAATTTTTGACTAAGGCCAGACCATTATACACATAAAAGTATAAAAAGGTGCTTAACCTGGCAGGACGTATATATGCATCTATGTGTCCATGTTTTTACTCTTCAGGAGAAACACAGGTAAGTAGACACAAATTATGGAATGTGAAAGGGAGGAACTGGTGAGGGCAGAAAACCTGCCAGAGTTTTTGACAGAACGTCTGGTGATGACACCATGATTTATTTCTTGAGGTTTTTGCCTTTTCTCACTCATCACAGGAAATAAGACAGAAATAACAGATGTAATTGTAGGAGATTAAACAGAAATTTTGACCTATAGTTCCCTGAGATTTAAAGGTCAAGAGACCACAGTAGAACAGGACGCTTTCACAGGGATCTACTACCATAGAAAGGAAATCTGACACCTAAAATAAAGTATCTGTGAGGAAAGGGAGGTCTAAACTGGTGTTTAGGCTTAAGACAAAGGTCTAAACAGTAAGGAAGGTGAGTTGGTAAGAGCACCACTTTAAACTGAAGGAAGCGGCCTATCCCAACAGACCAAGTACAGCATGGCATTATATTTTGGGGAGAAAAAGGCCAAGAGCCATGAGCAAATCAAGACATGGCTGACATTAGAAGCTATGCTTGAGTGTGGTCACACTCAGTAACACGATCAGGAACCTGCACCAGCACACGCATCATTACTTTGTTGACAACTTTCCATGGTGTCACCTAGTGGCTGCAACAAATAACTGCTTGATTTTACGAGTCAAAACTCATCTTGGCCTCTCTCTGCACCATCCCCTAACCTCCCCTAACTTCTCATCCCTCAGGGTCCTGGTGATTCCTTTTCCAGAAGCAGCTATGAATTGGTTTCTGTGCTAACAGAAAAGGTGAGTACGTGAGCCATCAACTGTGAAAATAGAATGTGACTATATTTGGATTCTGAGTTGAGGAGAAGGCCAAAAATTAAACACATGCCCCCTGCTTTCTTTGCCAGAATAGGACTCCTAATCCACTGAAGGCACACCAGCAAGTGGTATGGACACATCAGAAGAGAAGTCAAGTAGAGAGTGAGTGTGTAAGCCCAAGTAATGGGCCTAACAGAGAAGAAAATGCTTCCCTGTTATTTCCATGCAAAAACCAAAGGTTGAAGGAAGACAAGCTTTATGGAAGACTTTTGACATTAATGTAGAATCCATGTTATCTTGGTGGGTAACAGCTAAAAATGAGTAAATACATCACAAAATATTTGAGGTATTTACTCTTAGGTGTGGAGCTAACTCTTTTATTGATAAAAGAAACTTCAACTCAGTTTTAAATTTGTTTTGATTAAAATTAAGGAAGAGAAGTATGTTCTTTTTGCCTATAATATAATGGTGTTAAAAATATAGTCTTATTTTTTAGACCATTATGGCTAGATAGCATTATACCTTACTGTAATGTTTGTAAATCAAGGTTTTCAGACCAAACAAACAAACAAACAAAACCCTGAAGGAATCTGGGAGCATAAACTTTCAAAATAACAAATAATTCAACAAATTTAAGTATATCCATGATTAGGTTTTATTGTTATTTTTAGTTATTTCAATTTTAATTTTCAATCACCTGTGTGATTTGGCATTCTGTATTTCAGCCAAGACATATATTAAAACTCTGAAAAAAAAAATTTGCCAACGCCTATCAACTCCACTCCTCAATTATCCCTATCAGGCATTGTTTATTCAGGAGAAGCAAAATTACTCTAATATTTGCCTACTAAAACAATTATACAAATGCCTCTAAAATTGAATAGTTTTCTCAAATACTCAATATTTTGGAAATAAATATTCTATCCTACATGTATTTTTGGGGGTTAATTCAGATTTGAATATGGTTCTTTATTTTTAAAAGTATTACAGAATTTTTTTTTTTTTTTGCCAATTTGAATTATTTATGGAGATCAGAGTAGTTCTGGAATACGTGGGTGTTCTATTCCTAGTTAACTGAGAGAATGTGCCCAAAGAACGTAAGCTATGCAGGCCTAATTAAAAAAAAAAAATAATGAGGGGTTCTTATAGCTCCTAACATTTTTTGATTCTAAAATGTACAAAATGTTACCGGAACTCATTTAGAGAAATTAAAAATAGGACAGAAAATACTTGTGTGCTGATAAAGATACCAGAAATTGAGGACCATATTCAGATATACAAAATAACCATCCTCAAGACACAAAAACAAGTAAATAATTTAAAAATTAAAATAAGAAAATCTATTATTTTTTTTTTCAAATTTGAAAAAGTCAAATTCCAAAATAGCTCTAAAATGAAATGGAAATTCTGCTCATTTTAAAGTAATTACAAAATCAGAGCCTCTTATGCTTGTCCAAAGATACACTAACAAATTAGAAACCAATGGAAGATTGAGTTCTAGGAAGAAGACCCAGGAAGGCATTTTTAAGTACCCATTTTCCCTTCTGTAAGCTTGACCAGGGTTTTCAGTGTAAGAGCACTTAGAAACTAGGAGAGTAACACCCAACAATGGACCAACAAAGACCTCAGAGTTTATTCCTGAATTTATAAGTTTTCATTTTCTCAAAGTTTATACTATGTGTTTGGCAGCAAATATTAAATCTGTGTGAAACCAAAGGATCATTTAGAAACTTAATTTATTCAGTAATTAAGTAACAAAACATTTTTACCTGTCACCACTCATCTTTCAGTTGCCTGAACAAAAGGAACCTGTATTGTCTATGAGTTTTCTTTTCCCCCTGAAGTTTAATTTATTTATTTAGAGAAAGAGAGAGAATCCTAAGCAAGCACTACACTGCACAGAGCCCAATGTAGGGCTCAAACTCACCAATGGCAAAATCATGATCTAAGCTGAAATCAAGAGTTGGACACTCAACAAACTGAGCCAACTTGCACCCCTGCCTATGTGTTTTCTTAAATGCAAATGAAAAGAAATATACAGTAACAATCGAATGAGCATTGTCCAATGTTTTAAATTCCTTTTAATATAAATTTTAATGTCTTGAAATTAATATAGGCTAAACATGACTCTGCTATTCGATTAAATTTGCTTTGCCAAATTATGTGAGGCTACATGTACATGTATGTGGATAAATGAGACAGAACTTTTTCCAAAAAGGTGTCTTAAAAGACAGAAAACACATATTGAGGGCAAGAAAAACAATCTATGATAGAACAACTTTACAAGACGTACCAGATATTTCGAGTACATATGTTAAGGTGATCTAAAATATTACAAGCCAAAGCCCAACTAATTCTTCACAGAAGTGAAAACAGAGCTCACAGCATGTAGTTACTAGAGAGCATAGAAAAGTTAAATCATGTATAAATATTTTGAAAATATTATTTAGCCCATCTGCAGATCTTTATAAATGCTAAGTGCCTCAAACTACTATTTTATCCATTATTTCTTACGCCAACTCCATTATAAGTAACAATTTGTTTAATAACTGGATGCGGTGAAACAAGCTTTGAAGGCATCAAGTTCTCCACTAAACAAGGAGATATTCAAAGCCATGTATTTTTCTGAGATTGGAAGGTTTTAGAGGATAAAGGAAATATGAAGGCAGAGGCCTTGGAAGTCCTTGGAAAGCTGTGAGTTGTGCAGAAAGTCTTGTAGGTCAGCTGTCATTCAACACCTTTCTCTACCAATTTGGTAATGAAGGTCCATGTATCACTACCACATGCCTAACTCAAATCTGGACTGCCATTTTGCTAAGATATTAAGTGCATTTCTTTCATTCTTTTCCTTTCTTCCGTCACTCAAAATAGCTTATGTTAATGCAGGAGAGCAAGAGCACATTCTCATGTAACAATTTTGAAGCAAGTCCACCCATAGGAATAATTCATTTTATTCAGTATATATTATAACCATTCTTCAGTATGTATTGGAGTCTGTTAGTAATAGCTCTGTTTTAGAAAAAAAAAAAATTATTTCATGTGACTCATTCAAGTTAAAGTAGAACAAACTCGAAGCAGATAGGTCAGTTAGGGAGTTACTGACCAATTTCCAATCACAGATACAAACCAAAAACTAGTCAACAGCAGTAGGGTCGAAGAAGGTGAAAGAAAATTCATGAAATAAACTGAATAGAAAAGACTTGGTAAGTGATTAGCTAAGAAAGAGCGGGTCATGCTTCCATCATGTGAAAACCAAATAACAGGGAGCAGGTTGCCATGGGAAAATGTGGATGGGTCATTGGTCAAGCACATTGCATTTGTGATGCCTGGAAGATCCAGGGACAGTTTCCACTAGACAGTTAGATGCAGGTCTGCAGTTCAGAAATGAGGTCTAGTCTGTCGTCAAGACCTGAGTGTGAGGCAGCGCTTTTGTCAAAGCATCTTCCAGAGTTCTGATTGCAGGAGCCACGAAGCTTTGGATACTATTTTAAGGCATCTATTGCAAATCTGCTGTTTCACTTTACTATTTGTTCCATCTTAAACATGTACATGGATTTGTGGTGGTTTTTGCATTGTTTATTTTTCCCCCCAATCCTTCGTCAAATGTGGGCCCCCCAAAGAAGTCCCTGATAGATTGTCACCTACCCTATCTTAGGGGTCACATAGACAGTGAATGGTGAGAAGGACTTTATATAGAGTCAAACCTGTAATCAATTCCTTGTTTATAGCTGACAGTGAAGAGATTATCTTCAGCACCAATAAACAGCAACATATCAATATATAAATACATCACGTACCACATGGACTGGTTATGCTTTTCCTTTCAGTGTGAAGTAATATCAGTCTTGAGTTAAGTGGCACTTGATTAGGGAAACTAAGTAAACCAAGAAGAAAGCAAAAAAAAAAAAAAAAAACAAAAGAAAAAAGAAAAAATATTCCAAACTTATCAGTAATATGAAAGTGACTCCTGTTATAAAAATACTTATTTTTAAGCCTCCCAACTATGGTATAGCCTCATGAAAATTTTTAATTAAAACTCCTAAATATTGCCACTTTAAATGGTTTACAAAGATGATGATTTAATGGTCATTTTATGTTAGTATATAAATCAAAGAAGACAACACACTTTGTTTTATCCATGGATGTTTCCTAAACTCACAGGCACTCAATCAACAGAAGATGCCTAGTACTCCTGTCTCCGTGTTTCGGCATATTTAAGCCTACTCCCAACAATCCTCATCAGCAAGATATCGGGTCCAGAATGCAGTCACTTAGGCTAAGGCCCACATCTCTGAAATCAGATAGTTTCAGCTCTCCCAGAAATGTAATCTTCATCAGCCATCACCTGATCAGCACTGGTTAGGTAATCTGCCTGACAGACCGCTGCCATCCTGTAAAGTGAAATAACTTTGCAACAACCAACCTGCTTTTTTTGCCTCTTATAATTTCCTTGTTCCCACTCCCTTCTGCCTATCAAAGTCTGTCATTCTGTACAGCTCCTCAAGCTCCTTTCTATCTGCTAAATTGGATGCGGCTTAATTCTAATCAATTTTTGCTCAAATAAACTCTTAAATTTTTAATGAGTCTCAGTTTGTCTTTCTTACCCTCTTGGCCTTTTCAAGCATTTGATTTGCAACCTTTTCTTTAACCTATGACATAGGTCTCTTTGAAAGAGCAACCGACAGGTGGTACACTGATACAGTCTTTGGGTTCAAACAAGGCTCCCTCAAAAGCCAAGCCTGAGACAAGGATTTGGCTGTTGGTAGTTCATTTGGAAGATAATGCCAGGAGGTGAAAGTGAGACAGAGATCCAAGACAACTCAATAAAGGCCACATTAACAACTGGGCTACTGCAGCTGAGTCTCACTAGGAAGCCTCCAAAAATTTCAGGAGACCACAACTCTGTATTGTCAAACCCACAAGACTACGGGAGATTGGGACATCTGTCAGTGGACTCCCATCCCCAGTTCATTGAGGGTTGACGAGGGAGATACCATTCTTCTCCATTTCAGGATTAAGCCTAGGCACATGTTAGTGCCTTTCTTCTAAGCATGTTTGCTTCTTTCTAAGAGTTTTCTTAGGCAGGCAAGTGTTCTTTGTGCAGGTAACTTTCCATGGCTTCAGGTTAACTCAAAGTGGGATCTGGAGGCATATGGCTTTCTTACAACCAACTACATTATAGAATTGCAAATCATCAATTTTTTCAAGCTTTGCATGGGCATTAACAATTACTCCCACATTCTGATTTTAAAAAATGTTTGTTTGTTGTCCCTATTAATTGGAATATGAGATAAATTCCCTTATTATTTTATATGGCTGGAATTTTAAAACAGTCCTTAAACCTCTGCTAGTATGCTACCAATATATTGGTTTTCCATTATACAACAGACTTAAGTCAAAGAAAAATTCTTCAATCACACTTGCTAAAATATGACAACAAAGACTTATTTAAGGAGGGGAGGGGCAGTTATCACAACAGGTATAGTGACCAATGAAATAGAATTTTACACTAAGAGAGAGTGGTTTCAACCCTGAACACAGCATGGGTAAGTGGAAATTGATAGCTAAAGTCAGGTTAGGGGGTCAGTGAATCCCAAATTACTAAGAGAAACATCAAGGTCAAGGGTAACCTGTTATCACCTGGGGATGATGGAAGCTGACCAGCCTAATTAGCTAGATGCCAAAGGTAATCAGTTATGGAGGATGGGGGATTCCCACCGAATTAACTTAGCATTATTGCTCATATTGTACAACGCAAAGACATACAAGCCCAAAAGGTGAAGCCTAGATCAAACAGAGCTCGGGGGAGATTGGTAGAGTGAAGTCAAGGACAGAATCTTTGTGACTCAACAGTACTGAAAAGACCCTGAATTGATTAATTTATCCCATGTGTGTGTATGGCTATGGAGTCTCTAATGATACATTAAACTCACTCACAATAGAAGGGTGTAGAAAAAGAAAAGGACTCGAATTAAAGGTCTCAAGTTAAAGACATGCTAAGTTTTCATCTGGCCGGCAACTGGTCTATGACTCACGAAATTCTCATCTATAAACAAGTAAGAGCCAGAAAATCTTTTGCTCTATAAAATATTTGCAAAGTACTTTAATTTTCCCCTCCAAACACCTAGAAATTTACACATAGGCCAGTTGAAACCCATTAGCATTTGCCAAGCACACTCCTCTTCAAAACTTCAAACAGAGATAGCAATCCAAATGCAAAAGTAGGACTGTGACCCAGCAGGTAGGGGCAGCTTCATTAGCTGACTCTGTTCAGCGATTGCTTTAGCTGAAGCTGAATTTGGGAAATGAATGTGCAGGAAAATGTGGGGCAGACATACATAAATAATTTAACTTGAGGGGCGCCTGGGTGGCGCAGTCGGTTGAGCGTCCGACTTCACCAGGTCACGATCTCGCGGTCCGTGAGTTCGAGCCCCGCGTCAGGCTCTGGGCTGATGGCTCAGAGCCTGGAGCCTGTTTCCGATTCTGTGTCTCCCTCTCTCTCTGCCCCTCCCCCGTTCATGCTCTGTCTCTCTCTGTCCCAAAAATAAATAAACGTTGGAAAAAAAAAATTAAAAAAAAAAAATAATTTAACTTGAGAGGAGAACTCTAAACCTCTAATTTACATTCACCTTTTATTATCTTCTTATTCCTATAGACTAAAGTAGTAAGTATCTTAGGTATCCCAAGAAGGGTAAAAAGGATTAACATAATGCAAACTTCCCAGTAACTAAAACCAGGATTAAACATATAATCTGAAAAAATTGATGATTAAGATTGTTGTCTTCCCCGAAATAAATCTCATCACAACAGAGGCCTTATATTTTCTCTTTTCCCTGATTAGAGTGCTATCATTCAAAAACTAATGAACTAGGAAATAAAATCTCTCTCCCTTTCTCCACCCCTCCTCAATTTATCTACATAGGGTCAAAGGCAAGACACGTGTACTGGATTCTACAAATGCAAATGCATTTAAGAGAGGATTAAGCAATTCAAATACATTAAAGATTCAGCAACAGCACTTTTATTCTATTTTAAAAGGCATCAATGTTTCCCAACAGCTCTAAACATGGATTGTCTACCTTCCTACCTCCCGATATTCATTTCTTATTGCTGCTGTAACAAATGACCACTAATTTAGTGGCTTAAAAAAACACAAATTTATCATCATAGTACCGCAGCTGAGAAGTCCAAAACAGGTCTCAGTAGGGTAAAATTAAAGTTTTTTTGTTCTTTGTGGAGGCTCTGGAAGAAAATTCTTGTTCTTACCTTCTGCAGCATCTAGAGGCCTCTGCATTCTGTGGCTTGTATCTTCCCTTCCACCATCTTCAAAGCAAGTAGTTGCAATCTCTTGCCAACTCTGACCTCTTCCACCTCTGTCTTCACTTTAAAGGACGGTTGAGCACACCTGGAGAATCCAGGCTACTCTCTATCTTGAAGTCAGCTGATTACTATCCTTAATTCTAACTGTAACCTTAATTCCCTTTTGCTTTGTGACATTACATATTCACAGGTTCTAAATATAAGAGTGTAGACATCTTTTGGGGACCATTATCCTGTATTCTACCTCCCCAACATTCCTTGGAGAACAGAAGACAGCTGTGTGCTACCTCCAGCCCCACCAGGCATGCAGACCCTGCACTGGCTCAATGATAACCACCTGTGTGTTAAAGCATGGCATATCGGCTACTGAATTAACTAAAAAGTTGGAAATGTTTTACTATTGCCTATGGGACAAAAGGTGAGAAGGACATAAAAGTGAAATGTAAGTTTATTCAGCCAAAGCTTATAAGGGATAATAAAAGAAACTGTAAAAAAACAAAGTCACGTTAAAAACATTTTTTTTAAGTTTATTTATTTGGAGAGAGAAAGAATGGGAGAGGGGCAGAAAGAGAGAGAATCCCAAGCAGGCTCTGCACTGATGCAGAGCTTGAACTCATGAGCTGAACCACAAGACCATGACCTGAGACTAAATCAAGAGTCAGACGCTTAAACGACTGAGCCACCCAGGCACCCCCAAAGTGTTATTTTTATGATTTGTTGAATATCAATTTTTATATAATTTCTTCTGAAAGAAGTAATATATACTTTATGGGAACTTGGTAGTTTTGTTAGCTGTCTCTTATTTATTTACTCAAAGATTATTGGATATATAATATAGGATAGCCCCAGGGAAATAGCAGTGACTAGACCCCAGGGCTGGTTTTCAAAGGACTCACCAGTTTAATGAGACAATCAGACAAATAACCATTTAAAATACAGAGTAAAAATCTTTAGGGGCACCTTGGTGGCTCTGTCATTTAAGTGTCCAACTTTGGCTCAGGTCGCCTGACAGCTCAGAGCCTGGAGTCTGCTTCAGATTCTGTGTCTCCCTCTCTCTCTGCCCTTCTCGTGCTCAGGCTCTGTGTGTGTCTCTCTCTGTCAAAAACTGAATAAACATTAAAACAAAACAAAACTTTACCACACGTATCAGAGTCTTAAAGGAGCACAACAGAAACTCACCAGAATCACTCTAATGCATTACAGACAAGGGTGAGTCCAGAAACCCTCCCAAACACAAGTGAACCAACCCTTGAGCAAGGGAATGCACCAGTGAGCATAACTTTTGCCAAAGTGCAGTCATGAAAACATGGCGTATCTGGTGAAATGCAGGTAGAATGGTGTGGCTAGAGCTAAGTTTGCACATGGGGTAAAGAGAAAAATGGATACAGGAAAGGTTGAGAAGATCCAGCTCATGAAATCTCTCGTGTGCCTGCGGAGTTTGTACCTTTATCACGTAAAACATGGAATATCGTCAATTTCTAAAAAACCAGAGTTGGTATTGTAGAGGAAGGATGGAAGTGGTGACAAAGAGAATTCTGCTGCTGATGCTCCTAGGATTACGTTTCCACTGCAGCCAGAAAATAGAATCTGCCCATTTTTAAACACAAATTATTTAGAAAATTGACTGTATTTAATCCTCACAACAACCCTGAAATAGGTTCTATGTTTATCCCTATTGTACAGATGAGAAAAGTAAGGCTTAGACAGATTGAGTAACTTTCCCCTAACCTATATTCTATAAAACGTGCAGCTAGGAATAAAATTTACACCTCTGTCCTCAGAACCTTCTTACAGCTCCCAGAAGCAGATTTACCTTGAAGTTACCTCCCAGTTATCTTACTGGCATCGGCCCATTCCAAAACTTGAAGAATACAAGGAGGAGGCAGCAGCCTGGTCAATCACGTGGCAGAGTCGGAGAGTGCCATCCCGGATCTGGGGGCCACCACCTCCACCAAGGCACCAGAGAACACCCTGGGTAGCCAATCTTGACCTCAAGTAAGAAGGAACCCAAAGAATTGCAACATTTTATTGCTTCAACCCCTTTGCAAAATATCCTGTACCTAGTCAGTGCCCATGAGAGGTCCGCTGAAGTCAGTTACACAAAATGAAGGTAGACATGGGTTTCATCCAGATAATTCGGTATAAGCCCTCAAAGAATCCCTGACCTAATCTTTTAGTCCAGACAGCTCTATCATCCAGTCTGTTGCTATTCATGGGATCTCTGAGATTGTTGGTTTTATATTCACAGTGGCATTCTGGGGCCAAAGCAGCACAAAATAGAATGGTACAGTTCTTAATGACACAGAATTCAGTTACCAAATGCCCAGACTCCTTCCTCCCTCACAAAGGACGAGGGGGGGCTGGCCTGGTATTCACCAGATGTTCAGTGGGGCACCCTGATGGCAAATGCTCGACAAGTTCATGTACACACAAAATCTGGCCAAAATGGCAGGAAGGAATGACACCTAATGAGTGGTTAACATTTTTATTTCAAAAAGCAGGATACTGTATGTAACACTTTCTGAAAAATAATTAAGACACTGTAATTAAATGACTTCTATGTTTTTAAACACAGTAAGGATGTACAGAATCCTTGAAATATGCATTTATTCAAACTTTATTTAAATAGAATGCAATTCAGTCGGGAGACTTAAGGGGTAATGTCTGCCTGTCACAAAACAGAAGCTCTTTTGTGGATTTTGCTTGTTTATTTATTTATTTATTTATTCATTTATTTAAATTTTACATCCTCAACATATATTACAAGGGCTTCATCGTTTAGTTTAGAATATACATACTGTATTTGACTAATCGTTTGTGGGTTATATGTGCCATGAAAGGTACATTTTCCTTTTTATAATCAATAAACAACAAACTGACACAAAAAGACATGGAACCATTTAAAAGTTTTGTCTCATTCAAGTAGAATACAACCTGGGATTCAAAACAGATTCTTCCTTGAAAATTGCTTATTTCCCATCCCCGTAAAAAAGAAAAAAAAAAAGAGCAAAATGCAGAAACATACAGGCGATTCATTAGCTCTTAATCAAATTTACATTTCTACCTGCAGTAGACTACATTAAACATCTGAGCCTTCTGCTTCGTTATGGCTATAATCACATAGTCTAAACATAAAAAAAAAAACTGTATTAAAAGTTTATTTTCTCCACTTTCTACAAGATATCATCTTCTTCCACAATAAACTGACTAGGACTTTTTGCATCGAGTACACATGGTATACAGATGAGTGTGGAAAAATACATTTATGTCCTTTAAAATTTCTGGGTCACGTAGACACCTCTATTCCCAATGGGAAGCATGGATATCCAGGTTTCTTTGGGAATGTCTGTTTGTCAACTCGGTGTATGGCACTGTTTGGCAAAAGAGTGCCTATCTCTTTTCCCCTGTTAATCTGACTCCTGCCAGCCCAATATTAATTTTTGCTTAAGAGTTTCATCTACTTAAAACTCTGTAGAAAAACTAGATCTACTCTGTTTAAAAGAGGTTGACTCAACCACTCAGGCACTCACCCCCACACACAGAAGAACAAATTCCATCTTGAAAAGCTAACATTCATTATTCAGTATTTTACTAAACCATAGAACTTTCAGCTTGGAATTTTCTTGAAAATATATATTCTTCACCTGAAGCTGTCATAAAAATGGAGACTATCTTCTCTGATTTCAAAACCATCAAAGTTGTTCTTTTAAAACTACTTTCCAAACCCCAGGAGTAGTGTAGTAGGAGGGCAAGCATGTCAGGAACTTTAGGAAATGAGTTGAAGACAGTAACATTTGATTCCTGCTTGAACATGTATTATTTGTACCAATGGATTGTAACTGAAGATGTAACTACTATCGGCACTAATGAGAGTTACATGGCTACCCCGGAAGTAAAGCTGCATGCTTTTGCTAGAACTCTGGGAATCTGACAGGCAGGTTGCTTGAACTGTCTCAAGCCGCTGTCTCTTCAAGAGCTCGCCACCACACAGATTAAGAATGATTCATCAACTGTTGCTGCCTTCAAACCACATACTATAAAAGGCAGCCAAAACATAACTGCATGTGTACTGCCCATAAAATCATCTGTGGCTTCAGAATATATTTTGATACAAAGCCTGCCTGCCCATTGTACAAACCTTTGTCAATTTATGTAGAAATATTTATTACCTGTAACCAAAGATACACAAAATCAGTGTGTTTGTTATGTAACATCATGTCAGTAATGCATTTGTTACTGTTTTGAGAGATTTCTTTTGCTCCAGATTATGCTCTGCCAAATAACTTTTTTTTTATTATTATTATTATACTAGGGCAAGTGATTGCTGTGCTACATTTGCAATTGTAATGATCATTTTCCTGGGACTGCTAAATTATGTCTTAATTTTATTCAAAAGCTTTTATTTTCAAAGCAATTAAACTTATTGTTGATTGATATTTACCATCTAATGTTCCTGGAACACTAAAATAATACGCTTTATACATAATCTTCCATTATAGTACATTGCTTGAGAGTAGCTATTGGATATAACGGCATTCAGTTGAGTTTTCAAACTGAAGAACAAAAATTATAGCAATTTCACTTGAAATCCATAAATCCATGCACAGGATTGTGTTCAACAGAATCACTAAATGCTATTTGTTATTCAAAGATGAATGAATCAATAGAAAAACAGAACTGATAAATCATTAGTACTTTAATGCTGAGTGGAGAGAAAAACTAATAAATCATGCATTTCAAGCACTTGTTTTCCTCATGGCATGTTTAAAAACAGAAAACATGCACTGATGGGATGCAGGTCAATATGACTGAAACATACCCAAACTGCTCAGAAAAGCATTTCATTTTATATCATAGATTTAATGAAACACCAAGGAAAGTACTATGCTGCGATTTCTTTAAATGGACACTCCAACCATCCCATGAACACCGTAAACAACGATCTGGGTCATTATTTCCAAATAAACATTTGAAATGTCACAGAGATAGGAGTGGTGTAGGCTGATGGGAGAGGGCTAACTGCATGCACGATTTGCTTCAATGAGCTTAATAGCATTGAAGGTATCAATTTATTCCAGAGCAAAACTGATACAATCATTTACTATCTCAAGTGTACTTAACTGACCCATTAAAAATTACACATACCTATATTTATAAATGACCAAAAAAGCAAGAAATCAGCATTTGAGCTTTGATTGTGTTGTTTGGCCTATTGTCTATGTAAGGTGAGAATTTTAATTATAATTAATGGGTAATTCACTCTCTTCCAGAGTTTAAGTCATCAAAAAATTAATCATAAGAACCATAAATTTACTCCACAAAGCTAATTAATTATACATTAACCCATTTCTCTCAAGCATCTTTTTCTGAATCTTTGGTGGGAAATAGTATATTAGGCACATAGTTTAAAACATCTATTTGGTTATTGGTGTGGTTATGAATTTTCTTCTAGATCCACATGCAAAAAGGAGTAAGGCTTGTCATATTATCACACTTCACTGCCAAGTAACTTATTTCTGTTTTCACTTATTTCTGGAATTAAAAACAAAATGAAACAAAATAAAAATCACTTTCTATTTTTTTTAGCACAAGAAAACTTTATATATCTGATATTTTAAATTCCACTCAGAAGCATTAAGATGTTGAAGAAAAACTATTTAGGTACAGCAAGATTATCACAGACAACTATTTAATAAAATCGTCCAATTAAAAGTTTCTTTTCAAGTCATAGTTCGAAGATCATTGATGCACTGATTCTATCAGGGAAAAATATAGCAATCTACAGTGATGATCATCATAGCATTACTGATTAGTGCTTACCAATAATTTGAATCACACGCAGAATCACATTTCCCATGATATTTCCTTTTATGTTTCACATATTTGTCTCACAGGTTAGTAAATGGAATTGGGGGAGGGGTGGATGAGAGACATAAAAATCTATGGGAACACGTGCAACAAAAATATGCAGTATCACTTCATGTACACTTCTGCCTTCTTCATGCAAAGATGCCTATAAAAACGGAGACAAATTTTCTAATAGCTGAATATTACATTAGCTCGGTAACAAAAACTGTTAACCAATTCCATGATTTTGCATGAGCAAGAGAACTGAAATGGTTGAAAGGTTTCCAGCATAAGTTTCCATGGCCCAATTATGCTAATTAGATCTCTAAGAATAAAATGAAACAGGTTTATTCCTTGCTTCGGTTTCTTGTTCTTTTGACGAGAGAGCAGAACAGCCCAGTTTTTGGAGGAGGACCCATCAGCATTGGGGCTTGGTTCTTGTGTGTAATTTTTATCTAGGAAAAGAAAGAGAAAGAGAGTAATTTCCAGACAGAATACCATTTTCAGAGAATCTCTGTTAAGGTTAATAATATTCCACGAGTTACCAGAACACCACAAGTGTAAAATGTAGTTTCAGGGTGTTTGTTATTTCAAAAATAATTTTAAGGGAGATAAAAATTTGCCTTTAAACTAAATTCCAGTGCTCGGTTTTAATGAAAACATAAAAATTAACCACAATCACATTTTAAATATCATTACCTCCACCCTCACTTGTAGTAACACCCCCAAAACTCTTTGTTTCAGTGACATGATTATCCAGTATAATTCAATGACCATTTAAAGCAGGAAAGGATGTACCATGATAGCATTCACAAGTCCAGGTACAGCCCAACATCAAGATACACAGGGTATCAAGGCAAGCCTTATTTATCTTGCTAATCAGATTGTTTCTCTCTTTCAACACGAACTGCAAGGTTTAATTTCAAAACAATCATTAGGAATGAAAGTCAAAAGTTAACGTGCGTAAAAGGTCAGAAATGATGAACTAGCTTTCTAATTTGTTAATTAATTGGTAATAGAATAGAATCAAATATTGAAAAGCCTGCTTCAAACACTTTGAGAGACAGTTCTAAAGCTACTCGTTTTGATTTCTTTGATGTAAAACTACGAATCACCTTAAATGAGACAACCTTAAAGTAGATTATGTCTGCAATTTTCTCTAATTCAAGTCTAAATTAGAGAAGACATTTTATGAATATATGCTATGCTCAAAGCTAATTGAAAGCAATTATCAAAGTGGCATTTTGTCTGTGACTTTAAGATACATTGTAAGATAATAAATGATTCTCATTATGTAATAAAAAGGTCACATCTTGCCTTTGGGCTAGTGACGCTAAGAGTTTTTCAAAAGCAATCGGAGACATTTTCTTTAGAGAACTGTGACTAATACAAGAACCATCGCTTATTAAATATCAGTTGTCACCTGCACAGCACCCGCATCAGAGATGAGTATTTCTTTCAAATAGAAACACCACCTCATTAAAAGCTCCAAAAATATATCTCTTAAAGTGCATCCCTGACATTTTCAAGTTAAAATGAATATCCTCCACTTGTCATTCACTAATAGCAATAAAACAAAACAAAAAAAAAGTACGTCACATGGACAGGATCATTAAAATCAGCACTGGGGCTTTTGGGAAATGGAGATTCACTTCACAGTCTAGAAAGACAGAAGTATGCCAAAAACCTGGAAAAATGAACAACTTTATTTAAGTCTGTAGGAATCAGGTTATTCTGGGAAGATTCAGTGTTCTTCTCTTTACTGTAAAAATAAATTGCACCTGTAAAAGGCCAGTAGGCTAAGTCAGCCCCAAACTTTCTGGATATATGATTTTATTTTATTTTTGTTATCTTATGAACTATGGAATTGACAGCAATATGCTTGTGATCCCAGACTGCACACATCTATGTAGACTGAAAAAGATCTCTACCAGGTTGTCTCTCCTAATAATTGTTTTGGATTATGACATTGATTTTTAAATCCCCCTGAACCGTACCTTTATACAGTATCTAATGCAACATCATTCCTTCATTTATTCATTTTGTAAACTTTGTTTTACCCCTACTACGCTTCAGACACTATACCAGGAACTTTTAATGAACAATGGACAATCTCTACTCCAAGATATTTTAGTCAAGTTGGAAAAAGAAATTTAACAAGCAGGATATTGGCCACTCTGATTTTTAAAATTATCTAAAACCCATCGTTTTGGTTGTTTGATCATTCCTATGGTCTAAGTACACATTTCTTTCTTTAATCTAACATTATTTCCATAAAAAAATAAGTCTATATATTAATTGTCTATTGTTTATGGAAATGAAAAACAACTGGCTATGTTTTCCTCTGAGGGGAAATCATGTGAATGAAACTAGCATTCATAAAATGTCTATTATGTATCTAAGCTCTTTACATAGGTTATCTCATTGGATAATTAAATGTCTTTGTATATTTGAACAGAAGCAAAAAGTACTCTATTAAGGATGAGAATGATTCCAGTCCAGGTGAGTTCTGTGTGTGGTCACAGAAAGTCTAACTGTAGTCTCCAGAAAGCTGTAGAGACTTCAGAGTTAGTTTAAGTTCAGACTGCCCGTGTCAGAGAACCTGGTTAAGAGGTCCTCTGCAGGGTGCCTGGGCAGCTGGCTCAGTCAGTTCAACATCCAACTTTTGATCTCAGCTCAGGTCCTAATCTTAGATTGCAAGTTAAGGCCCTATGTTGGGCTCGATGCTGGGTGTGAAGTCTACTTGAAAAAAAAAAAAAAAGTAAATAAAATAAACGACCTCTGTGGGACTGAAAGAATGACTCACATGCCTGTTTTGTATACATTCCACACTCTTGTGTTATTATTTTTATTTTTTTGAGAACCTGATACCTAGTAGGAAAACAATAATGAGTAAGGAGCAGATCTTATCTCTAAAGACATTAGAATATATTAAGTTTCAGCAATCTGAAGACATGAGCCATATATTTGGCAATCTTTGACTGCTTCTATCTTTCAACAACCAGGCAGTTACTTCTTAGCTGTTTCTTAACATGTCAAATATTTATCAAGCACCAGCTATAAGCAAGGCAATCTGCAACGTGATTTTGATTCGTTTGGAAGAGAATCTGAAATTTAAAATTGTGGGCACTCATAAGCAATGGTGATGGGGCTTCTAGAAGCTGGGATGGCTGCATGAAGTAGAAGAACACACTTTAAAAATGCAAGATAAGGGCGCCTGGGTGGCTTGGTTGGTTAAGCGTCTGACTTTGGCTCAGGTCATGATCTCACGGTCTGTGAGTTCGAGCCCCAGGTTGGGCTCTGTGCTGACAGCTCAGAGCCTGGAGCCTGTTTCAGATTCTGTGTCTCCCTCTTTCTCTGCTCCTCCCCTGTTCATGCTCTGTCTCTCTCTGTCTCAAAAATAAATAAACGTTGAAAAAAATTAAAAAAAATGCAAGATAAATGTTGTCAGTAATAGATGAGCACCCTCCTATATAAACTCTTCACTTCTACATATTACCTATTCTTTTGCAAAGCAATGGTGCCACAAGAGAGGACCTTCTACTGTTCTACTGTTCTGTGATTCTTTCTACTTCTCTCTTCCTATAATGTATTAAGATTGGGGACGTCTAAAAAGATAAACATGAGAAAATTTGATTGCAGTTTCAGTTTTAGAAATATTCAACACAGGATGCCACAGGGCCCCTCCTGAAGTGGATCACCTAAGGAGAAGCAAGCTAAGCCTGCCCCTCCTGCCCCTATGCACCTTGCCTACCCACCCCAGCTAAGACGCCAGATCCCCAAAATCACAAGCCTGGCAGTGTGCAAGTAGCCCAGACGGGCCACCCCACCCCACAGTGAATCCCACCCCTAGGAGAGGGGAAGAGAAGGCACACACCAGTCTGACTGTGGACACAGCGGGGGGCTGGGGGCAGACATCAGGTCTGACTGCGGCTCCGCCCACCAACTCCAGTTATACACCACAGCACAGGGGAAGTGCCCTGCAGGTCCTCACCACGCCAGGGACTATCCAAAATGACCAAGCGGAATAATTCCCCTCAGAAGAATCTCCAGGAAATAACAACAGCTAATGAGCTGATCAAAAAGGATTTAAATAATATAACAGAAAGTGAATTTAGAATAATAGTCATAAAATTAATCGCTGGGCTTGAAAACAGTATAGCTGACAGCAGAGAATCTCTTGCTACAGAGATCAAGAACTAAGGAACAGTCACGAGGAGCTGAAAAACGCTTTAAATGAAATGCATAACAAAATGGAAACCACCACGGCTCGGATTGAAGAGGCAGAGGAGAGAATAGGTGAACTAGAAGATAAAGTTATGGAAAAAGAGGAAGCTGAGAAAAAGAGAGAGAAAAAAATCCAGGAGTATGAGGGGAAAATTAGAGAACTAAGTGATACACTAAAAAGAAATAATATACGCATCATTGGTATCCCAGAGGAGGAAGAGAGAGGGAAAGGTGCTGAAGGGGTACTTGAAGAAATCATAGCTGAGAACTTCCCTGAACTGGGGAAGGAAAAAGGCATTGAAATCCAAGAGGCACAGAGAACTCCCTTCAGACGTCACTTGAATCGATCTTCTGCACGACATATCATAGTGAAACTGGCAAAATACAAGGATAGAGAGAAAATTCTGAAAGCAGCAAGGGGTAAACGTGCCCTCACATATAAAGGGAGACCTATAAGACTCATGACTGATCTCTCTTTTGAAACTTGGCAGGCCAGAAAGAATTGGCACGAGATTTTCAGTGTGCTAGACAGAAAAAAATATGCAGCTGAGAATCCTTTCTCCAGCAAGTCTGTCATTTAGAATAGAAGGAGAGATAAAGGTCTTCCCAAACAAATAAAAACTGAAGGAATTTGTCACCACTAAACCAGCCCTACAAGAGATCCTAAGGGGGACCCTGTGAGACAAAGTACCAGAGACATCACTACAAGCATAAAACATACAGACATCACAATGACTCTAAACCCATATCTTTCTATAATAACACTGAATGTAAATGGATTAAATGTGCCAACCAAAAGACATAGGGTATCAGAATGGATAAAAAAACAAGACCCATCTATTTGCTGTCTACAAGAGACTCATTTTAGACCTGAGGACACCTTTAGATTGAGAGTGAGGGGATGGAGAACTATTTATCATGCTACTGGAAGCCAAAAGAAAGCTGGAGTAGCCATACTTCTATCAGACAAACTAGACTTTAAATTAAAGGCTGTAACAAGAGATGAAGAAGGACATTATATAATAGTGACAGGGTCTATCCATCAGGAAGAGCTAACAATTATAAATGTCTATGCGCCGAATACCGGAGCGCCTAAATATATAAAACAATTACTCATAAACATAAGCAACCTTATTGATAAGAATGTGGTAATTGCAGGGGACTTTAACACCCCACTTACAGAAATGGATAGATCATCTAGACATGGTAAATAAAGAAACAAGGGCCCTGAATGAGACATTGGATCAGATGGACTTGACAGATCTATTTAGAACTCTGCATCCCAAAGCAACAGAATATACTTTCTTCTCGAGTGCACATGGAACATTCTCCAAGATAGATCATATACTGGGTCACAAAACAGCCCTTCATAAGTTTACAAGAATTGAAGTCATACCATGCATACTTTCAGACCACAATGCTATGAAGCTTGAAATCAACCACAGAAAAAAGTCTGGAAAACCTCCAAAAGCATGGAGGTTAAAAAACACCCTACTAACGAATGAGTGGGTCAACCAGGCAATTCGAGAAGAAATTAAAAAATATATGGAAACAAACGAAAATGAAAATACAACAATCCAAACGCTTTGGGACACAGCGAAGGCAGTCCTGAGAGGAAAATACATTGCAATCCAGGCCTATCTCAAGAAACAAGAAAAATCCCAATTACAAAATCTAACAGCACACCTAAAGGAAATAGAAGCAGAACAGCAAAGGCAGCCTAAACCCAGCAGAAGAAGAGAAATAATAAAGATCAGAGCAGAAATAAACAATATAGAATCTAAAAATACTGTAGAGCAGATCAACGAAACCAAGAGTTGGTTTTTTGAAAAAATAAACAAAATTGACAAACCTCTAGCCAGGCTTCTCAAAAAGAAAAGGGAGATGACCCAAATAGATAAAATCATGAATGAAAATGGAATGATTACAACCAATCCCTCAGAGATACAAACAGTTATCAGGGAATACTATGAAAAATTATATGCCAACAAATTGGACAACCTGGAAGAAATGGGCAAATTCCTCAAAACCCACACTCTTCCAAAACTCAATCAGGAGGAAATAGAAAGCTTGAACAGACCCATCACCAGCGAAGAAATTGAATCGGTTACCAAAAATCTCCCAACAAATAAGAGTCCAGGACCAGATGGCTTCCCAGGGGAGTTCTACCAGACGTTTAAAGCAGAGATAATACCTATCCTTCTCAAGCTATTCCAAGAAATAGAAAGGGAAGGAAAACTTCCAGACTCATTCTATGAAGCCAGTATTACATTGATTCCTAAACCAGACAGAGACCCAGTAAAAAAAGAGAACTACAGGCCAATATCCCTGATGAATATGGATGCCAAAATTCTCAATAAGATACTAGCAAATCGAATTCAACGGCATATAAAAAGAATTATTCACCATGATCAAGTGGGATTCATTCCTGGGATGCAGGGCTGGTTCAACATTCGCAAATCAATCAACGTGATACATCACATTAACCAAAAAAAAAAGAGAAAAACCATATGATCCTGTCAATCGATGCAGAAAAGGCCTTTGACCAAATCCAGCACCCTTTCTTAATAAAAACCCTTGAGAAAGTCGGGATAGAAGGAACATACTTAAAGATCATCAAAGCCATTTATGAAAAGCCCACAGCTAACATCATCCTCAACGGGGAAAAACTGAGAGCTTTTTCCCTGAGATCAGGAACACGACAGGGATGCCCACTCTCACCGCTGTTGTTTAACATAGTGCTGGAAGTTCTAGCATCAGCAATCAGACAACAAAAGGAAATCAAAGGCATCCAAATTGGCAAAGATGAAGTCAAGCTTTCGCTTTTTGCAGATGACATGATATTATACATGGAAAATCCGACAGACTCCACCAAAAGTCTGCTAGAACTGATCCATGAATTCAGCAAAGTTGCAGGATACAAAATCAATGTACAGAAATCAGTTGCATTCTTATACACTAACAATGAAGCAACAGAAAGACAAATAAAGAAACTGATCCCATTCACAATTGCACCAAGAAGCATAAAATACCTAGGAATAAATCTAACCAAAGATGTAAAGGATCTGTATGCTGAAAACTATAGAAAGCTTATGAAGGTAATTGAAGAAGATTTAAAGAAATGGAAAGACATTCCCTGCTCATGGATTGGAAGAATAAATATTGTCAAAATGTCAATACTACCCAAAGCTATCTACACATTCAATGCAATCCCAATCAAAATGGCACCAGCATTCTTCTCGAAACTAGAACAAGCAATCCTAAAATTCATATGGAACCACAAAAGGCCCCGAATAGCCAAAGTAATTTTGAAGAAGACCAAAGCAGGAGGCATCACAATCCCAGACTTTAGCCTCTACTACAAAGCTGTCATCATCAAGACAGCATGGTATTGGCACACAAACAGACACATAGACCAATGGAATAGAATAGAAACCCCAGAACTAGACCCACAAACGTATGGCCAACTCATCTTTGACAAAGCAGGAAAGAACATCCAATGGAAAAAAGACAGTCTCTTTAACAAATGGTGCTGGGAGAACTGGACAGCAACATGCAGAAGGTTGAAACTAGACCACTTTCTCACACCATTCACAAAAATAAACTCAAAATGGATAAAGGACCTGAATGTGAGACAGGAAACCATCAAAACCTTAGAGGAGAAAGCAGGAAAAGACCTCTCTGACCTCAGCCGTAGCAATCTCTTACTCGACACATCCCCAAAGGCAAGGGAATTGAAAGCAAAAGTGAATTACTGGGACCTTATGAAGATAAAAAGCTTCTGCACAGCAAAGGAAACAACCAACAAAACTAAAAGGCAACCAACGGAATGGGAAAAGATATTTGCAAATGACATATCGGACAAAGGGCTAGTATCCAAAATCTATAAAGAGCTCACCAAACTCCACACCCGAAAAGCAAATAACCCAGTGAAGAAATGGGCAGAAAACATGAATAGACACTTCTCTAAAGAAGACATCCGGATGGCCAACAGGCACATGAAAAGATGTTCAG
>NW_024412391.1:55974971-56015130 GCF_014898765.1 Herpailurus yagouaroundi | reverse complement strand
AGGAGAGGGTGGGTGATGGGTATTGAGGAGGGCACCTTTTGGGATGAGCACTGGGTGTTGTATGGAAACCAATTTGACAATAAATTTCATAAAAAAAAAAAAAAGAAATATTCAACACAAAATAAAGATGCACACGTTGAAACCAGATCTAGGATTACAAGGCAGTTTTGTTTCTACTGTATTATCAGTGTTGCAAAGCGTGAGAGTTTCACTTCACAATTACAATATTGAGTGATAACAAGATTAAAAAATAGTAACATTTGGCTCTTACTGTGTGCTGAGCATTATGCTAATAGTTTTACACAAGTTATTCAGATGCTACCTGTTTCATCCATCTCTTTGAGTTGCCCCAAACAAAAGCCTATTCCCATAAAAAGTATTATTGTTGAAGAGTATAGAAGTGAAGTATCGTTTCATTAAAATGATAGAATAGAATAGTGGGCTTATATATCATAGTAGTAAATGGGGTCTATGCCTACTAGACATTTATGTTCTCCATAAAGGACCTTCTTTAGCCCAACTAAAATTGAGGGAACAGAGCAAAGTTTTCCTGACTCATTCTCCAGGCAAGTTTAGAGTGACCCACTGGTATTTTCTTTTCTAGTTCACTGTTTTCTATCACTGACTATTCTTGATACCCTTTATTATAAAGAGTAATGTTTCTTTTCCTCAGGTTATATGAACACTTTGTTCAACACTGAGTCCCTGGAGGCCCTGGCGACTCACCTAAGTGCTCATCAAGCTTTCTGTCAAAAGAGCATCCAGGTTGGCAGTGTAGGAAGATCCTGAATTTACCTTCTCCCATGGAGATACTAGATTTGCTACCACATGGGGATCATTTCCCTCTGAAATATATCTGAGAATGAGATAAACTGCTCTCCACAATAGAGGATAAAAGAACCACATTGAGACTGGTAGGAAAAGCCCCACCCCTGGCACAGCAACACACAGAAGGGAGGGGTGTCACCAGACAAGCGCTTCTCCTGGAGAAGCAGGAGGCAGGGATTCGTTCCCCACATTGGGTACTCTAGCTCCTGGGATCTGAACCAAAGAGATGAATCCCAGAATGTATGGCTTGGAAAACCAACGGGGTTGACATTTATAGTTCCCAAAGTTAAAGGAAACTGAGATTCCCCTCGCTTGCACGCTGTCTTCCTTGCCTTGGGACCCAGCAAAACAACAGAACTAAAAAGCACCTACACTATACGTGAGGAAGATTCATTTGCTGATCTAGGGGCATGGGCTGGAGGGGCAGGGGATAGTTGAAATGCTCTCTGGAGACAGAGGAACTGGAAAATAGATGTCACTGTTGCACTTTCCCCATAGCCTACTAGCACAGGTGGATGACCTTGGATATGGCACCCTCTTGCTGCCTTGCTGAGATGGACAGGGGCAAGTGGTTGCGGTAGTTGCTGACACAGGAGGGCATTGGTGGTTACAGTGCTCCCCTTCTCTCTGACTAGGGCGGCAAGCACAAATGGTCATGGAGTCCTCGTGCTCACTAGCTAAAGTCTGGGAGAAGGGGGGACTGCAACACTTCCCAGCCCTCGGGCTGGGGCTGGTGAGTATGAGTGAGCCAAGCATTCTCCCATGCACAGACATGGCACTCTCCAGCTGCCTTGCCGAAACCAGTGGGCACACACAATCCACACATTTGGACACCCCTTGCACACTTGGCCCTGGTGGCCAGGAGGCCTAGCATTCCAGAGCTCCACAGCACTGTGACAATTGGAAAGACAGTTCTTGGCAGTCCACCACCCCCAGGGCACTGCACAGACAGCAGACTGAAACACAACCCTAGTCTTCCTGTGACAAACGCCTATATCTAGAGGCTAAGAAGTACTCCCAGGGAATGTAAGTGGGGAGAACCATCCTTGAGCACCACAGTGGCCTTGCTACAGCTCCACAAAACTTCCCAGAAAGGAGCTTCTACAGTAATCTGAAAACCCCAGTTATGCAACTGTCACCCAGGGGATACCTCCAGATCTCCTGGTCTGCAGACCAGCAAGGATTACATATGGGGCCCCACTGACTTTAAACATTTGCATCCTTTAAAAGCTGTTTCCTGAAAGTAGATGCTAAATGAGATTCCTCCTCTTGGACTGCTGACAGGTCTTGGCACACACTCAACAATTGAGACATACCAAGAATAAATTTTGTGGTTTAGAAAATCACAAAGGTTCAAGAGACAACCAAAATCTAGGGCAAGGTTAAATAAGAAGGATCATCACCTACACAAGGCCACTCCTTTAAGATGGGGAGAGGTAGTTGTTTTCACTTAAAATATAGAAACAAACAAAGAGTCGAACAAAATGAGAAAACAGAGAAATATGTTTAAGACGAAAGAATAAGACAAAACCTCAGGAAAAAAAAATACCTTAATATTGCAAAGATAAGTAATTTACTTGATAAAGAATTCAATGGTGATCGCAAAGATTCCAATGGAACTTGAGAGAAGAAAGGATGACCATACAAAAACTTCAACAAACAGACAAATAAAATTGCATGGAAAAAAATAACAAACGGAAGTTACAGAGTTGAAGAATACAGTAACTGAACTGAAAAATATGTTAGAGGGGCTCAACAGCAACTGAGTGAAGCAGAAGAAAAAGTTAGCAAGTAAGAAGATAAAGCAATGGAACTCAACTTGGAACAACAGAAAGAAAAAAGAATTTTAAAAAGTGAAGGTAGCTTAAGGGACCTATGGAACCACATCAAGTGATAATATTTGCATTTATAGCAATCCCAGGAGAAAGGGACAGAAAAGTTATTTAAAAAATAATGCCTGAAAACTTCCCTAAGTTAGAGAAGGAAACAGACAGGTCAAAGAAGAACAGAAAGTTCCAAATAAGATGTATCCCCAAAGAGCCAAGCTAAGACAAATTATAATTAAAATCTCAAAAGTTAAAGAGACAACCTTAAAAACAGCAAGGAAAGAAAAACAAAAACAAAAACAAAAATCAACCTTGTTATGCACAAAGGAAATCCCATAAAACCATCAAGAGATTTCTTAGCAGAAACTTTGCAAGCCAGAAGGAGGTGACATGACATATACAAAATGCTAAAAGGAGAAACCTTCCAACTAAGAATACTGTACTCAGCAAAGTTATCATTCATATTTTCAGGAGAGATAGAGTTTTCCAGAAAAGACAAAGCTAAAAGAGTTTATCACTATTAACCTGCCCTTACAAGAAATATTAGAGGGGCTTATTTAAGCTGAAAGAAAAGGATATTAGTTAATAACAGGAAAACAACAAAAGTAAAATTCTCACTGTTAAAAGTAAATATAAAGGTAGTAGATGAATCAGTGATAAAGCTACTAAGAAGATTAAAAGACAAAAGCAGTAAAATTAAAACTATAGTAGTTATATAAAATAAAAAGATGCAAGAAGTGACATAAAAACATAAAATGTGGGGGGCAGGGTACAAATATAGAGTTTTTGAATGTGTTCGAATTTAAGTTGCTATCAACTTAAAAATAAACTGTTACATACATAGTATGGTATATATGTGAATCTCATGGTAACCATGAAACAAAGACTTACAGTAAACATAAAAGTAAATGAGAAAGGAATCTAAACATAACACCGAAGTCATCAAACCACAAGGAAAGAGAAAAAGAAAAGAGAGAAACAGAGAGTACCTACAAAAACAGCCAGAAATAATGAAGAAAATGGTAATACATACATGCCAATCAATAATGACTCTAAATGTAAATTGACTAAATTCACCAATAAAAAGATACAGAGTGACTGGAGAGATTAAAAAACAAAACAAAACAAAACGAAAACAAGACACACTTAAGTACTGCCTACAATAGACTCAATTCAGAAGTAAGGACACACACACTGTAAGTGAAGAAATGGAAAAATATCTTCCATAAAAACTGAAAAGAAAACCAGTGTAGCTCTACTCATATGAAACAAAACATACTTTATTTATTTATTTATTTTATTTTTTTATTTTTTATTTATTTTTTTAATTTTTTTTTTCCCGACATTTTTTATTTATTTTTGGGACAGAGAGAGACAGAGCATGAACGGGGGAGGGGCAGAGAGAGAGGGAGACACAGAATCGGAAACAGGCTCCAGGCTCTGAGCCATCAGCCCAGAGCCCGACGCGGGGCTCGAACTCACGGACCGCGAGATCGTGACCTGGCTGAAGTCGGACGCTTAACCGACTGCGCCACCCAGGCGCCCCACAAAACATACTTTAAAACAAAGACTGTAACACACTGCATAAAGATATAAGGGTCAATCCAGAAAGGAGATACATAACATTCACAAATGTATATGCACACAAAATAGAAACACCTAAATATATAAAGCAAATATTAACAAACCTAAAGGGAGAAATTAATAGCAATACAATAATAGTAGGGGATTTTAATACCCCCACTCACATCAGTGAATAGATCATCCAGACAGAAAATGAATAAGGAGACTTTGGTCATAAAGGACACATTAGACCAGAATGGACTTAGTAGACATACAGAACGTTCCATCGAAAGGCCACAGAATACACATTCTTCTGCAGTGCACATAGAATATCCTCCAGGAAAAGTCACGTTAGGCCACAAACAAGTCTCAATAAATTCAAAAAGAGTGAAATCATGTCAAGCAACTTTTCAGATCACAATGGTATAGAAATAGGTATTGATTACAAGAAGAAAGCTGGAAAACACTACTTGCACATGGAGATAAAACATGTTACTGACAAATATTGGGTCACAGAAGAAATCAAAGGAGAAATAAAAAAAAATACCTAAATACAAATAAAAACAGAAATATGATATAACTAAATCTATGGGATGCAGCAAAAATGGTTCTAAGAGGGAAGTTCATAGCAATGCAGGCCTACATCAAAACATAAGAAAAATCTAAAATAAATGATATAATTTTACCCCTGAATGAATTAGAAAAAGAAGAAAAAATGATGCCTAAAGTTACTAGAAGGAAGGAAATAATAAAGATCAAACTGCAAATAAATGAAATAGGGACTAAAAAGGCAATAGAAAAATATAAATGAAATTAAGAGCTGCTTCTTTGGAAAGATAAACAAAATTCACCAATCTTTAGCTAGACCCAGCAAGAAAAAAATACAGAGGACTCAAACAAAATCAGAAATAAAAGAGGAGGGGCGCCTGGGTGGCTCAGTCAGTGAAGCGTCCGACTTTGGCTCAGGTCATGATCTCGTGGTTTGTGAGTTCGAGCCCTGCGTTGGGCTCTGTGCTGACAGCTCAGAGCCTGGAGCCTGCTTCGGATTCTGAGTCTCCTTCTCTCTCTGCCCCTCCCCCACCTGTGCTCTGTCTCTCTCTATCAAAAATAAATAAATGTAAAAAAAAAAAATTGAAAAAATAAAAGAGGAAAATTTACAACTGTTACCACAGAAATACAAAGTATCATGAGACTACTTGGAACAATTATACACCAACATATTGGACAACCTAGAAGAAATAGATAAATTCCTAAAAACTTATAATCTTCCAAACTGAATCATGAAGAAATAGAAAATCTGAATAGTCCAGGTGGCTTCATTGGTGAATTCTACCAAATATTTAAAGAAGATTTAATACCTATGTTTCTTAAACTCTTCCAAAAGCTGAATAGAAGGAATGCTTCCAAATTTATTTTAAGAAGCTAAAATTAATTACCCTGATACCAAAACCAAAGAGAGACACCACACACACAAATTACTGATGAATACAGATGCACAAAATCCTTAATCAAATATTAGCAAACTAAATTCAATACTATATTGAAAAAGTCATACACTGTGATCAACTGGGATTTAGGGATGCAAGGATGGCTCAATATCTGCAAATTAATCAATATGATGCACCACATGAACAAAATGATTAACATGTAATTATTCCAATAGATACAGAAAGGCATCTGAAAAAATTCAAAATTCAAGCTGAACCACAGCTTACATCATACTCAATAGTAAAAAGCTGAAAATTTTCCTCTAAGATCCAGAATAAGATAAAGGATGCCCATTATCCCTGCTTTCATTCAACAAAGTATTAGAAGTCCTAGGTGGTGCAATTAGGCAAGAAAAAGAAATAAAAGGCATCCAAGTTGGCAAGGAAGAGAAGTGAAAGTGTCACTATTTGCAGATAACATGATACTACATATAGAAAACCTTAAAGTTTTCAACAACAACAACAAAAACACCTGTTACAACGGAAGAAATGAATTCAGTAGAGGTGCAGGATACAAAATTAATATACAAAATTTTGCAGTATTTCTAAACACTAGTGATGAACTATCAAAAAAAAAAAAAGAAAATGATCTCATTTACAATAGTATCAAAAAGAATAAAAAATCTAGGAACAAATTTAACCAATTAGGTGAAAGACTTGAACAGTAACAACTAGAAGACACTAATGAAAGATATTGAAGAAAACACAATAAATGAAAAGATATTGCATGCTTATGAACTGGAAGAATTAATATTGTTAAAAATGTCCATATTACCTAAAGCAATCTACAGATTCACTGTAATTCCTATCAATATTCCATAGCATTTTTCACAGAAGCAGAAAAAAAAACAATTGTAAAATTTGTATGGAACTACAAAAGATCACCAACAGTCAAAACAATCTTAAGAGATAAGAACAAAGCCACAGGTATGACGTTCCCTGATTTAAAATATTTACAAAGCTAAGGAACACCAAACGTTATGGTATTGGCAGAAAAACTGACACACAGGGTCAATGGAACAGAAAAGAGAGCCCAGAAATAAATTCATACCTATACGACCATGAATTTACAACAAAGAAGGCAAGAATAACATAATGGAGAAAAGACAGTTTGTTCAGTAAATGCTGTTGGGAAAACTGGACAGCCACATGCAAAATAATAAAACTGGACCACCATCTTATACCATATACAAAAACAAACTCAAAATGGATTAAGGACTTGAATGTAAAATCTGACCATAAAATGCCTAGAAGAAAACAGGCAGTAAACTCCTTGACATTAGTTTTAGCAATGCCTTCTTGGATCTGACTCCAAAAGCAAGGGAAAGAAAAGCAAACAAAACAAAACAACCCCCCCCCAAAAAAAAAACAACACCAAAATAAGCCAAATAAACCAAATAAACACATGTATGGCATCAAACTAAAAAGCTTCTGCAAGCAAAGGAAACTATTAGGAAACAAAACAAAAATGCAACCCACTGAATGGGAGAAGACATTTGCAAATCATATATCTGATAAGGAGCTAATATCCAAAATATATAAAGCACCTATAAAACTCAGTAATGGCAAGCAAACCAACAGTCTGATTAAAAAATGAGCAGAGGATGGGACACCTGGGTGGCGCAGGTTAAGGGTCTGAATTTGGCTCAGGTCAGGATCTCGGTATGTGGGTTTGAGCTCTGCATCAGGCTCTGTGCTGACAGCTCAGAGTGTGGAGCCCGCTTCAGATTCTCTGTCTCCCTTTCTCTCTGTCCCTCCCCCGTTCTCACTCCGCCTCTCTCTCTCTCTCAAAAATAAATAATAAACACTTTAAAAAAATGAGCAGAGGATGTGAGTAGACATTTTTCCAAAGACATACAGATGGTCAACAGGCTGATGAAACGATGCGCAATAATTATCAAGTAAATAGGAATCAAAACCACAATGAGATATCACCTTACACCTGTCAGAATGACTATTATTAAAAGACAAAAAATAACAAATGTTGGTGAGGATGTGGAGAAAAGAAACCCTCATGTACTGTTGGTGATAGGAAAATCGATGCAGTCACTCTGAAAAACAGGATGGAGTTTCCTCAAAAAATTAAAACTACTACTACCATATGATCCAGCAATTCCATTACTGGATATCTATCTGAGAAAAATAAAAACACTAAACTGAAAAGACATATGCGGCCCTATGTTCATTTATAATAGCCAAGATAGGGGAACAACTTAAGTGTCCATTGACAAATGGATGGATAAAAAATATGTGATATATATGTATATATATGTATATACATATATACATATATATACATATACATATATATTATTATACACACACACAATGGGATACTGCTCAGGTTAAAGAAAAAATGAAATCTTGCCTTTTGTGACAAAATGGATGTACCTTGAGGGTGTTATGCTAAGTGAAATAAGTTAGAGAAAGACAAAGACCACATTATTTCACCTATATGTAGAATATAAAACAAAACAAAACAAACAAACAAAACAAAACAAAACAAAAATCCAGGACTCATATATACAGAGAATAGATTGGTGGTTGTCAGATTGGAGAGTGCTTGGGTGGAGAGAAAAATTTGTGAAGGGGATTAAGAAGTACAAGACCTTCAGTTATAAAATAAATAATTCATAGAAATGTAATGTGCAGCATGGGGAACACAGTCAACAACACTGTATTAACTTTGTAAGGAGACAGACATAACTAGATATCATGGTGACCACTTTGCAGTATCTACAAATGTCAAATCATTATGTTGTACACCTGAAACTAATATAATATATCTCAATTATACCTCAACAAATAAAAAACAAAAACAGAGGTGAATTTATTCTCTCTTCAAGGAGTTCTCAGATCTGTTGAAATAAATGCGTAACTTTTCCCATTATTTTTATATTATCTAATTTTATCCTCCAGCAACTCTTGGACATCTGTGTCAATATCCTTAGTTTTCAATATATGACAAAAGTTTGGGTTCTTTAAGTGGTGTTACACAGCTCATGTTGGTGAGTCCAAGAACTGGGTTTGGGAGATGACTCTCCGCCCTCCGAAGTATTCCTCCTTAATTCCTGCATCTGTGCCTTTGTGCCAGCTATTGGCCTGGAGAACCTTCCCTCTTTTTCCTGCTAATGAAACTTAGATTCCTGTCCTGCCCATCTCAAATCATGTATTATTGTGAAATTTCAAAGCACAGGGATAAAAAATATTCCAAATGCCCTTTCAGAGGAAAAACAGGTGACTTACCAAAAAATAAAAGTCAGCATGGCATCAGGTTTTTCTTTTTAAAAAAATTTTTTTTAACGTTTTTTATTTATTTTTGAGACAGAGAGAAACAGAGCATGAACAGGGGAGGGGCAGAGAGAGAGGGAGACACAGAACTGGAAGCAGGCTCCAGGCTCTGAGCCATCAGCCCAGAGCCTGATGCGGGGCTCGAACTCACGGACCCTGAGATTGTGACCTGAGCCGAAGTCGGATGCTCAACCGACTGAGCCACCCAGGCGCCCTGGCATCAGGTTTTTCAAAAACATTAGTGTTAGAAGAAAATGGAGCTATACCTCCAAACCCAAGAAAAAAAGTTCATTTTACTATAGAATTCTATACTTAACATATTGATTAAATATAAGGGTACAACGGAAACATTTTCAGTCATGAAATGATTGAGTTTACCTTTTATATGCCCTGTAAAACATATTTGAGGGTATTCTGTAGCAAAACAAATGCATGGCCTAAGAAAGAGGTTCAAAACACAGAGGATCACACTGCCAGCACCAGATGCTGGCAAGGATGTATAACAACAGGAACTCTCATACATTACTGGTGGGAAGTCAAAATGGTACAGCCACTTTGGAAGACAGTTTGGTAGTTTCTTGTAAAACTAAACATACTCTTATCATAGAGCACAGAGTTCACACTCCTTGATATCAATCACATGATTTGAAAACACATCTGCACAAAACTTGCACATGGATGTTTATAGCAGCTTTGTACATAATTGCCAAAACTTGGAAGAAACCAATATGTCCTTCAGTAGGTGAATGGATACATTAATTATAGTAGTTCCAGACAATGGAACAGTATTCAATGCTAAGAAAGAAATGAGCTGTCAAGACATGAAAAGACATAGAGGAACCTCAAATATATATTACTAAGTGAAAGAAGCCAATCTGGAAAGACTACATACTGTATGATTCCAACCTATTACATTCTGGAAAAGGCAAAACTACAGAGAAGTAGAAAAAAATAAGTGGTCACCAGGCATTATGGGGAAGAGGGATGAAAAGATGGAATACACAGAACTTTTAGGCAGTGAAAATATTCTGTATGATATAATATTGATAGACACATGTTATTGTCCATGTGTCCAAACCCGTAAACTGTGCAACAGTAAGAGGGAACCCTAATATAAACTATGGACTCTGGGTGATTTACCTGTCAGCATAGGTTCAGTGATTGTAACAATTGTAACATTTTGGTGAAGGAAGTTATGCACATGTGTAGGCAGGGGGTGAACTTAAAAGTCCTCTAAAAAATTAAGTCTATTGAAAACAACAACAACAACAAAAACAAACAAACAAACAAACAAAAAAACCCAGGAGATTCAACTGAGACATAGTATGACAGATTTGCAAATAAACAAACAACCTAGAAAGAAACACCTAGAGAAGGGCTTGTGCCATATAAAGAAAAAGAGTGGGGATAATAGATCAATTGATATCTATTTTAAAAAAGGAGAAATATTATAATGGAGATTTTCAAAGAGAGAAAAAAAGAGATTGTAAAACATTTGTAGGACTCTGATGAATATGGATGCAAAAATTCTCAATAAGATACTAGCAAATCGAATTCAACGGCATATAAAAAGAATTATTCACCATGATCAAGTGGGATTCATTCCTGGGATGCAGGGCTGGTTCAACATTCGCAAATCAATCAACGTGATACATCACATTAACCAAAAAAAAAAGAGAAAAACCATATGATCCTGTCAATCGATGCAGAAAAGGCCTTTGACCAAATCCAGCACCCTTTCTTAATAAAAACCCTTGAGAAAGTCGGGATAGAAGGAACATACTTAAAGATCATCAAAGCCATTTATGAAAAGCCCACAGCTAACATCATCCTCAACGGGGAAAAACTGAGAGCTTTTTCCCTGAGATCAGGAACACGACAGGGATGCCCACTCTCACCGCTGTTGTTTAACATAGTGCTGGAAGTTCTAGCATCAGCAATCAGACAACAAAAGGAAATCAAAGGCATCCAAATTGGCAAAGATGAAGTCAAGCTTTCGCTTTTTGCAGATGACATGATATTATACATGGAAAATCCGACAGACTCCACCAAAAGTCTGCTAGAACTGATCCATGAATTCAGCAAAGTTGCAGGATACAAAATCAATGTACAGAAATCAGTTGCATTCTTATACACTAACAATGAAGCAACAGAAAGACAAATAAAGAAACTGATCCCATTCACAATTGCACCAAGAAGCATAAAATACCTAGGAATAAATCTAACCAAAGATGTAAAGGATCTGTATGCTGAAAACTATAGAAAGCTTATGAAGGTAATTGAAGAAGATTTAAAGAAATGGAAAGACATTCCCTGCTCATGGATTGGAAGAATAAATATTGTCAAAATGTCAATACTACCCAAAGCTATCTACACATTCAATGCAATCCCAATCAAAATGGCACCAGCATTCTTCTCGAAACTAGAACAAGCAATCCTAAAATTCATATGGAACCACAAAAGGCCCCGAATAGCCAAAGTAATTTTGAAGAAGACCAAAGCAGGAGGCATCACAATCCCAGACTTTAGCCTCTACTACAAAGCTGTCATCATCAAGACAGCATGGTATTGGCACACAAACAGACACATAGACCAATGGAATAGAATAGAAACCCCAGAACTAGACCCACAAACGTATGGCCAACTCATCTTTGACAAAGCAGGAAAGAACATCCAATGGAAAAAAGACAGTCTCTTTAACAAATGGTGCTGGGAGAACTGGACAGCAACATGCAGAAGGTTGAAACTAGACCACTTTCTCACACCATTCACAAAAATAAACTCAAAATGGATCAAGGACCTGAATGTGAGACAGGAAACCATCAAAACCTTAGAGGAGAAAGCAGGAAAAGACCTCTCTGACCTCAGCCGTAGCAATCTCTTACTCGACACATCCCCAAAGGCAAGGGAATTAAAAGCAAAAGTGAATTACTGGGACCTTATGAAGATAAAAAGCTTCTGCACAGCAAAGGAAACAACCAACAAAACGAAAAGGCAACCAACGGAATGGGAAAAGATATTTGCAAATGACATATCGGACAAAGGGCTAGTATCCAAAATCTATAAAGAGCTCACCAAACTCCACACCCGAAAAGCAAATAACCCAGTGAAGAAATGGGCAGAAAACATGAATAGACACTTCTCTAAAGAAGACATCCGGATGGCCAACAGGCACATGAAAAGATGTTCAGCGTCGCTCCTCATCAGGGAAATACAAATCAAAACCACACTCAAATATCACCTCACGCCAGTCCGAGTGGCCAAAATGAACAAGTCAGGAGACTATAGATGCTGGAGAGGATGTGGAGAAACGGGAACCCTCTTGCACTGTTGGTGGGAATGCAAATTGGTGCAGCCGCTCTGGAAAACAGTGTGGAGGTTCCTCAGAAAATTAAAAATAGACCTACCCTATGACCCAGCAATAGCACTGCTAGGAATTTATCCAAGGGATACAGGAGTACTGATGCATAGGAGCACTTGTACCCCAATGTTCATAGCAGCACTCTCAACAATAGCCAAATTATGGAAAGAGCCTAAATGTCCATCAACTGATGAATGGATAAAGAAATTGTGGTTTATATACACAATGGAATACTACGTGGCAATGAGAAAAAATGAAATATGGCCTTTTGTAGCAACGTGGATGGAACTGGAGAGTGTGATGCTAAGTGAAATAAGCCATACAGAGAAAGACAGATACCATATGGTTTCACTCTTATGTGGATCCTGAGAAACTTAACAGGAACCCATGGGGGAGGGGAAGGAAAAAAAAAAAAAAAGAGGTTAGAGTGGGAGAGAGCCAAAGCATAAGAGACTGTTGAAAACTGAGAACAAACTGAGGGTTGATGGGGGGTGGGAGGGAGGAGAGGGTGGGTGATGGGTATTGAGGAGGGCACCTTTTGGGATGAGCACTGGGTGTTGTATGGAAACCAATTTGACAATAAATTTCATATATTAAAAAAAAACATTTGTAGGAAAGAAAATATAATTGTATCAGTACTTGGTTCTGCAATTGACAACATTTTCATAATCTCAATGATTATATATTTGTTTTGGTTTAAATAAAATCATTTTTCTCCCTCAAGCAGAAGAGCCTAACAGTTCAAAATCAAACTGCCTGGGTCTACTATTTCCTATATGGAGACTTTGGGCAAGTGACTATGATTCATTTCCCTCATTAATATGATAGAGACTTTAAAATAGTGTCTGTTTCATTGGTTTCTTGTTAGGAGTAAATGAATCAATGCACACAAAAAACTTAGAATGTTACCTGGTACATAAAAATCACTCAGTACATATTCACTACTAGTAAGAGAGTTAAATGGAGTGACGTAAGAGTGTTAAAAACCACTTTTGTATGCATAAAGTAAATAGAATACACCTAAAACTAATAGGTGAAAGCAAGAGCAAAGCATTTTTTTAATAGATGTAGAGTAAATGATAAGAAAAAAATCCCAAATAATTCAAAGAACAGACCTGGTGACATACAAATGGTAGGACAGAGGCTTCCTGTTTTCTTGCAAGTCTATACATTCTGCTTTCTTCAATGTGCATATATTATTTTGGTATGAACATTTACAAAATTAACAATAACAAAAATCCCTAGTGTTCTGGTTTTCAAATGTGGTCTACAAACTAGGAGAACTGACATCATTGTTAGAAACACAGACTCCTCAGTCCCAGACCAGACTTCTTTTTTATTAAATAAAAAAAAAAATTAGCATTATTTTTTTGAGAGAGAGAGAGAGAAAGATGGAGCATTAGTGGGGGAGGGTGACACAGATATTGAAACTGGCTCCAGGGTCTGAGTTGTCACCACAGAGCCCATTGGGGGGCTTGAACTCACAAGCTATGAGATCACAACCTGAGCTGCCATCATCAGATGCTTAACGGACTGAGCCACCCAGGTGCCCCTAGGAATTTCTGAATCACCTTCTACTTCTAACAAGATTCCCCCATGTGATTCTTATGCACAGTTAACTTTGAGAAGTCCTATCTATTTACTGTTGTCATGTCACTTCTCTTCTGACCGGTAAGACCAAGAAGAATCTGTTGACCGACTGGTGGACTGGCCTTTACCTTCTTATACTAACCCCCAAAACCTATGGCTAAGAAATAACCTAATTTATCCAACTTTAATTAGCTCTATTGTTAATTTACTAGGTACCAGCTTACTTCAGCTTAATGCTTGGACTTCCAAGTTGAATAGACATTTTTTTTTTAAACATAATTAAGGTGCTTATATTCTATTGATGATAGCATATGCAGTGGCAGAATGTGATATGCATTGTGCTATGGAGATATTCTCAGGGTGCAAAGGGGACACAAAACAATGCCATTTAGATCATGGTGTAAAGACATGATACAATTAAATGCAAGTCTTAGCAATATCACTCTGGAAGCATAGATTAGAGGCTGGATGCCATACCAGGGGCAGGGAGATGAAATGGGAGGTTGATATAATAATGTGGAAAAGAAATGAAATGGATTTTAATTGTGGCAGTGGCAATGGGAATGGAGTAGGGGGCAAACTCAAGAGGTATCAAGGAGCCACATCCTATAGGACATGGATGAACATGTGGAGTATTGGAAAAGGGTAAGGTTCTAGTATGACTCCTGTGCTTTTAGCTTTGTTTGCTACATGTATGGTGATGCTTTTTAATAGGAAGAGTTGCATGTTTGGTAACGGTGGGAACTAAGAAGTTGGTGAACTCTGTGTTGAATGTGACATTCCTAAGGTGAGGTTCAGTGTCTTTTGGATGTGTAGGTCTGATGTTCAGAAGGGAGAACAGCTCTTGAGACAGACTTGGGTGTCATGAACCTATAATAATGCCATTCATCAAGAATAGATTACTGAAGGATGTGTGGCAAATACAAATATCAGATATTAGACCATGGAACTGTGGAATGCTGACATTTAAAGGTGAAGCAGGAGAATGATATCCTATGAAGGAATATGAGTACTAGTAGCCTGAGGGGTGACAGGAAAAGTACAACGAAGCACCATGACATAAACATTCCCACCAATCTTCAGTGTGGCCGATTCCTCGGCAAGGCCTTCCAATTAATCGTATCTATCTAGGCTAGTCATGGCCCAGATTATCACAATGGTTTCCATATAAGTGATGTAAACTCCTAAATTGTTATACTAATTCTAAATCTAAAAATAATTATATTTTAGAGTTTTATACACTAGGATGTTTAAGTAGTTGCTTATATGTAACTTGAGGGTTGGCAAGTATTTCCTGTAAAGCAGCTTCTGCTAGATGGTAAATATTTCAGGTTTTGTGGGCTGTGGGGTCTCTGTAACTACTCATCTCTGCCATTGTCACACTTAAGTATCCATTGGCTACATGTGAAAAAAACAGCTGTGATTGTGTTCCACGAAAACCTTATGTCTGAAAACTAAAATTGGAATTTTATATAATAATTTTAATGTTATTAAATATTATTCTTCTTTTGATTTTTACAACTATTTAAAAAAGTAAAAAAAAAAAATTAACTCTTTCACTCTACAAAAATAGGCAGTTGTCCAGATTTGGCCTAAAGGCCATAACTTTCTGACCCCTGATGTAATTACAGTCAAATATAATTACATCTAGAATTATGAGGCACAAAGTGAAAGAGATTTTAATGTAAAATTATGATTTAATGGGTCCATGCCTAGAAGATGGATAAAAGTGGACATAATTTCATATGGCATATCTTTGATATTCTGAGTGCCACAACTCAGAAATCATTCTATAAGTTCTGAATTAGAATACATATGAACTTTCCCAATTTTTGTAAAGTATCAACGATAATGTTTAGCTCAAATGTATAATCTCTTTAGTGCTTTCTACTAGGGTGGCCTTAATAATATTGTGGTTCTTAGAAAATACCTCAGCAGGTAGTATTTTCCTTAAAAATTTCTCCCTGTATCTAGTCAAAATGTTCTTTTCCTGCCTCTTTTCTTCAAGAGTTTATTATCACTGGATTTATTTAGCTACCTTAGAAATGAATGGAGTTCTGAGAGCAAAATAAATGCCATAAAATATCTGTGGGGAGAGGCTAATTTAGCAATTATCTGGGACATTAAAAGTTACCTAGCTTGGTTCTGGAATAAGATGGTGTCCTTCCAATAATGGAAACCATTTTGAATTCATGCATGTAGCTGAGACATATGACAGCAGGAATAAAGAGCATGCTAAATTTTTCAGATCCATAACTGCCAAAAAGCAAAGCAATGGAAACATAACAATTTTCTAAAATCCCTGTGCCAGCTTCTTTATGATTCCAGTCATTATTTTCTGGGATGGTAGTAATTTCCAAGTTTAATGTTAAAGTCTTTGATCTAATATCAAATTCAGATAAATTATTGTGAAAATTTACAATAAAAAGTTCAAAAAATGGGTTTAGGAGGTTTACTCACTGATGAAATTCACAGAAATTTTAAATATATATGGTAATGAGGAAGGAGAAACTTTTTCTTGAAAGTGACAGGCTCTGGCTACACTGGAAAGGAAATACTTATATGTGGATTTGAAATCTCTTTTAAGATATAAATTTGGCTCTCCTTTCCAAACTATTTTATGGTTATAAGTTGGTTACCAGGGAAGGTCAACAACATTTTAAAAAACCTTTTTATAATATTTCCATGTCTCTATAGAGAAATTATACCCACAACATTAACCTAGTAACTGGTTTTCTTTCCCCAGGGCCTCTCAAATCTTTGGTCATATGGAAAAAATGAAAAACAAAAAAACAAACAAATAAAAAATATATAAAAGTAAAAACAGAACAACACAAAAAATTCCCCTCTTTTACTACAACCAAGAATATTCATTATATTCACAACTTGTAACTATACTTTTCTTAATGAATAATATTTTGTATGTCCTTTCTTATGTGGTCTTTTTACATAGCTTAGGAGTTAAAATCATGGACTTGGGAAAAGAGGCAAGAGTTTGAGTGCCAACTTAGCCACTGGCAAAAAGATATCACATTTTGATCCAGTCTCTATTTTCTAAAGGAGAATAACAGTGCATCTACTTTCTAACAGCACTGCAAGTACCAAAGGAGGCTATGTATGTCATATTATGTGCTTAATAAACATTACCTATTATTTTAGTTTAGCCCAGGAGAAATCACATTTTGTTCTTCTCTATCCCCTCTTCTATCTGGAACAATGCTTTTGGGATTCCTTAGGTGACATTATGAGATGGCATATTACAGACATTTGCCTTCTCTCTGAAGAGACCAGAAGCACCTGATAGGATTCCAGCCACATTCCAGGCTCCGCTTCCACCCAAAGAAAATACCAGAAAAAAATCCATGTGAGAAATTTACCAATCCACAGAAAGTTTTTTTTTAAACTAAGGGAGACCAATAATCTCATACTAACAATATGTGAGAACAAATTTTTTTAATGACCCAACTCCTGGACTCAGCTATATATATACCCTTTGCTACCGGGAGGATCAGGGAACTGATCTGAGAGAGTTTCTTATCAATGTTAAAGCATTGTATAGTAATCCAACAAACATTTTGACATTCATAAAAAATTGTTGCATGGTAAAATGATAATTGACATTCCCAACAATGTGCCTAGGACATTGGTAAGAGACCATCATTTAGTTGAGTTAAACTGGAGTAGAGAGGAAGTAACCTGATTATTTTCCAGACTCTCCTATTATAACAAATTGTTCCATCATTTATTCAGTTGTTCAAGCCAGAAATCTGGATCATCTTTGGCATCTTTTCTTATCTGATTACTAATTTTATCCCTCAAATATTTTCTGTATCTCTTGACTTTTGTCTTTCTGCTTCCACCATTATAAAGCCTGACCAATTACAGAAGTTTCCCAACTGGTTATTGCCTTCCTTTCCAATCCATTTCCCATCCAGAATGATCGTATCACCATGCAAATTTGATCACATCACTCTCCTGCTTAAACTCTATTTATAGTTCCACTTGACTCTTAAGCTAAAGCTAATCATCCTTCCTGTGGGTGTCAAGGTCCTGCAGTTCTGATTCCCACTGAATCTCCTGTCTCGCCTCACACCTCCTTTCCTTCTGTTCCACATTCATCATGTCTTCTTTCAGACTCCTCCCACCTTGTGCAGTTCCCTCTGTAAAGGACACTCTTCCCTCCTTATATGTTTAGTTATGTTCCCCATCCTTTAGTGGTCAAGCCTATTTTGAGTTTCTTTGAAAGTCTTCTTAGACCTTCTTTAATGAGGTCAAATCCCTCTATTATACCCTCTCATAATGCCATAGTATCACAGCTCAAAGTACCATGAACCGTTCACTCAGAGACCTTGCATCATTACTGAAGTACTGTATTTGTGTGATTCTTTGAGTAATGTATACCCATACTGAATTCAGAAACCATGCGCTTGTTTGTTTTATTTTGTTTCCTCTCCATTGTAAAATTCTAAGGCAAAATATCAGTACCTTCATAGAGAAGGAATTAGGTAAACATTTGTTGAAGAAATGAAAAAAATAAGTTACTGACATTCTTGACTTGACTTAAATAGTTGTATTCTTTCCTTAATATTATTTTCTGATTTGAAAATCGTCTTTAATAGTATCTATTTAATGGGGCACCTGGGTGGCTCAGTGGGTTGAGCGTCTGACTTTGGCTCAGGTCATGATCTCACGGCTCATGAATTCAAACCCCGCATCGGGCTGTGTCCTGACAGCTCAGATCCTGGAGCCTACTTTGGATTCTGTGTCTCCCTCTCTGCCCCTCCCCTGCTCATACACACACACACACACACACACACACACACACACACACACACTGTCTCTCTCTCTTTCAAAATAAATGAAACATTAAAAAAAAGATAATAATATCTATCTAATTCTTCCCATGGAATTGTCATGTGTAGAAAACAATGTAATACATTAAAATTAAAAAAAAATTCTGGATCAAAGACCTAAATGTGAGACAGGAAACAGTAAAAACTCTAGAGGAGAAAGCAGGCAACAACTTCTTTGACCTCAGCCACAGCAACTACTTGCTTGACACATCTCCAAAGACAAGGGAATTAAAAGCAAAATGGAATATTGGGACCTCATCAAAACAAAAAGCTCCTGCACTACAAAGGAACCAATCAACAAAACCAAAAGGCAACCAATTGAATAGGAAAAGATATTTACAAATGATACATCAGATAAAGGGTTACTATCCAAAATCCATAAAGAACCTACCAAATTCAACACCTGAAAAACAAATAATCTGGTGAAGAAAGGGGCAGAGGACATGAATAGGCACTTTTCCAAAGAAGACATCCGGATGGCCAACAGACTCATGAAAAGATGTTCAATGTCACTCATCATAAGGGAAATACAAATCAAAACCACAATGAGATACTACCTCACACCGGTCAGAGTGACTGAAATGAACAAATCAGGAAACTACATATTCTGGCGAGGATGTGGAGAAATGGGAACCTTCTTGCACTATTGGTGGGAATGCAAACTGGTAAAGCCGCTCTGGAAAACGGTGTGGAGGTTCCTCAAAAAATTAAAAATAGAACTACCCTACTACCCAGCAACAGCACTACTAGGAATTTATCAAAGGATACAGGAGTGCTGATTCATAGGGGCACTTGTACCCCAATGTTTATAGCAGCACTTTCAACAATAGCCAAATTATGGAAAGAGCCTAAATGCCCATCAACTGATGAATGGATAAAGAAGATGTGGTTTATATATACAATGGAATACTACTTGGCAATGAGAAAGAATGAAATCATGCCATTTGCAGCAACATGTATGGAACTGGAAAGTATTATGCTGAGTGAAATAAGTCAGAGAAGGACAGATATCATATTTTCACTCATATGCAGATCTTGAGAAACTTAATAAAAGACCATGGTGGGGAGTGAAGGGGGGAAAATAGTTATAGAGAGGGAGGGAGGCAAACCATAAGAGACTCAAATACAGAGAACAAACTGAGGGTTGATAGGGGTGGGAGGGAGGGGAAAGTGGGTGATGGGCATTGAGGAGGGCACCTGTTGGGATGAGCACTGGGCGTTGTATGGAAACCAATTTGACAATAAATTTCATATTAAAAAAAAAAGATAAAATGAGCTTCAAAGTTAAAAAAAATTTTTTCCCAAATCTTCTTAAATGAAACATGTGCAACTCTGCTCTGAATATTCAAGAAAATAAAAACAAATATTATTATATTCTTCTTAGTGCATTTTTATTATGAGCTTTTTTAATTCAAATTTTTGTTTGAAATTAGTAAGCCATCCAGGGAATATCTCTATGAAACACTGGACCCAATTCTTTGTTAGTGGATAAGAAGCCTTACTACTCTTAAAACTTTCAACATTGCAGTATATTGCCTTCTGAGGTAAGACTTAGAATATTTTCTAATTTTAATACATAAAGTCAGAGGAAATGAATAGCTAGATAAGATAGGATCACAAGGCAAATGTGGGAGAAAAGTTAGGCCCTGTGATTCTATAGTTTGGATCTATCAGAAGGATGACCTTTAAGTGTTCTGGTAGAAAAGAAATCAAATCTATGTATTAATTTGATGATGCCCATCAACTAGGAGACACTAATAACTACCCATTCTAAATGAGTATCTTCATTTTGAACCAGACATAAGTATAAATAAAATAACTATGGGTCCTCTTGAAACCTAACAACAACAGTCTAAGTGCATATAGTTTGATCATTTTTAACATGTTTAACAATCCTGGATCACATCAGTAGAAATGCAAAAGGTCTTACATACTTAGTAGATGTCTCATTTAAATTTTTGATCTTTTATGTTTTTGGACATTGTGTCCAATTTGGGTAGGAGTTATTATCAAAGAATATGAATATTAGAGACACTATCAACTGAAATGAAATAAACTTGTCTAAATTTAAATGGATAACTATATTAATTTTCAACATGAAGAATACGAATGATTTAGGTTTATTTCACAGTATTTAGGTTGAATGTGTTCAAGAGAAAAAGTACAAAAAAGGTAAGTCTAATTGTAAACATAAGGTTTGGGATAACTTTTAAAATATAATATAGTAAGAAAAAATTCTTTAAAATATTTTAGTGCAAAATGCAATCAAATCTAATCAGTTTGGCATTAATTAAGCTCTAATAATGTACTTCAGTATCTCTCCTAAGTAGTGTGATCCGTTTCCCCTTCATCCAGGTCGATTTGTGCACATTATGGTGTCATCATAATTTTAAAACATACTGAGAAAATGACAGAGCTGCAAAATTAAAATAAATGATTAATGGTATTTTTTTTCATGTTTTGTACTAATAGGTATTACTGAGCCTTTAAATTAATAGAGCTGTCAAGCTCATGGGTGTTACAGATCCAGCAATGAACCAAAATGGAAATTATATATTCCACAGACACCTAAAGATGACACTTTGGAATATTTTAAAATTTAATTAGTAGGTGCAATTGTTTTGTTCCCTGTAACCACTGCAAATTAATTGGAAATTAGTCACAACCAATCCTTTTTTTTAACAATCTGAAATGAAGAGATTGGTGCTTTACACCTTAACATTCTTGTTTGGGGGCCAGAATGCACACATGCAGTAAATTGCATTGTCAATTACAAAAACAACAACTGTTGTGAAATTAGGAAAAATTATGCACAGGTAAACAAAATTAATTAATGCATAAGTAACAGGGGAACACAAAAAATAACGCCCAACTAAACATTAGCAAGCCAGTCTTTGGAAAAAAATAAAGGCTTAGAAATGCAAATTTATGCAAAAGAATTTACCATTGAAGTCTTAAGTAAAAGATACTTCTAGTTTATGTTTTATTTAACTGCATTTGGAATCTTACTACCACTCACACCTTAAAAAATATATACCTACTAGAACAGCAGTCTGCTTACTCAAATATATTTCAAGATGGCAGAACAATGTTAGTTAATTTTCTAGTCTTCCAAGTATCCATATTTAGACTCATTAAATAAAAAATGGTGGCATTTCCTTCTTTAACCTTTATCCCTCTTCTCTATTTAAATATTAGGCAAAATACAATTTCCAGGCACATCAAGAAAATATGCATTATCTACATATACCTGTTAAGCATTTTCCTACTAATATTTTATGTGTTACTCTTTTTCTTCCATCACTAAAAATACACATGTCCCCTTGTGTGCTTTGCCCAGTCCTTTCTAAAGTAAGCCATTAGAGCAGATTAAGATTCCTTAAAAATAGTGTGTCTACAAAGTCAGCAAGTGTTAAGTTACAATAGCTGCATAACTTTTAGTGAGAAAATAATATTTTATTAAATTTTCAAAACAAGAATAATTTCTAAAAAACACTGGTATATTAGATATTACTGAATGCTATTTAATCAGTTTAGGGGCATCTGAGTGGCTCAGTTGGTTAGGCATCCGACTCTGGATTTCGGCACGGGTCATGGTCTCTGGGTTTATTAGACTGAGCCCTGTGTTGGGCTCTGTGTTGGGCTCTATGCAGTATGAAGCCTGCTTGGGATTCTCTCTCTCCCTTTCCCTTTCTGCTCATGCTGTCTCTGTATCTCAAAATAAATAAATAAACGTTAAAAAAAATAAAGTTAATCAATTTAATGCAAGAATCTTGGGAGAGTCAAGAGAGGTAAACTTGCAGATAACTTTCACAGCACTATTCCATTTGGATGAGTTTTAATATAATTTCCCCTTTAGATAATTATTCAAATATTAAATGTTATGATAAAATGATGTCCTTTTCCAATATTAGTTTATCTGTAAATGATTATGGGAAAACAAACAAAAAAGTTACAGCTACATTTTCTGTAACACTATGGCCAAATCTCAAAAAGATACCAAATTTTGTCACCCTAAAATAATGTTGGTTTAACTTTTTTTCCTGTATGACTTAGATAATGGGAACACTAGATATTAAATATAACAATACTTAATATAAAGCATAAAATAACTAATACTTTCTCAGTGTTGCAAAATGTGATGTACAATAATTTTCTGCAACTCTTCAATACTCCCTTGTGATTTGTAGGTAGCTGGTTTTAGGAATAAGGAAATAGTTTCAAGAAGATTAAGTAATTCTCTAAAGTCCAGAGGTCACTGATAAAACAAAAAACAAACAAACAAACAAAAACAAAAAAAACATTGGCCTCTGGCCTCTTTACTTGTTTTCTATCCATTGGGATACATTCTTCCTAAGCAGTTTTTTCCCTCCTTCCTTATTGAAATCCCATAAAACATTGCTTTCAAAGAGTGAAAACCATTTTTAACCCTGGACTACATGGAATTTCAGCTAAAGTGCTAGAAATTTTACTATTTCAGTTGTAGATATTAGCTTGCTCAAAATAACTTTTAAAATATTAAGCTAGAATGGGTTTCAAATAAAAAGCTGATATACAAAAGTTTTAATAAAATGGTTGAGATTCTGTAATAAAAGAATGGTAAAGCTATTTGGTTTCAAGTCTGTTTTTAGTTCCCAGGTCTGAGATCAGTTAATTTAGGTAGTACGTATAAGGGGAGCCACCTACCATAAATATAAAAAAATTCTAGCTATTTCCCTCTTCTTCTACTCTTATTATAATTACTGTCATGTATGTTTATAGTTAGGCTTTAGTAACTTCTTGTCAGGAAACACAGCTTCATCCACAATTTGCCTATAGTCATATTTGTTGTATCTCTAGCAATCAAGAAAGATGTAGACACATAAACTATAGAGAAAAGCAATCCATCCACTACTATTATATTTTCTAATATGATATTATGTAAAATGCTCATTTCAATGGTATTTCCAACTAGAAAAAGATTGTCATGGTATTCAACTTTGTGAGTGGGCTGAAAGGGCCATCAAAACAATCTTTTCTTAATATAGTTTATCTTGCTTTTCAGCATAAGTGACCTACACTGAGTTTGCTGTGGTTAAGGTGCTAGAGAAAGTCCAAGTGCCAAGAAGTCCCACTGCCTCACTGTTTGTTTTACACTTGAGCTCCTTTACACAACACTATGCATTACAGAAAGCTTCAGAGACACTGTATTACCTCCTCCCTGAACTTTTTACCCTTCGGCAAACAAGCTTAATCAACTGATGACCAGTTTGGGAGTAGAAAACCAAGTTAGGGACAGACCCAGTCTTATAACTCTTTGCTTGGTGACCTTGGACACTGAACTAACCATACCTCCATAGTCTAAAAACCTCTCATACAATCACATAACTTACTTGGAATAGTCTTAATATATGTTTTCTTATAGACAGAGTAATCTAAAAACCACATCTCATGTAGTGATCCACATCATTACTGGCTTAGAGAAATACCTAAAACATTACAGTTGAGTATAAAAACTATGCCATTTTGATCCATTATTTTCACTCAAACAAGGTCTCAACTACTTATATGCAGGACACAAGAATGGAAAAATAATTCATGAGGTTTTCTCAAAATGAGTAAGATTTGAGATTCAAGGTTTAGTGAATTTCTTCGTCTTACGTAGTTGCTGTTGTTGTTGTTGTTTTAAGAACTAGAGAAATGGGGAATTATGCTGTGAAGTCTCCAAGTTGGCAGATAAGCACTTTTGGATACTAATACTTCAACCTCATGGGGATAATTCAGACAGATCTCAAAATAGCCAAACACAGTAACATTTAAGGAGAGTGGTGACATTTTCAGTTTTACTCAAGTAGGAATAAGCAAACTTCACCCTAACAACAAGTACAAATCCTACATAGAATACATAGAGCAGCTTTCTGAGGATGCTGAAAGCAAATGATAGCAGGCAGAATGGAGAAGGAAATCAGAACATAACGTGTCACTAAACCAGCGATGGGTTTCTTGTTTTCTCTTCCTCCTCTCATTTCCTAGCCAGAGATCTTGGAATAGAGGAGGAACACAAAAACCTATTCCTTAACATTGTATACAATCTCCCGTGTTTACCGTTGAGCTGTGTATGGATAGCTTTGTCCTTCAGAAGCATACTGATCCAGGCTCATCGGAATCAAATTACTGGAAACTGAGGACAAAGAAAAGATCTTGAAAGCAGCCTGAGAAAATGATGCATTACATATTGTGAAACAATGAATCAAATGACTAGATATCTCATCAGAAAACCACATTATGTAAAAGCCACTACGCGATATATGAAGGGGAATTGAGGATGAATCTTAAAATGCTTACAATTAAGTCAGAAGAGCTGGATACATATACACATAGCCGAAATACAAGACTGTGCACTGCAATGGCTTCAAGAAGGTATCAACAGAGAGCCACAGAAATACAAAGGATAAGGCAAATATTTCAAACAGATGGGGAGTTAAAAAGGCTTCATGAGGAAATTGCTGCTAAGCTTGGCTTTGAAAGAAGGAATTTTATTTTATTTTTAGTATACATGTATTTATATATCTCATTGCCTTTCAAAAAGATTTTGTAGTAAATTATAAAAATACATATATCCCAACAGGATAGGATAATTAATTCAGGCAATATGAATAAAAGGGAAAACAAAGCATATCAAAATAATAAACCATAGGTTCAATGAGAGAAATCCAACCATGGGTCCTATAGGATTGCTGGAAGAAACCACAGATTTGTTGGTTGGCTGCTTGAAGGCCAGAATAATGAGTTTATTTCTAAAACACAAAATAGCAAATTGGGATTTTAGACACAAAATTAATAGGCATGAGTAGAAAGCCCCTGGAAAGTGGTCCCTATGAAGCATGGCAGCTTTGGGAGAATTATTTAATGCCATCACAAGGATTCTAAACTTATTTTGTGTGAAACAAGGAGGCATTGAACTTTGAGATCTGGGAGTAAAATGATCATTGTTGTTCAGTAGTAATTTGTAATTTGTTCAGTAAGTTGTTCAGTAGCAACGTGATGGATGGCTTTGGCTATACTGGAAAGAAAAAAAAAAACAAAAAAATACCCCCCAAAAAAACAAACCCAAAAACAAACAAACAAAAAAACCCCATGACATATAAAAGAGAAAAATGTAAATAAGCTGAAAACTATTTCAATTCTGTTATAAATGATAGAGTTGTAACTGATTACTAATATTAGAGATACAGTAAGGGCCTGAAGAGTAACTGAGTGAGACAGCAAAGCATTATAATTATGAAAAAATGAAAAAAGGCATTAGAGCGACCTGCTCTATTTCCTACCTTGTGGCCTTGGAAAACCTGCTTAATTTATCTGGAGTATTTTCATTTGTTTGTTTGTTTTCAGTGTATGATATGGGGATTATAATAACCTTACTGACTTGTTAGGGTTTTTGTAAGGATTAAATAAGTAATAAATAGAAACAGAAACTGGTTCATGGTCAACACTCAAAAAATGTTAGGCATTGTTATAGTGGATACCTCCAAACATATCTATCTGGTACATCCAAATATCCCAAAATTCAATCAGCCTTCACCTAAATGGCACTAAATTTTACAAATTAAAAATTTTAATTTTCTATCTTAATAGTCTGAGATGAATTTGTATTTAGCAAATCATTTCAGAATAAATAATACCTTTAGGTTATGCTTATTTTTAATAATTAAGCAAACATATAAATAAAGATTTAAGAGACCACAGAACACTGCTCCTCTTTTTTAAAGACTTTGCATTTTAAAGCTGGGCTGGATATATTCTCTTTGCAAACACAAGTCAAAATTAAGATAAGCTCCAGATCACTGCATCATCTAGAGCAATCACAAAAAGATCCAGTCTTCCTAAGTGAGGGTGAAAGCAAAGGCTAGGAACGTAGCTAGTGTCTGAATCAAGGAGATACTAGTACCAGGGAAAGAAACTGGCATTCAAGTCAGAAGACAGTATCTCATAGAACGGCCTACACATTAGAAATGGGGAAGGAGGAGACAATTGCTCTTAGGTCACTAGATGACAAAGTATCTGCCCCAGGAATAACAGGGATCAAACCTAAGGCAGCAAGACAACCTGGTTTGGCAGAAATTGGCTGAGTACCAAGTCAGGGCTGACTTGTGTGTTGATGGTGTCTAACTTTGGAAGTGGACATTGGGGAAGTGGGTTCAGGGTCCTGAGAGGTAAATAAAAAAGGCAAATAGAGATCAAAAGACATGTAAGTGCTTTCTAGAAGTTGCATTTACTTCAGCTACCCCTTTGAGAAGTCTTTATATTTAATCTGTGGTCATTTCACCAGTTAGCTTATGATCTGTTCATGACTTCCTTCCCATTTGCCACCACACAGAAGAAAGTTCCAGGAACTCCCTTCATTTTAATCACAGGCAAAGCGCTCAGGATAATACCACATTACAACCTCTTTGGCATTATTTTCATAAAAGTATCATAAGTAACACCTAATACATGATGATTAATATTTCAAAGTATTACCAGAATTATTAACATAATTGATAATGCAAAGGGAAGTGGCCCAAAGAAATTTAACTGTACCATACCAAGAAGCAGAAAGAAATTAAAATTCTGAAGGTTAAGGATGTATTTTTTCTTTGATACATTAAAATTCTTTGCTTTGAGAATGTAATGAATAAAGTTAACTCAAAATAACTTTTACATGTATTTATATATGAAAAATATGTGAATGAATTGCTAGCCAACCTACATTATGTTCAGTGAAAGAAGATTTAGTAGAAAGCATTTTTTAAAAAATGTTATACTACCTCAAGAAGTATTTAAGAAATTCACAAACTCAAAATGCACTTGGCATTGGCAGCATAATTATGTATAAGGCACAGTGCTATGCTCTGTGGGTATAAAGATGATAAAAATCATGGTGCATGACCTCAATAAGCTTATGTCTATCAAGGAACTAGACAGACAAGCTGATAATTTTGATGTAATATCATTAGTGCTTGGATAAAGCTATGAAGCACTGAGGCCGCGCTTTCCAACTAGCTGGGGTCAGGGATGGGGTGCAAGAAATGGCAATGCTCAACAAAGGCTTCATGGAGGAGGGGCAGCATGAAATGACTCTCAAGCTGAATTGTGTAACTCAACTAAAGAAGAAGAAAAAATTATTTGGACACAAGGGAAGCACATGAAGAGATTAAAAAGAAGTAAGGTAAATGATACTGGTGAAATAGGAAGCCTGATTCCAATTATATTTCATCAGAAAGAAAGTAATTACATGATTTTAAGCAGAAGAGTATCATGGTGAGATTAGTATTTTAGAGAGATCATTCTGGTAGAAAGTTACAGGATGGGTTAAAATGGGGGACAAAATGGAGATGGGGAAAGACTGATGTGGTTAGTGCCAGGCGTGAAAGAGAAATGAAGTGGGCCAAATCTAGGACAAGAGTAGTAGGGATGGAAAAAAGAAAAAGATCCCAGAAATATGTCATATTGGTAGGTGGACATGGTATTTGAATTTGGGGGTATGGAGAGAAATCTAGGAGTGCATTCATGGTTCTAGCTTGGGAAACAGTAGGTACATAATGGTTTCACTAACTCAATATGGTAAAAGGAGGAGTATGTGTTTTGGAATGTAAGAAGTCAGTATTTGTTTGTGGGGAGAAAATGAAGGGAGACAGATGATGAGTCCATTTTAGCTATATTGAATTTGTGGCTTGGTATGACTCCTAACTTAACAGAACTTTAGCGGGCACTCATCACTTGTTATGAATGGATACAAAATGAAATCTGACCTCATCTATGATCCCCCATATCTTACTATGCTCTCTCCTCCTCCCCAAGCTATTCTGTTTGTTCTCTCCACAATAGGAACATACTGACAACACAAACAGTATGTTTGATGTGCTCAGGGAGAAGGACTGGGGAGGAAGAAGACAAAAGGGGGAAAATAGGCTCTGGGGTCCTGCCTAAAGAAAGGCTCTTCTGGAACTATTTCAATACAAAGTGTTCTGAAACTAACTGTCTCTTCAGTTTGATAGGCTTGTGAACATGGCCGATTGTTATATGGCTAGAATCCATACTCTGTTAGTGACTATTATAAAACTGTGAACTGAGGAGTATTTGACACATTTCTAATGACTACTTTATAGTGAGATATTTTAAAAGGTCATAAATGTAATTATTAAGTATATAGTGGAAAAGCTTTAGTTTTAAGCTTTCTTAGTTTTGCTTTTCCTGATACTTTAATTCTGGACTGGTGAAATTTCTAAGCAAATATTATATTATTTTTTTTAATTCTCTTCTTATTGTGGTAAAATGTAGGTAACAGAAAATTTCACATTTTCACCATTTTTAAAGTATACAGTTTGATGGCATTATGTACTTTCCCTTTGCTGTAGAACCACCACCACCGCTTATCCGCAGACCTTGTATTACTTTGATTTTTAAAAAAAAATATATCATTAAAATCAGAATCAAGACCCATTTATCACCTGCCTTTCCATTTTATATATTCCACTTAGAGAAAACCAGACTTCTGCTGTGCTCTATATATCTAGAGCAAATCCTTCATAAATTAAATATCAGCTCAATCATCAAAGAGTTTTTACATTCTATCAATTTTTATGTTCTGTATGAAAAACATTTTGTTATTCAATTGAAACAAAGAAGACTCTTTAGTTAAACCATACCAATGCTATGAAGACTATTTAAATAGTCTCTTCATTTAAAGTGAAATTTAAAGTTCAGAACTCCATGTGGTTCTAGAAAAAGTAGAATATGCCAGAATATGAAATGACAAAAATGAGCCATAGTCTAGTACAGCTCTTGGCCCACTAAAGAATGGAATATTCTAAAAGAATAAGAGATTTGGGGTGCCTGGGTTAAGCATCCGACTTGGGCTCAGGTCATTATCTTGGGGTCCGTGAGTTCGAGCCCTGTGTCCAACTCTGCTGACAGCTCAGAGCCTGGAGCCTGCTTCAGATTCTGTGTCTTCCTCTCTCTCTGCCCCTCCCCTGCTCATGCTCTGTCTCAGTAATACATAAACACTAAAAAAAATCTAAAAAAAAATTAAAGAACAAGAGAGTTTAAAGGAGAGAAAATTAGGGGCACCTGGATGGCTCAGTCGGTTAAGCATCCAACTCGGTTTTGGTTCAGGTCATGAGCTCAAAGTTCGTGAGTTCAACACTCAGATGGGACTCTGTGCTGACAGTGCAGAGCCTCCTTGGAATTCTCTCTCTCTCTCTCTCTCTCTCTTTCTCTCTCTCTCTCTCTCTCTCTCTCTCTCCCTCTTTCTGCCCCTCCCCCACTCATGCGGTCTCTGTGTCTCTCAAAATAAATAAATAAACTTTGAAAAAAAATAAAGGAGAGAAAATTAAATATAAGTTATATAAAATTATTATTAATTTAACAATTGTAAAGATCATGATAATTAATAGGCAAAATAAATATCCAGTTAGTAATTGAAATATAAGTTAACAAAAGTATCTTGTGAAGTGCTCGTGCTATGTAAAATAAGCTAAAATTATTCTGAAACACTATTTAGATTTTCATAGACATAGACTTTTTATTTATTTAATTAATTTTTAAATATTTTTTTAACGTTTATTTATTTTTGAGACAGAGAGAGACAGAGTATGAAAGGGGAGGGTCAGAGAGAGAGAGGGAGACACAGAATCTGAAACAGGCTCCAGGCTCTGAGCCATCAGCCCAGAGCCTGACACGGGGCTTGAACTCATGAACCGCGAGATCATGACCTGAGCCGAAGTCGGACACTTAACCGACTGAGCCACCCAGATGCCCCAGACATAGACTTTTTATTTTATTTATTTGTTTTTAAATTTTTTTTTCAACGTTTATTTATTTTGGGGACAGAGAGAGACAGAGCATGAACGGGGGAGGAGCAGAGAGAGAGGGAGACACAGAATCGGAACAGGCTCCAGGCTCTGAGCCATCAGCCCAGAGCCTGATGCGGGGCTCGAACTCACGGACCGCGAGATCGTGACCTGGCTGAAGTCGGACGCTTAACCGACTGAGCCACCCAGGCGCCCCAAGACTTTTTAAAGTAAGTGATTTACCTCATGCTCTGGAGGGGGAGTCACAAGGGTGGTGTAGGGCCTTTTTGGATTGAGATCCATGATGGGAAATAACCATGGAGAGTGAGGACAGTGGAGCCAGACCACTCACTGGTTTTAATTACTATTCTACCACTTAAAAAAAATGTTCATTTATTTTGAGGGAGGGCATGTGAGTAGTGGAGAGGGGCAGAGAGAGAGAGAGAGAGAGAGAGAGAGAGAGAGAGGGAGAGAGAATCTCATGCAGGCTGTATGCTCAGCAGGAGCCTGGGGCTCATGAATTATGAGATCGTGACCTGAGCCAAAATCAAGAGTCGGACACTTAATCCCACTGAACCACCCAGGTGCCGCTCTACTCTAACACTTTTTACCTGTGTGGAATCAAGCAAACAATTTGACCTTTGCTTCAGTTACTTTATCTATAAAATGAAACTAATTATAGGGCTTTTGTGAAAATTAAATGTACAGGTCAGTACAGGTCAAATGTCTCAAACTGTACATGGCATAAATTAAGAGCTTAGTAAATGTTAGATATTATTATTATGACTATTAACTCTTTTGGATTTTAGGCATGGAGTAAGGAGTAAACATCCCTTCTCCCTGAAAAGAATCCAAAAATTACAGAGTCCTTGTGGAAGGCATTTGGTGTTTCACTGTTTTTCATCTATTATCTTGTGAAGCAAGCTGATGAAAACTGGCCTTCCATTAAAGACAAGAAGACTGTTACTACCAGCACCACTATCATCCCACATCACGACCACTGTCACCGCTACCACCACAACTACCATCACCAGCATCGGTGGTAGCATGTCCACCAGTTCATCCCGACCACCATCACCAGCCATACATCACCAGCACCTTAGCACATCACTGCCACCATCACTTGTGGCAACACCTTTAACATCTCTGTGAGTATAAATGCCACCTTAGAAGTGTGGGGAGAGTGAAGAATACCAGACAAGATGCAAGTGCATACATGCTGGTAAAGGGAGAACAGGAAGTCTTTTAAGGATATTTGGAACCAAGTACAAAGAGAGCAGAAAGTATAGGAAGTAGCCAATCTACAGAGATTTTTAAACAGGCTTTTTTTTTTACATTATTTTTAGAGAATAAACTGATGCACAAACTTGGGGTTCAAAGTGGCTAAAAAGAATATATCAGGAATAAACAAAAGATCATATTTATCTGCTGTACACAAAGAGTAAAGATAATAAGTTTAGAGTAAAACCACTGGAAAGGTAAAATTAACACTTCCATTTTACATGCTAAGCTGGACTGTTTGGAATCTGTAGCTAAATGTGTTTAAACTAGTGGTTAAGAGAAGGGGCCTTAATCAAAGAGCCTGGGTTTGAGTTCTACTATGTATTTGACCTTGAGTAAGTTATTCAACTTTCCAAAGCCTCCATTTTTTCCATCTGAAAAATGATGATATCCATTATTTAATGTTTATGTGAATATTTAATACATACTAGTACAATGCTGTGTATTAATTATATCTCAATTTAAAATATACTTAAATATAACACCAGCACTTAGCACAATGCTACACTAATCTAAGATTAAGACCTCCTCTGCCACTCCCAACTGGTTACCCCCCCCCCCCCAGTCTTAACTACACAGTAAATACATCATCAATCACATGTAAGAGGTAACCTGGATTCATGGCTTTCTCTTAGCCCCCAGGGAACTCATTAGCAAATTCTTCTTGTTCCACCTCTTGAATGTTGCTTAAATCCATCTACTTCCCTGTCACTATCCATGCCTGAGCCCAGACTACTCTGATAGACTCTCTCCCAGCTGCTACTCAGTCCAATCCAATCTCCACCCAGTGGCCAAGGTGACCTTTTAACATGTAAATCAGATGATGCTTAAAGCCTTCAAAAGCTTCCAAATGGACACAGAATCAAATGCTAACTCTTTGCTATCATTTTTTCTACATGGTCTGTCTCCTGTTCATCTTCTATACTTTATCTCTTTCTGTTCTCCCCCTATCTCTACAAACTAGTTTCGGTCATCAAAACCCTCCTTACTGTTTGTCTAACATATTGAATTTTTATTTCTTCTTTCAAAAAAGGCCTCCTATGTCGACTAATCTAAAGTAGTATCCTCCATATTGTACCCTGTTCCTCCTTATCATTTCACCATACTTGTTTTCATAACTCTTGTAATCTGAAGTTACGTTTGTGATTAATCTGTTTATATTTAACATTTAGTGTCTTATCCAAAGAGTTCCTTGAAGATAATTATATTATTGATCCTGTTGTATTATTGATCATGATATATATCACTGATCGTGTTTCTATTCTTAGTACCAAGGGCATTGCCTAACATATTTTTGAAATATAATAAAATATTCACTATAAAAAATGTAAACTGAAATTTTGTGGGAGGTCTAAATGTCTAACTTAAATAATATCTCATTATGGAGAAAACAACAACAGAGAGAGTGTTCTACAGAGAGGATGCCCTCAAATCCCCAAATGGAGGTAAAAAAATAACAAAACAGATGGGTTAAATTTCAGGGAGATTTATGTCTGAAGGCCCTACAAATAACTTTCTCACGTGGTGCTCTGAAATAAGTACAATAAAAATTAAGAAAAATTTTATCAATTTTCTTTAGTTCCAGAGTTTAAAATATAATCAATCTATGGTATCTAAAGGTTGTACTTACACTAATACAAACATTCAAAAGTCAAACCACTGCCAAGGGCATATAATCCCACAAACCTGAATGCAATAGTCCTGACACATCAATAATAAATAGAAAAAGGTACTTGGTAATAGATCCAAAGCTTAAATATTGTGATTTTTCAGTTATAGGATTATGTGATTAGTTAGTTATAGAAGTGCATGACATCTGAAAAGCAAGTATGAAGTGATATAGCATTTCAACTACTCGGTACTCACCGTGCATGGGGTCTGCATCCATGGTTCCCCATCGATCTGCATTGGCAGAGACTTGCTAGTCCTGGAGGAAAATATTTCATTTTAAGTATAACAATGAAATATTTTATATAATAGACTATACGTAAGATATAAGATGATAAGACCAGAAAATGCAAATATGGCAATAGCTGGCTCTAAATTTAACTCTTCTGAAGGAGACTTTAAGTCTTGACTATTAATGAATACCCTGAAAAGGTACCTTGGTAACAAGAATATGAAGAACTTCCTGGTAAATGTGATGATATAAAACAAATTATGGATACTAACAGAAAAATGTAGGGTTTATGGTTAATGATACAGTCAGAATTCCTATAGCTGAAAATAAAGCCTCCTTGTTTTCATGAAAACCTACAGCTCAGACCTGAAGGAAAGGTATTTGATGTCTCAGATTTTCCAATATCAACATTTTTATACAAATAACACCAATTATACCTGTGCTATGACCCATGGTTTCACCTTAGGGTCAAAAATACTTTTTTTTTTTTTCCCTAAAGGTAAAGTTCTGGAAAAATGCTTCTTAAAAGGTTTAAATTTAATAAATATATAAGATCTTACTTTACAATAATTGATTATTTAATTTTGTAGAAATGATGGTGTACTTTAGTTCATGAAGGAATTTAAGTTAATGGTGCTTCACTAGTGTTTCCATTGGGTATTATGCCTGGTAGATACTTCCATGCCTCTGCAAACTAAACTGTATGGGAATCATGTTAGTGGAGATGAAATTTGTACGTTAGAATTGTATCCGTGGTCTGAACACGAGGGTATCAAATTCCAATAAACCTGATAAGTAACAGTTAACCAAAACTTGGTAAAATCTGCCAATTTCCATCATTTTCAAATATATCAGTGTTAATTATTGATAATTTGAGGCACAAATAAGACAAATGTTGTTATCAGAGTCCTGCATACTTTTAATTAACTTTTATTTATATCATCTCAACCCCCTGTCTCAATTACAGAGAAACAGCTACCTGATGACCACAGAGGAGCACTGAGCCAGCCGCCGCCCAGCACTTTTCAGTCCCGTGTATATTTGTCCCATCTCCATGGCTCCTTCCAAGCCAACTACCTCTAGCAGCTGATCACTCAGATCTGAAAGAAAACAGAAGCCTTGTAAGTTACAGTGTAGATCCATATGTGCACAATTTAATGCCCTTAGATATTATGAAGATGAAAAATGAAAGCTACTTGACAAAGAAAGCTTGTCTTGGATTCTGAAAGTAATGAAAAGATGGCCTACGTCTAAAGCTCTCAGTTTAACTAAACCCCAAGATGCTGTGGGAAAAGATCTGCTGTCAGCTTGGTCTAAAACAAAATGGGAAGAATGAATTTGGAGCCAAATAATGCCAAAGAATATACCAGTAGTTTTTAACATCAACAAACTTAATGTTATTCCACATGTATATATGGAACGTTTATACATTTGGCAGCAAATATACATTTCAACACTATAAATAAAGTATGAGGATATGCTGTCAAACATGATTTTGTTATATTACTCGAACAAAAGACCCTAGAGATCGTGGAATTTGAGTCTTTCATTTAGAGATAAGAAGATTGAGTCTCTGAATCATTGAGTGACTTGTCCTTAGTGATGGGTGACTTTGTGCAGAAGTTCAAGAAACAATATTAATTTCTTGAAATGTTTTTTTCTGACGATATGCTGCTAAAATACTATTTGGACACCACTAGATAATTAGCACAGTGCAATTATTATTATGATTTTTAACAGAGGACAGTAGAAAGAAGCTAATAGTAATAGCTCTTGCTTGTTGAGTGTTTACTAAGTGCCTGTCGCTGGACTCCTTTGGTTCCCCTTAAAACAAACTGTGGGTAAATATGATTATTCCCATTCACAGACAGAGAAGCTGAACACTAGAGAAGTTAACTAATTTATTCATATTAACACACCTAGGAAGTGACAGAGCCAAAATCTGAACCCAACTACTTTGATGCATAAGCACCGTGCACTTGATAAATCAACCATATAAAACAGAGAGTCTTAAAAATTATAGAAATGCTTCTTACATAGGGAAAGAGGTTGGACTGTATAAGCTTCAAGGTCCCTTTCCAATCTGAAGACTTTGGCTCAGCCAGAGGCAGAGGGTGCCCTCACATCAGGAGAATCCCACGAAGCCCAGCCCTGACACACAGCCCCTACACAGCGTACTTATTGAGCTCAGAGTGCCTGGATCCCTGAGAGGGAGGCAAGATTCCAGGTGCATATATATGGTCCTTTTATATTTTAACATTCTCATGCTTCTTTCAAATGTGAATAGTTTAATATTACTTTAGTAGCAGAACAAGCTGGAGATTGGAGCACAGAGTGGGAGGGCAGGATGATTTTACAAGATAATAACGTAAAAGCTGGTCATAACTGAGGTTGGACGTGCAGAAAAACAAGTGTATTCTGTACGAACTCCATTTTGCATGGGAAACCCTCTTCCCGCACTACGGATCCACTGTAGCACAGAGTTCATAAAAGTAGATAATACATTTTAGTGTAGTTCAAGGGTATGGCAACTAAACACTCTGAAATCTCAAAATTTGTTAGGCTCATGATCATTGGCAAATATAAACCCTTAAAACAGAAAGTGTGACCAAGCCACTGGATTTTTCTTTAAATGAACTGATCAAAAAAACCCAATTATTTTTTTTAAACTTTAAGCTATAGCTGCAGCTGAGATTTCACCAAGTCAACACAACATTCCAGCTACAAAATCAAATGTTAAGAAGTCATAGATTCATTCACCTTGCTGTTCTAAACCCTATTTAGACTTATTTCTCATGAAACTTATTCTGTGTTTCTAGTTTAAATTTATGTTGCCAAGAACAGATGGACAAGGAATGGAAACATATTCTTTCAGCTGTAGCCCGCACTAAAATGTACTTGGCTCTATAGCCTGGGTGTTAATATACGCATTTCTTAGATATATGTCAACCAGAAAACTACACTGTGGCAAGCACTAAAACCCCAGATGTGTGTCTGGTGATATTTATAAAACAACAACAACAACAACAACATTGAAGTTCATATGAAGTATTATGTATTTTGCAACTGTCTGATTTCTAAATAAGGGAAATTTTGTGCTAATCTTGCAATGATCTGGTTGATGGGAACTATTCTACAAGAAATAAAACACTTTCTCATGACAGTTAATCTGTGAGCCCTAACTTTTCCATGAATCACAGGGATTGTCTAACCCACACCATATTGCTGCTGTCTACCACCCTCCTTCTGATTTTTTTTTTTAAATTTGTCTTTGTTTTTCCTCCTTGAAAAAATACCCTGAAAATCAATTCTACCATTAATAATCAGTAATGAAGATATTTCTTACAGATTTAGAAGACAGGCTCTCAGATTTTCATGTTCTTCATAACACAAAGAACTGCATAGAAATTGTGGAATATTTCCTAACTCCAGTAAAAGGAAACTGATACCATTTATTTCAGGTTAATACCAATAACGTTCAGGAAAAAAAAAAAAAAGCTCTAAATTTGTGCTGAACAAATTTGCTTCTATTACACTTCCACATTTTGTAAATACAGTAGTCTGCAATGTCTGTGCAAAATTGAGGCTTCTTACTTATTGTCTTTGGGGGTTGGATCTTGACTGATTTCAGACAAAGATAGTTTCTATCTATGCCATTTTGAATTTTGTTTCTATATGTAGTATCATCTAAAAACATCAAAGACTTCATCACTTCACAATCTAGCTAAAATTAGTTTACATGAAGGTCCCGCTGGGATGTCACAACCAACCAAATAAACCTACTGAATTGGTTTGCTACCTGGCTATTGATTTCATACATAAAAGTTGAAGTAGCGAACTACAGCCCATGGACCAAGTCTCGCCTGCTGCTTGTTTTTGTGTGGGTTGCTAATTAAGAATGGTTTTTATCCATTAACAAAGTGAAAACATTTAAAAAGAATAATATACTGTGACATCTGAAGATCATATGAAATCAACATTTTAGTGTTCATAATTTAGCTCTTTTTGTCTTTTTTTTTTTTTTTTTTTTTTTTTTGAGAGGGGTGGAGAGACAGGGAGCAGACAGACTCTCAAGCAGGCTCCACCCTCAGTGTGGGTCCCAACGTGGAGCTCAATCCCATGACCCTGGGAACATGACCTGAGATGAAATCAAGAGTCAGATGCTCAACCGACTGAGCCACTCAGGCATCCCCATAATTTAGCTTTGATTGTAGCGCAGCTACATTGTTTCTTTTAGGGTTTGTTTGTTTGTTTGTTTGTTTTTGTCTGTGTCTGCTTTCACACTGCAATGGCAGAGTATTTGCAACAGAGACCATACAGCCTGAAAAGCCTGAAACATATACTATCTGAACCTTTAGAGAAAAGTGTCAACCTCTAGTCAAGAGAAACATATAATTAATTAGGCCATTGAGATTTTCACTTCAGTACTGCCACTATAAATGCTAAATGGCATCACAGTGACCTGAATGAAAGGCCGAACATCCTTCCTTCCTCAGTGTATGTGTCCCTGAGTAAAATCATGGAGTCTCAACCATGGAGTCTCACCACCTTTTTGTACTGTGAGGATTCTCATAATCAATTTGTTATTGCATCGTGAAATACCAAAGTTTCCAAATAACTTTGTTACAAAAAAACGAGAGGCTTAATGTTCAACAATATGCGCAGTCATTGCATTCTGGTTGGACTTTTGAGCGTGAGAAAAAAAAAAAAGGGAGATGATACACAGGTAGGCATGAATCACAACCAGACCTGTAGATCCAGAAGAGCTAGCTCCACCTGTGAGCATCACCCACTGAGTACTGAGACCTCCTGACATCCTGGTATTTGGAAGTATGTGTTGATCCTGAGGAAGATACTGCTTTCACTCAGTGGGAAAAACTGCATTTCTAAAGAGTTAAATGTCTTTCCAAACGGCTCTATGGGGGTAACAGAGTTAAGAGAATCTGCCATATTTGATTTTTTTCATATTTAAAACAGAAAGTCCAGAAGAGGTGCGTCAGAGGGAAGGAACTTGATGAAACAACCAAAAACTGAGTCATATTAGAGCGACATTCTTTTTTTTTTAATTAATTTATTTTGAGAGAGAGAGAGAGCACACAGGAGAGGCAGAGACAGAGGGAGAGAGATAATCCCAAGCAAGCTGCACACTGTCAGCGCAGAGTCTGACACAGGGCTCAAACCCACGAACCACTGGCATCATGACCTGAGCCAAAATCAAGAGTAAGACACTTAACCAATTGAGCCACCCAGGCACCCCTGGAGCAACGTTCTTAACACAGGGTCAGGTGACTCTTTAACAGTATTTCAATATAAGTGGTGTCCTTCATTATCCTATATATTTTTATGAATTTTAAAACATGCTCTGAAGATATTCAGTAGATTTCACCAGACTGTAACAGAAATATGACAAGAAACACTACTTTAGAGTTTAATTTGCCGTGGACTTTGTAAATGTTTTTCTGAATACTTTTAGTGCAGGGCCATTTTGTTACACAGGCAATCAGGGGGTAAAGTATACCCCCAAGAGTCAGGGATAAAGTACAGATTTGAGAACACAGGAGCAGCACAGCTAATAAGTGGGTAATATTTATTCACAGCTCAGTCTCTTCATTTTTGACAGTTATGCCCTGATAATATGTCTCATTATGTAATTGTTTCAAAATGCCATATGTGAGGGAAAAGAAAAGGACACATTACAAACACAGACTGAATGTGGGTTGCAGCATTTTACATCTCGTAGAATATAATGTGTACTGAAGTGAGGGGAAGGAGGGGCAAGGCAGGGCATGCTTCTTTGTGACTGGTGTCCAGCAACATGCTGTGACATGGGGGGAGGCCATATCCTGGGCTATACTCACTGACTCAGCAGGGACATTTTGTATTCACCATAAATTGCTAATTATATCAACGTCTATTATGTCTTTATTTGGCCATGATGTGTCCAGGATATCTATGGAGTTGTACCTTTGAGGGTGGGCAGATTGTATGCCTTCTAGTGATGTTTCATTTATCTAGCAATTATTGGAAACATGCCTGGAGATCCAAAATAAACTTGTAAAAAGCCAAGGTATGTATGAAATTCATCCACGTAGGTGAATCTTTGAGGATTTTTCCTTCACATGTGCATCTATTGTCCATTGATTCTTTATTTAGATGGCTCCTCACACGCACCAATGGCCATTTTCCCTTACCTCCTAAATTAGAAAATGCAAATAAAAGAAGGTGATTGGAGAGAACTAAAGCCACTGTTTATTCATATGGACTTTGTTTCACAGCCCAAGTATGTAAACATTAAAGAAGACTTTGGGGTGTCTGGGTGGCTCAGTTGGTTAAGCGTCCAACTTCGGCTCAGGTCACGATCTCACGGTC
>NW_024412391.1:55903450-55974871 GCF_014898765.1 Herpailurus yagouaroundi | reverse complement strand
ATATATATATATATATATATATATATATATATATATATATATATATAAACATATATACTCTATGCCTACTATGGGCAGCCTCTCTGCTCAGGAATTTATAGGCATTTTTTCATTTAAGACTCCCCCAGTAATCCTTACAAACTGATATTATTCTCCTCATTTTATTGATGAGAAAACTATGTTACTTGTGCAAGTCTTCACATGTAGTTGAAAATCTGATTTTCAAACTACATATGCCTGACTCCAAATTCCATGTTACTATACATACTGACACAGTAAGAAGTAACCATTAAATGTTATCACTGATGGAAGAGAAAAAAAAAACAACACTAATAGTACCACTAATACAACTAATTTTCTTACTGCTAAATCATTTCAGATGTCACTGAATGAAAATATAGAATAAAACTCTCATTCACAACGACTACTCCAGGTCATGTGTACATTATACTCTGCAGAATCCTGCAAGGAGGCTATGAAATGCAAAATACTTTTTGCAATAATTTATATCCAAAATGGTTAAAATGAAAACACTAGAAAATTAGAGTCTGGTACATAAATGGATTAACTAGAATTATTTGGAAAATTGAGCAGCATGAAATAACCCATTCTATTTTAAAAATCTGAAAAATAAGGGGTTAAGCTACACATACCGAAATTTTATATATATATATATATATATATATATATACACACACACATAAGAGATATATATATATACACATACATATGAATATATTATGTATATATATGTGTATGTGTATATATATATATATATTTATAAATCACATGCCTGCTTTTTTTAAGTGTTTATTTATTTTTGGGAGAGAGAGAGAGAGAGAGACAGAGCACAAGCAGGGGGAAGTGCAGAGAAGGAGATACAGTATCCAAAGCAGGCTCCAGGCTCTGAGCTGTCAACACAGAGCTCGATCCAGGGCTCAAACTCACAAACCCAACTGCAAGATCATGACCTGAGCTGAAGTCGGAAGCTTAAGGGACTGAGCCACCCAGGCGCCGTCCCCGCCCCGCCACATGCCTGCTTTTATTTCATTTAATTTATTTGTTTCTTTTTTTTAAAAGTGAGATACCACCAATTTTATTTTATTTTTAATTGTAAAGAAAAATTTATTTATTTTTATTTTTTTAAATATAATTTATTGTCAAATTGGCTAACATACAGTGTGTAAAGTGTACTCTTGGTTTTTGGGGTAGAATCCCATGGTTCATCACATGCCTGCTTTTAAAAATGACTTTTAAAGAATGGTTTTGATCATGTCTTTGAAAGCCATCTGGTTTTTGAAAACAACCAGCCAGAGCTGACTATAACTTTATGTATTTTCATTCTAAAATTCTGAACTTCTCTAAATGGATCCAAAAAAAGTAAAGACCAGAAATCACAGCGTGGCATATTGTCAACAACCTCCCTTATCGGGACCAAAGTGATTCAGGGCCTGCAAATCACTTTCTTACGTGGCATACTTGAAAAGCGATCTTCACCCCGGGGCACACAATCCAAGAAATCATAAGCATTTCTTTCACAAGGCCCATAGAGAATCAGCTTAAGGACTTCCCACAGCAATCTATTGCTGCAACTGACAATGTGTATTATGACTAAATGTAAACAGAGAGTTTGTGAGCACAAGCTAGCAGTGATTCTGAACGCTGTGCTTCTGGGTTCTTGAGTCAGTTTGTTCTTGTTAAGCTTTGTGGAGGGACTGAAGGCCGTCGCTTGTTTTCTGTGTGAATGAGCCATTAGTGTGTGTGGGGATGTTTTCACAGCACCATGCCTCTGCTGCCCTCTTCCATAAACCAAGCTACCTCACGTGTCTCCTCATATTAGCACCATCACTAAACAAAGCAAGTGCTCATGAATGATGGCTGATGTCAGCAAATTCTGAATAGCTTCTGGAGGGGCATCCTGCGCCCCAACACTGATGCCTGCTAAAAGGGTGAAGTCATCAGGGAGACGACCAACTGTCTTCTCCTACGAATTAAGCAGTTCCAACAATTAAAAAAGAAACCACCCCAATTCAAATCAATTTATTAGAAGGCAGTGCCAATATTACTTTAGATATGACTTTGTAGTTTTGCATTCAGTATCCAGCAGCAATATGAAGATGTTATTTTCTTGACATAGGTTACAAAATACAATGTTTTATTGTCCCCTTATTTTAGTTTCAATGATGTATGAAAAACACTTATGAAAAACAGTAACGTTTTAAGAACATGGTAATGAATTTGATCTCATTTATAAATTAATACTGAAAATTTAAATAAGAACAAAACATAATAATGACACATAGTCATTTACTGAATAACAGAGCTGGTTTTTATGTCCAGTTTATCCTGGTTACATACAAATAGTGTACTCTTAACAAGGGATTGAAAGATTCCGTTATATTGGATTGACTGTGCCTTTTCAGACCATTTGTATAAAACCCTGCTGGTCAGAAGTAAATCATACTTCAGAATAGTATTTCTTCAGAAAAGAGGCTCCATGACTAAATATAATTAAATCCCAGTAACCTTCACTTGGAATTTTTTGGTATTCATCAAATATAGAATTATATACTGAAATCTGGTGTCTGGCCAGAGAATCCTTGAAAATCTGCTGACTTCAGGGCTCTGCACAACAGGAATGCCACAGTTGCTGGTTAGAATAGTGTGTGTGTTTAAGGGGTTTTGTTGTTTTACAGAACTGAGGACCCCCTCCTCTCCCTTCTGCTCAACTGAGCATAGGACGTCAGAGCAGAACTGAGACAGGAACTCTTATGGTCTCAAGTTCTAACAACACCCTAATAGCATCATTGCCTCATGGTTTAAAGATGAGCTGTTCTTGACTCATCAGTGCCTCTAGTAAAGAATGATTTGAGTCAGAAGATTCTGCTTTTTTTTTTCCTTTATTTTTTAAGGCTTATAATAGATTGTAGACAGATGAACCATCCTATCTAAAAGGCTACTTGTTAACATGTTAGTACAACTTGGTGTATACCTAGATTCTTTTATTTCATATAGACCCTTCCTTTTTTTTTCTTTCTTCTGTAGTAAGAAAACCTTATTTAATAACTTTATGGTTACAGAAAAAGAATTAAATTACATCTTGGATTACTAAATTGAATTAATGTTGACACAAGTAGTTTTATTTGGATGGGATTTTAAAATTAATCCCACTTGTAAATACTTGTAAGAAATAAATATCCTTTGTCATGTCAATTATAAAGTTAGCAAAGAAATCCTTTCAACACATGAAATCACTTAGAAGAGAGAACTTGCAATCTACTACTGTATAGGAAATTTTCAGTATCTAGTCACCTCACCATGCTTATTAATCATGTACTGACACGTTTCCAAAGAGCTTGGATTTAAAAAAAAAAAATAAAGAATAAGCCCTTGTACATGGACATGTTGAGGGATTCAGATAAGTACAAAAGGTCTCTGTGAGAAAGTTTTCCTTTACATTTTAAGAAACATGTCATTTTATCTTTATAAAAGAACTGTACTGATATTAATCCAACTTTCAGAAAATACAGCAATATTTGTGACTAATAGTTATGTGAAAAGTAGAAATGGAACATTCGAAGTACCTTTGCCCCCAACAGCACTTGAGTACATAGGAGAAGTTCAAATGCAAACTTTCAGATTTCCAACACTGAAAAACTAAGGACTTTATCTCCCCTTTCAAGGAGTTGCTTTGTGGGTAGGGAGAGCCCAAACCTCTTTTATAGTCCAAACTTTGTTAATATAATTCATTCTTTTCCTACCTCTTCTTATAAGAGATATATTCTTCTTAAAAGAGTTTAAAACACTTTTGCACTGATACTGTTGTATAGTGAAAAATTATTCTATTTAGTTGTATTCTTTTAAAAGTTATTTGTTTAAAAGGGCTTCACTGTATTAGTCTTGCAGCCCTTCATACAACAGAACAAAAGCAGTTCTATGAAAGAAGTCTAAACTTGGACAAACCGTAAAAAAAAAAAAAAAAAAGCAAAGTTCCTCTCTGTTTTTATCAAATTTGATTGCTGCAGCTGTTCCCAGTTTCTGTATTTTAAAAATAGCCTTATTCAGTGCCTTGTTGGCTAAAGGCCAGAGTGCCATTAGAACATGCTGTACGGAAAACCTCTATTCAGTTACAGATACAGAAATATATTTAAGATCAGTGGGGGTCATCTGCAGCAAACACTTGTAAAGGAAAATAGAATTTTAATGTGTTTAGACTGATCACCACTTTTGCCACATAGTTTAAAGCTTCTGTACAGAATCTTCCTAACAACTTTTTTTTTTGTTGTTAATTTTAGGTAAAAATGCAAAATGAGCATCAAGTTCATTGGAAAAAATATTATTAGAAAGGTCCTATTTCTCAAATAGTACCCATATAATTGAGATACATATTTCAAAGAATATTACCAGTGGTTTCTGTTCAACAAGTTAGCTGGTATGCATCGATCCCGTAGAAAGGTAGGTATTATGGAGCAAAAGCTGCAAATGGAATCACAACTTCTCTTGGATGCAGGCCACCTAACCAGAGGTCACCAGGTGTGAAACAAACCAAGGTACCCAAGGAAAATGAGTCTGGAAACTCATTTTGGACTGAGGAATTTTTATCTTTGGGCTCCAAGTGTATGGGAATAGGGTCAAAGAAGTGAATTATTAGTAGAGTTTCAGACACCTATTCTCCATCTATCCAGTTCTTTTCTTTTTCCTCAACAAATAATAGAAACTAGCATTTGAGACTAAACAGATTCATAAAGGAATGCTAATTTGAGTTCTAAGTAAGAAGAATCTGTTCCATATGGATCATCAATAAAAAAGAAAAGATTTTTGAAGCCAGGAGATGAGAGCAGTAAGAAAGAATTAGCAAGCAGAGGTCTAGGGAGAACATAGGTGAGAAAAGAAGCTTTCATTATGGAAATGAACATCGTTGTCAAGAGGTGAAACATCTGAGATTTTACTTTTTTTTGAAAGCTAACATATTAGCCTTCCACAGTTTTGGGATGGGTTGTACAAGACAGAAATCTCTGAGGTCACAAACCCAAGACTTGATTACCTACAACATTTATGTCAGTCTTCCGAACCCCAATTTACATAGGGTGAAGCAAAGAGCATTTAAATCATGGAATCGAAGGGGCATAGAGAAACTAGGCCAGCATTCTGCAGGCTTCTTAGCAAAGTGTTAGGCTCACTGTGAACCTATGGGTGGAAATAGGACAGAGACTGCTCTTATTTCCACAAGTAATGGGGATGGAGAGATGATGCTCAGGTGCTCCAGGTGCAAGGCATGGTAGAACCAAAATTCAGTGGGATTGAATTGGTAAGCAGAACCAAGCTATAATATGACTGGACCAGTGGCAGCCCACTGGAATAAAGTTCTTTATTAGGCTACTAAATTAACACAACGATTGTACTATGCCATTGCTTGATGATTTCCGAAGGAAAAGCAGTAGTGATGACAAAGTGCACAGTATCTCAGAACTCTGGACAGCAATATTACCAAAAAAGACACTTGTCCTTCACTACATCCTTATAATCTCAGAAATAACAAAGACAAGAATGTCAAAACAAAAAAAAAGGAGAAAAATATTAAAAACATATATTTCAGTTGCTAGGCTCGGTGCTGGGAATATAGTAGTAAGCAAGACTAAACAGAGACTCTTAATACAATCATTGGAAAGGAGAGGTTCACATTTTACTGCACATTCAGAACCGGGCATCTGTCTGGAGCTCCTGGGAGGCAACTTGCTACTGCATGGTAGGAGATATTATGGTTCCTGAAAGGTTTGAGCACTTGGATTCAGGCATTTCTGAATACAGTCATAGATTTTTCCATTAAGTGAGCGAATATATTCACTTTGCCTCTTTTACAATCAGTTTACATTTAAATGTTTAAACTAAGACAAACTAGTTTTGTTTAGCCAGTTGAATTGGGTTTTTCTCACTTGCAACTAAATGGTAAGTGAGTGACATTACTTCCGTTTCTAACTATTGCCAAATTCATAGTCCTCAATATACTTGGTAGTGTCATTCTCCATCACTGTCACCTTTAAGTGATTTATATTCCTCAAACAAGAACCTTGGCATTTAGCTACCCATAATCTTTATTTCCAATACTCTTTTATGCAAATTATCAGACCCTGCTCAGACTACTATTTTCTGTTCCCTTAAGTAGGCTTGATTGTCACTACTCTGCTCCCCTCAAATATGAAAGTTTTTTCGTCCTCTCCTATTTAAACTCTGTCAGTTCTTTAAGGCTCAGCTAACAACATCTTTTCTGTAATGCTTTCTCTTATGTCATCACCCTTTGCTAAATGTTGCAAAAACACGGTATCAATTATGACCCTTTGGCACTCAACCTACACTGGGAGGCAACAATCACAGAATCAAAGATTCACAGCGTGGCTCCCAGAGCGTAAGACCTAGCAGTTAAAAAATGGCACACATCACTTTGCACTTTGGTCATCTCATTGCCTAATGGTCTACATGAGACTCCTTACTGTTGACCTTGATCATTATCAATATTTTGGTCCAAGTCTGTTTTTTCCTCCACACCACTTACAAAAGCAGTCCCCATTTTGACATAACTATTATGAATTTCCAATTATCTCATTTTGTTTCATCATGATTAGGGATTTTGGCAAGAATTTTTATTTTCCTGGCTTAAGTCTCATCTCCATATTTATTTTGTTATATTATACATATTGTTTCATAATATTACCTAACTTCCTTCCATTCATTCATTTATCCATTTACTTCACACAGCACAGTTACACAAAGCACAAAATAGATGCTCAGTAGATCAATACAGGCCTGGTAGCATGGAAGCTACCTGAGATGTGTGTGAATGAAGTTATAGTCTCTAATCTCAAAGAGATTATTATCCTTAAGAGAACTGATGTGAAAATAATGTAATGCAGTATACATCATGCTACAGTAGAAATATTCAAAGTATAAGTGCAAAAAAAGGAGACTGTTTAACAGTATGGATGGTGGCTGGGGTGGGGAGAGTTGGGATATTAAAATTTTAGCCAAAATCTTTCTGGAATTGATGACATTGAAGGTAAATTTTAGTTATCTGATGTCAGGGTGAGTGAAGCTCTTCGAGGATGAGAAACATGCATGAAAATAAAATAACATTTAAATCACACGCTATGTCCAGTGAACTACACAAATCTCCATGTTCTGGCTTCCAAATAGCAGGGAGAAAAGCTGTGAGAAAGGACATAATGAGGACTCCATCAGGAAGGGCCTTATAAACCATGCTTGGTTGCTTGAATTTTCCTTGTAGTTTACTGGAGGCCAGTTAAGATTTCTAAGTGAAGCAGATAAGTGATTAGATTACATTTTAAAAAGAACATTTTGGGAGTCATGTGGAAGATGGATTGTAAGGAAGTGAGGTTAAGAAGCAGGGCGATCACTTTGAGAGAAGTGCTGAAAGAATCCCGTGAGAGATAACAAGGAGGTAAGGAAGGCTGGAGCCATGTGCAGGAGAGAGAAATTTGTTCATGAGGCAGAACTGGCAGTATCAGCACCTGGGAGGTGGGAAATGTTAGAAGGCATGGTGACACTCACGCTCAGGCTTGGCAGACAAACCGATGGCCATGCCACCAAATCAAGATGGGGGAGGGGGGTTGGGGGAAAGGACAAGTGGGGAAGTAGAAAACATGATGGGTGTGGTGTAGGATGTGCTGATATTATGGGCTCTGGGGGACATTCACACAGAGCTCTCTGAAACGCCACAGAGAGGACTGCTTGGAGAACACATGTCTGTATATTACCACTATCTCCAAATTCACTTAAAATCTTTAAGGGTAAGAATCATACATTGTGCTGCTTTACAATTTGTTGTTGTTTTGTTTGTTTTTAGATCCCCAAATGCACAACCTGGCATAGAACAGACAATCAATAAGCAAATGTTGAATTAGTAATAATGTACTGTATTAAGTACACTTGAAGTTTTCCTGATAGTGTTCTGTAACTGTTGCCAAAAGACAGAGTCACCTTTGAATTTGTTTTACCTAGCTGGTGAGGAGGGGCAGGGTTGAGAGAATGGCTTATGATTTCAGAGACAGTTTTTTGAAGGGACAAATGTATTCCTTTTGATTAAAGGTAAACATTGATGGATCATCTTTTATGTGGAAGTATTTCTTCTATTAATCTGGCCCTATTTAGTTTCCCAGGGTTTTTCACGACCTAACTATACTCATAGTAATTAAGAACTATGCTTAAGCCATTGTTAGATATGTTTATTTTTTTTAAACTTGCAACCAATAACATTTCTTATGTATATGATTTTACAGATGGGGAAAAGCAGAGAATATAAGCTATTTGTCAATAGTTATTCAGTGAGCATCTAGAGTTCTGCTCATGATATGAGAGTTCCTTTCTGTCTCTCAAGGATGCTGATGGAAAGATTCTTTGGAAAACTGCCATTAATTAATAATATCTTGTCAAGGTAAATTTAAAAGGCAAAACTGTTGTTATCTAGCCATTCTATTTGTTGGAAACTCCTTTGTCATTATTAATTCTTCTCTATTCTCATTGTGATTCAAGAATGTTGGTAATTTAATTTTTACTGACCGCTGTAAAAGTTGACATCAATTTGCTCATTCTTTGTTATCTTTTCAATAGCATAAAGAAGTTAGGATTACATCTGTAACAATATAATAAAGTATTATATAACTGCCTACTGAATGTTTTATTTTCAAATCTCTCCAAAAATAATTATAATTTGATAGCATTTTTAATATCTAAAAATTCTTTAAATCAGAAATAGTGTGTTACTTATTTGTCATAAGATGCTAATCATACCATTACACTGTTAGTTGTTAGAAGTATTTTATGAATTTTGAATTCTATTAAATGATGATTTATTTTTTCCAGATAAGTCACCATGCAAGAGGCACTTACTTATTACACGTTTTTCAGCATATGTTGCAAGTTTATTTTAATGCTGAAGAGGCACATTATGATCAAAGCAGAATTCTGCCCAATTTAAACTGTTCCAAGCTATTTTCATACATTCACTCATGTAATACTGTAAAATTTACATTAAAATGAACGCTCCTCTACAATTAAGTGATTCAGTCAACATTAAAAAAAAGGTGCAAATGTGTGCAACGTGAAAAAAAATCAACAGATGTGCGAATAATCTCTGCTTGGGGATTAGTATCAAAAAGAACAGTAGCCAAAAAAAAAAAAAAAAAAGGTTCCAACTCATATTCTTTCTATACTCCGAAGTTTTTCTGCACCCATGTAAAAGGACATGCACAAAAACAATCACAATTTCCCCCTATGATGATAATTGAATTAGCCAATAACAAATTGGAGTGAGGAGCAGATAATAACCTACAAAATCAGCAATAGCTCTTGGAGATGGATACATATTTTGATTTTGCCTCATTCTCACACTCTTCTATCCTGATAATGGATACATTTCAAAAATAGCAATGATCCCCCCACATTCAGAGAAATTCTTTTGCATGGGATAAATGAGATCAAAGTGCTTCATAAAGCTTCATTTATGTTTCTAGGAGGTAGAGTGTGGCGGCCACCGGAAGAATGCCCAGTCTTCATCTACTTCAGTAGGTGTGGAACAAAGAGTAACTTGAAGTGTCAAGTGACAATCTGAAATATTTAGACAATCTGAAGCTTCTGGTCAAATAACAGCCATAAAAGTTACTTAAGTGTCATCCTGTTCTCTACCACCATCACCCGCGACCCCCGCTCCAAGGAAATGCCAGATATTTGTCTCTTCATCATTTTAACAGAGCATTGCAGTGCCATCTATTTAAGAAAACATAAAACGAAATGTCACTAACTGACAAGGATATTCCTAAATAAGAGGAAAATGAGTTGAAGTAATTGTACTTAAACATATTGTCTATTAATGCTTTTTTAACTAATTAACTTTTACAGAAATCATTGATATACATTATATTAAATCAGATAAAAACAAGGAGAATGCTTTTCTTCACAAATCTCAACATTTTGTGCTAGAATGGATGAAATTTTAACACATGGAAACTTGAATAGAGAGGCTTAATGTACACATCCATGTTCAACTCTGACATGACCCAGAGCATCAACTGTTCTGATTGACTGCAGCTCTCCTACACAGTTCTACAAGTAAGCCTTGGTGAACTGAACCTTCTAAGTGTGTCTGTATGTGTGTCTAACTAGATACATGTGAATGAGGAGATGATTAGCCTGAGGTCTCTGGTTAAGTCATTGACCATACCTCATTCCGTAAGACTGACTCTCCACATAGATTTTAAATTGGGAAATATAAAACGGCTGAGAAAATACAGGGCTTATGATTTGGTAAGGAGTTAATATGACTTAAATTGTCTCATGAAAACCTTCATTGGCTCTTTGCCCATGAGAACTAAGTGGTTCAAGTTCTTAGTCAACTGACTAAAAGGAAGTTTAGAGTGAATGTTTCTGGAACATTATGAAATAGCCAAGACCCATGACAGACCATTAGGATGGCGATTATTTTCTGTACAAAAATAAAGAATGTTAATAATAGTGTCATGGGTATGGGAGAGGAACATATATGCTCAGGTGGTTCAATTCAAGGAGAAAAAGAAATATATTGCTATGAGTTGTTTCCTAGCTCTGTCTCTGGTGGTTATGTGCATGGAATTCTTTGAAATTGGGAAATTTTTATTTGGAAAAACCTGAATAAGTTTTCATTGTATGTTTATATGTGTGGGCAAATGTACACCCACAAGATTAGGTGTCAACAAAAATATCATAATTTTAATTTCCTGATAATCAACTTAATTCTGCTTCTATGTTCCTATGACTCTATCTTATCAGTAAATTCCATCTGAGATATTTTAAAGGCCCATTTCCTCTCTGAAGTTTGTATAAAAGCCAGGGCAATTTGACAATAGCCTCTCATTCTTAGTCTGTTACATTGTCAGTGTTAATTACAGTATACAAGCTGGTCTCCTGATGCACCTGTGGGACTGAGGGAACCTTCCTGAGCCTTGGAGGCGGCCTCCCAGATCTTCATTGGAGGTGGACAATACCTTCACAGCCCATCCGTTTGAGGATGTCATACCACCACTTCCTTGGAACTCTTCCAGGAGCTGATTATGGTTCTACTCTGTTCTCGGGACCCACCATAGTAACCCTTTCCCCTGCCTGGTCCAGCAGAACCTCTCTTTTCTTTCTTCATTCATAAAATCTTCCACTTTGTTTGGAGTCTCAGAACACCTCTTCAGGGAGCAAGAGTCACAAATACTTGGCCAGATGGCCAAATATGGTCCACAGGATTGTTTGACTTATACCCCACTGTGTTATAAAATTTTAAGTTGTTGCTAACTTTGTTTATTCTGTCAATTTTTTCTTTGAAAAAAAAAAACTTCATTGAGATATGATTGTTATACAAAACCTGTATATATTTAATATATAGAATTTGACAAGTTTGAAGAGAAGTATATACCTATAGAACCATCATCACAATCTATGTCATAAATATATCTTTCACCTCCAAAAGCTTCCTCCCTTCTTTTTTTTTGCCAATAAGAACACTTCTTATAAGATGTACTCCCCTAGCAAATTTTAGGGATACAATACAGTGTTACTAACTATAGGCTCTATGCTTTACACTATGTATCTGTGAGTTCTTTTTTTTTTAATGTTTTTATTTATTTTTGAGACACAAGAGTGTTAGCAGGGAAGGGGCAGAGAGAGGAGAGAGAGAGAGAGAGAGAGAGAGAGAGAGAGAGAGAGAGAGAATCAGAAGCAGGCTCCAGGCTCTGAGTTGTCAGCAGAGAGCCCTATACCAGAGCTCTAACTCATTGACCGTGAGATCATGATCTGAAGTCAGATACTCAAATGACTGAGCCACCCAGGTGCCCCTCTGAGTTCTTCTTATGCAACTGAAACTTTGTACCTGTGACCAACACTTCCCTGTTGCCCCTGTTCAGAGCCCTTGATAACTACCATTCTATTCTGTGCTTCTGTGAGTCTGACTATTTTAGATTCCTCACATAAGTGGGATCATGGGATATTTGTTCTTCTGTGCCTGGCTTATTTTCTTTAGCATAATGTCTTCCAAGTTCATCCATGTTGTCACACATGGCAAGACTTCCTTCTTTTTTAAAACTGGATAATATTCCATTGCATGAATAACCTATGTACTTTATGTACTTTATCCATTTATCTGTTGATGGACATATAGGTTGCCACATCTTACCTATCAGAAATAATGCTGCAACGAACAACTGAATACATGTATCTCATCAAGATCCTGATTTCAATTACTCTGGATCTATACTAAGAAGTGGGATTGCTATATCATATAATAGTTTATTTATTTTTTTCATTTTTTGAGGTACCTCCATACTATTTTCCACACTGGCTATATCAATCTACATTCCCACCAACAGTGCACAAGGGTTCCATTTTCTCTATATTCTTGCCACCACTTTTTTTTTTAAGTAATAGCCATTGTAACATGTGTGAGGTGGTATCTCACTGTGGCTTTATTAGTGGTACTTAGTACCTTTTCATACATTTATTGGTCATTGTATGTCTTCTTTTGAGAAATATCTATACAGGTCCTTTTTTTTTTAAATCAGGTTATCTGGGGGTTTGTTTATGTTAAGAAGTTGCAGGAGTTCTTTATAAATTTTGGATATTCATTCCTTATCAGATATATATACAAATATATATGTACAAAATACATACAAATATACATACATATATATACAAATATATGTACATATATATATATACACACAAGTATTTTCTCACATTATGGTTAACACATTAAAAAATAAGTAGATTTCCACATAAACATGTACTTCTGAGTCTCTTGAAAGACTAGAGGATCTGGCAACATTGAGCCAATTTGCTCTCCTTGCAAATCTCCTCATCTTAGGCAAAGCAATGCCCTTTACAATTCAACAAAGTCCCTGCCTAGAATATTTCACTTCTGGCTGCACCAAGCATTTATGATTTTGTCTTCCGAGCTTAGAATACTAACTGCAAAAAGTCCCAGAGCCAAAATGTGGAAAATCCCTACCACATCCATAAAACTTAGAATGGCAGACTATAGGTAGACAATAAGAAAATGAATAACAAACAAAATGAATAATAACAAAATGTACACATACATATTATATTTTAGACAGAGATGCAGACAGATGGATAAATATAAGCAAGGAAATCTATAGACTGAATAAGATCATTTCTGATATAGAACACTAACCAGATGATAATTTAATAATGCACATATTCAAAAGAAAAAAAAAGTTATGTGCTAACTACAAGCCATCAAATCTTTACAGAATTGATATTACTGAGATGAATTACACGGCATATATTCTCATAGAGATACTAGTCTCATAAAAAGAGCAGGTGGTGTATAGAATACATATAGGCAAGCAGTTCATTAAAACACACACTGAAAAATGTGATAGGGGTTATAATAATGCTAAGCTCAAGATGCTAGGTTGCTTTTAGGAAAGGAAATTAACCAACCTTATAGAAAAGTTTCTCAGAGGAAGCTATGTGTCAGCAAAAACCAAAAGAATGAGTCTGAGCCGGGTGAACAGGTAGGCAATGGTGGTTTCAGGCAGGGGAATGGCATGTGCAAAAAAACAGTGAAAGGTGAGATAAACCCTGATGCTTAAAATGACCTAGAAATTGTTCAATTTGGCTGGAGCAGAGAATTTCATGGGGTATGAAGGAAACAGCAAGTAGGGTCAAAGAGCAAGCAGGTGCATATATACAGAATTTTATAAATCACATTAAACAGTTTGGACTTATATGAAGGCTATTGCTCCCCCCCCCCCAGGAAATACTGAATACAGTATACAACATAATCAGATTTTTGGTGCTGAGAAATCATATGGCTCCTTCAAAGTCTAGTTTCTTTAACTGTAAAGTGGAAATAATGTCATATACTCTTCTGGCTTCATTGGATTGTTGCAAAGATCAATTAATGATATATGCAAAAGCCTGGCAAACTCTAAGATATAAGTAAACCTTATATTGGTTAAAATTTATTTAATGCGTTAACTGTTTTTGCATGAGGCGGGTGAGGAAGATCCCTGATAGGTAAATAAATTGTATTATACAGAACACTAGCAGTAAAGTACAATGTGAATAAGTTACTACCATCTAGTCAATTAAGAGAAAGACAATATGATAGGAAAAATGAGCGTTAGAGTAAAAAATGAGATAGAGGTTATAGATGTTGCAAATAACTTTTAATTTACCTTCTCTCTTATTATATTGTTACTCTTATTTAAGGTGTTGAAGACGTTTGTCCTTCTTTCTGCCTAATACTTTAAGTTTTAATTTAAATACTAGTCAGGTAACATACAGTGTAATATTAGTTTCAGGTGTACAATATAGTGATTCAATCCTTCCATACATCACCCGGTGCTCATCACAATAAATTCCCTCCTTAATCCCCATCACCTATTTCACCCACCCTCCTACGCACCTCCCTTCTAGTAACCATCAATTTGTTCTCTATAATCAAAAGTCTGTTTCTTGGTTTGCCTCTCTCTTTTCCCCTTTGCTCATTTATTTGTGTGTCTTAAATTCCACATATGAATGAAATCATACGGCATTTGTCTTTCTCTGTCTTATTTCACTTAGCATAATACTCTCTAGCTATATGTACGTCATTGCAAATTCTGCCCGATATTTTTTAAGCAACCTCCCTCTGTTTCATGAACATAAATTCTGCCTTCAGGAAAAGGCAAAAGCTCACTCCCTTTGCCTCCTTTGGGGTCAGCATGTGATCTAACAGAATGTGAAGCATCAGTGTGTGATGCATCAGTAGGTGACCCTTCAGAGTGTGACCCATTAGACAGTAATTCACCTGCATGTGACCTATGCTTTGCCAATCAGGTGCGCTAATGCAAAACTTTAGTTTGGAAGTCAGTGGTGAAGGAGGAGGTGCCAGGAAGAAATGACTTCGACCAGGATGGCACGGAGTTATTCTGTTCTCTGACAGAGTAGTGTCAGAGGCCCTGGGGTAGCATCCTGTCTCCAACATCTCTACATTGAGGTGTTATACTTGTGCACAGAAGCAATGACCGTAAAGTTTCCTATGGACAAGTCAGGTGATGTAGTCCATGTGTGGTTTCTGGCCGAGTGGCTTTTAAGCCTAATTTTCTGTCCTTTGAAGAGGTCCTGGGGCTCCTATTAAATACATTTCTTTTTTTCTTATACAAGCGAGACATGATTCTGTTGTTTGCAACTAAAAACCCTGACTGATATCTGTGTCAAAGCAAAACTATGATATTTATCCTGAAATGGCAAACTTTTTAGTTCTACTCCCTTATTGTACTTGGGAACTAGGACATGAACACAGCAAGGGTGAGAGTATAAATGTGGGACAAAAGAAAGAACTGGATCCCAATGCTATATCCTCAAAGTAAAACAGATTTTTTAAAAATTAACAACCTTAAAAACTTAGTAGGACTTATTAACATAATTTCTCATGTGACCCTTGAACATTTTGTTTCTAAACACTATAATCTCAGGAAGGTTTTGCAGTGAGTAAACGTGCAAGCTTTAAAATAGGAGTCTGAGTCCAGATTGCTACTCCTTAAGCTGTTAATTGTATGATCTTAAAAAAAAATATTTTATCTTTGCGAGCACCTGTCCCTTTCCCTATAAAATGAAATAAAAATACCCAGTGAGATGGGGCGCCTGGGTGGCTCCACCAGTTAAGCATCCGACTTTGGCTCAGACCATAATCTTGTGGTTTGTGAGTTCGAGCCCCACGTTGGGCTCCGTGCTGACAGCGAGGGGGCCTGGAGCCTACTTCGGATTCTGTGTCTCCCTCTCTCTCTCTGTACTTCCCCTACTTGTGTTCTGTCTCTCTCTGTCTCTCAAAAATGAATAAATGTAAACAAAAATTAAAACAGAATACCCAGTGTAAATATTTTCAAGACTCTTTATGCCATGCTTGGTACAGGACAGACATTCAATAGTTGCTTGTTAACATCATAAACAATAACATTTTGTAGAACTAGAAAAGTTCTACAAGGATGGAACAAGTATATTGAGTATTGGTACTCTGGATTCTTGAACTGTGATGGGAGTGCAGTATTAGAACTCCTTAAAAACTTGAAAAGAACACAGGCTAGTCTAGGATAAACAAGTATATTCTATTTAACATTCACATTTGAAATAGGAGGCAGGAACTATTAATGGGAGTTCAAGTTCTACCACGAATAGCTTCTACCCATTTCACTGACTGCCAGGCATTGCCAGACAGCCCCAATTTCCCCCTCTTTATAAATTTTCTCCTTCCCTCTCCCTTTGAAGTTATTAATGTTTCTTTGTGCCTGTGTGTACACAAATGCTAGTATTTCTGTATTGAACACAAGAGTTCAAAATGAAGAGTTCAAACTGTTGCATTAATTTTAGAGTATCTTTGGAAGCAGGCTTTTATTTCTTTCTTCATTTTTCTTCATCCGAGCCATATCCATTTAATTTTGGAATACAGGAGTACAAGTAGCCTCGGCGGCTAACTACATTCTCTAATTACTCACTGAATTCACTACTAATATTTGCTCAGTCCTATCCTAGTGCTCCAAGAATTGTCTGAAATAAACAAAAGGCCATTCAAAGCCACGTGGGTATAGCTAGTTTTTATTTTTGTTTTTTTTTTTCATTTACCTCTTTGCTTCTTCATTCTTTCTTTTGTAGTCTCTTCTCTCTACTCCATCCCTAAGTAGCTGGCTTCTTGGTAGCCTATGTGTTTTACACAATGGATTACTAAATTAGCAGAGTAATACTGATACAATGGTCCTCGTCATTTCTCTTTTCTCTGTGGGGTGCATGTGTAACTCCCTAACAGAATACAACCATGGCTATATGCAGAGTGGAAACAAGCAGGACATGAGTATAAACCTGGAAAACTATTACTACTGATGAAAAAAAAAAAACTTTAAAAACCATCACCACTCATCAATTTTTAAAATGTAGTGCATGTTTAAACATTTATTTGTTTCAAATGAATAATGAAAGGCAGTTCTATCTTCCCCAAACCAAAATTAAGTAGCACTGAAATTTCTTTTCATAGAGTGATATATTTCAAAATTAGGTATTTGGAAAGATACAGATACTGCTTGCAACTATAAAAACAAGATCAAAACATTTTGATGCCCTTTTCCCACTTCAGTAGGACAGCAACTACACAAGGCTATTCTCTAGAGTAATGATCTTCCCTCCCTCCAAGGGTTTTTTTTATCCCATATTCAGGAGGTCATATCCAGTCTTCAGCTGCACAAAGCTCCAGTCCTATTAATTTAAAATGGGGGTTTCAGAGGTTCACATACAGGAAAACCTGCTTCTTAAGAGGTAAGCTCTATCAAAATCCTATTTGAAGAAAAAAATGAGAATATAACTTTGAGAAAAAAAATCTATTTATATAATCTGTCTTCTTCACTATTAAGAAATAAAAGCTTACAACAGAAGTTAATAATATATCTTTTGCTGAAACATAGTTCAGTTTAGCTCCATGTTTTCATAATATTGGTTGTTTTTTTTTTTTTTTTGGATCTGGTATTATTTTTGTCATCATCATCATTGTTAAGCTATCTGACAGATACAAAAGGTTATTCACCCTATGGCTGTCTCATTTAAAAAAAAAATGTTGCGCATTCATCGAAAAGAATAAAAGAGATCTGGTTGAAGACGCAGGTGCACTAATAAATGGGTGGTCTTTGGATTACAGTATTTATGTGCACGATGGCAAAGCTGAACAGAAACCTAAATGTTATACACACAAAGTGGTACAACAAGAACATCTGTGTTGGGGGGATTGAACTGGCATGGCTAACACCTCCAGTGCCAGGTGCAAAGGAAATTTCAATACAGCTTGAGTAATCTTGACTGCTAGCATCTGCCTGCATCAGATTATCTCCTACGTTCCTAGTCCACCACTATCCATTAGAGTATTTATAAGATACATCTGGTGGTGCAATGGCCAAGCAAGAAGTAGCGATGCCTCCATTACTGGGGGCAAATGCCCGACTCTTTAACTCAACATAAAAGCAAACAGGAATTCTTTTCAGGTCCAGGGCAGCCAGCCAATTCTACAAGACTGATTAGCAGACGGCACTCCAAAAATATGGCTGCTCTGGCTTTTCAGTTTAGTCAGATGTATATCCATGTGCATAAGGTGGAGAAGGTTAATTCTTCACTTTTAAATTATGTCTTTAAATATTATTTCTAGGAAATAATAATTAAAACAGAGTTTTAATGTACTGCAAGAATCATAACAGAGTTTTAATGTGACTTGGCTCAGTCTAACGTCCCAACATACATCTAATTTTCAGAATCAATAATTATGGTAGGTATGAGAATGGTGGAGATCCTCCATCCAGTGGTCTCCACATAATGAAGCTTCACATGACCAACAACCCATTTTACACAAAGATTATGTCTCTTTCTTCAAATCTGCAAATCACCCTTATCTCTAATATATGTCCATGCCACCTACAGCAGAGAAAGTAGAAGTCACCAGATCAGCCTGACTTCAACATTCTATCAGCTTACAGCTGCACACATCACCACCTGCCCTTTCCCCTTTGCCTCCGCTTCATGCTGGAAGAGATTTATGGGTTCTTGACCTTTACAAAGCAAGCCCACCTCCTTCTGCTTTATATCCTTAATTTTACTGATTTTTTACGCACTCTCCCTCTCCCCGGGTTCCTTCCCATCTGAATCTCAAGCTGCTTTTAAGCCACTTGCTTAGAAGAAAACCTCTGGATGGCCTATTCCCCTACAACAGTCACCTTCACCACTGCTCTCCTCTTTCTCAACCAAACATCTTTTCAAGTTTCTGACTTTGTTCCCCTCCTACTCACCTCTCAAACCATTAAAATCTGGCTTCTTTCCTCAACATTCCATTAAAATTCGTCATTCATTTTGTAAGTCACATCTCTTCGTGCTGCTAAAATCAAAGGACTTCATTATCTTAATAAGACACTTCAGCAGCATTTGGATGTGTGACCACTGCTTCTTCATGAAGTCTCTTTCCTTAGCCCCTACTTTTGTGACATTCACTCCCATGTTTTGTTTGGTTTTGCTTATTCCTGCTATTTACTATCTCCTCTGCTGAAGTCAGATGCTTAACTGAATGAGCAACCGAGGCACCTCAATACCTATTCATTTTTAAAGTTCTCAATCTTGGGGCACCTGGGTGGCTCGGTTGGTTGGGTGGTCGACTTCAGCCCAGGTCATGATCTCGTGGCTCATGAGTTTGAGCCCTACGTCAGGCTCTGAGCTGTCAGCAGAAAGGAGCACTGAGGAGCCTGCCTCAGATTCTCTGTCTCCATCTCTCTCTGTTCCTCCACTGCTCATGCTCTGCTTCTCTCTCTCTCTCTCCCAAAAATAAATTAAAACAATTTAAAACATTTTAAAGGTTCTCATCCTTCCAAATTTCACTACCATCCACCCAACTGATTAAGCCAGGTAACCTAGGTCAACTGTGACACTTTTCTTTCTCCTTTCCCAAATCTATCAATGGTCAAGAATTCCCAATTAACTTTTACTTATTTCTTATTTGTTTATTAAAAAAATTTTGTTAACATTTTTGAGAGAGAGACAGAGTGCAACTGGGAGAGGGGCAGAGACAGAGGGAGAGACAGAATCTGAAGCAGGCTGCAGGCTCTGAGCTGTCAGCAAAGAACTTGATGTGGGGCTCGAACACATGAACTGTGAGATCATGACCTGAGCCAAAGTCGGATGTTTAACCTACTGAGCCACCCAGGTGCCCCCAATTAACTTTGAGAAATTAAACAAGTTATGCACAAATATGTGCTTTACACAAAATGGCAATTTTCACCATCACTCCCAATCATTTGTCCATCTCTGTCTCTATCCAGAGGTAAAATTAATTATGAATTGGGTGTATATTCATCCAAATATCTTGTCCCTCTTCTATGTACTCATATATGTACTGGTTCAATTTCAAATATATGGATACTTGTATGTCAATTTAAAAAAGGCAAAAGGTAGCATACTCTGTAATTGGGTTTATTCAGACAAAAACATGTCCTGGGGAGGTATTTTTGTATATATAGATTTATATAGATTTGTTTCATTTTATTTTATGTTATTTTATTTTACGTTATTTTATTTTATGTTGAGAGAGAGAGAGAGAGAGAGAGAGCGAGGACACAAGGGCATGAACGGGGGAGGGGCAGACAGAGAGGGACAAAGAGAGAATCCCAAGCAGGTTCCATACTGTCAGTGCAGAGCCCAATGTGGGGCTAGGATTCACAAACTGTGAGATCACGACCTGAGCAGAAACCAAGAGTTGAACGTTTAACCAACTGAGTCACCCAGGTGCCACTAGATTTGTTTCATTTTAATTAATGCATAAAGTACCACAATATGAACATTCTACTGTTAGACTTTCTTTTATTTAAAGTTAGGCTTTACCTTTTCTATTACAATGCTGCAATGAATATATTTATGCAGAGCTTCTTATATGAGTGTTTTTCAAGGTTGAAGAATACAGGTTTGAAAGCTACTGGCAGGTTACACTCTCACAAGTAGCCCTGGAAAATTATTCTGCATGGATTTGTCACATTTTGGTATATCTGGGGTGTAAGACTTGGCCCTTTTTCTGCATTATCTTTTCAAAGTTGAATAGTGAAAAGTCTTGAAAAATAACATGTCTCTTTGTGGAGCAAAAGGGAGGCAAGCTTACTCTATACTAATGCTTTCCCCATGCTCAGGAAAGTTCTGCAACACCACACATTGCATAGACAGATGTTATCTGGCCCCGTTCATGTTGTCCTGTGGCAATTACAATTTGGGAACCAGTGCCAAAAGGCTGATATTCTGATTACTGCTATTGTTATGAGTAATACACTATACTTCATCTCTAACTCAGAAGTTGTGTGCCTTCTGCCAGCATTCATGAAACTGACAATGGCCACGCAGTTTATATTCTAACCGTAAGAGTATGCAGGATAAAATATTCCCCACATTATAGCCCATAATTGATAGGAGCGAATTTTTCTTTTTTATGTCCAGTAAAATACAAGAAAAAAATGATACCTCACTGTTTAGTCTGAATTTCCCTGGTGATCAGTATAATGAGGTTACACATTTCTTTCTTCCTTCACTTTGATTTGCTTCTTCCCAAGGACTCCTCCTACTTACTTCCATTTGTTCATCTCTGATATCACCATCCTAGTTTAAAGTAATTGTAATAGCTTCCCAACTGGTTGCCCCACATCTACTTAGTCTCCCTCAAATGCAGACCTGATCACACCATTTCTCTGCTTAATAACACTTAGTCTTTGAGATTACTCTTAGGATAAAACCCCAAACCCAGATTATCTTCACCCTGCTCACCTCCCTAGCTCTGACTCTTGCCATTCCTGTCTTCATTTTCAGCAGAAAACTTAACTGTTCACTTTCTTGAATATGTCTCACTCTTGTTCTCAGGATGTTCATCCAGTTACAAGTCAAATTTCATGTCATGTCCTATTTCACATTCATGCTTTCAAAGAAATTTGTTACAATTTCAGGTTGTGAAAATAAATGTTTAAAAACCCATGTGTTTGGGTTGCATATTGCATCACAGATAAAAGAAAAAGTATAGGAAGAAAATATATAGACATGTTGTGGGAAGTTATTTCTGGGTAGTGGTATACATACATATTTCTCATTTAGTTGTTTTCCATATTCCTCCCTTTTCTGCAACAAACATTTTGCTCTATTAGAAAACATATTTCTAAAAACTTGCCTCTTTGATTTTGCTCTAGCACATAATTGCAACAAAACAAATAATAAAGTTTCCGATGCAGCATCTGATTCTTCCCATAAGAAGGTAGCACAATTTTGAAAGTATCAAGAGAAGATAAAGGGAATGAATTGCTTTATTCTCACTTAAATTAACTTTGAATCAAGAAGCTGTGAGGAAATAAGGCATTGAATTGAGAGGAAATTCCACTGATGGTTTCTTAGGTTTTAGAGTCCCATGGTACTGTTTTGGCTTCCATTTATGTCTCCCTTTCTATCACTGTCCTTTCTCCTCCTCCCACTCAACATTAAAAAAAATTTTTTTTCAACGTTTATTTATTTTTGGGACAGAGAGAGACAGAGCATGAACAGGGGAGGGGCAGAGAGAGAGAGAGGGAGACACAGAATCGGAAACAGGCTCCAGGCTCTGAGCCATCAGCCCAGAGCCCGACGCGGGGCTCGAACTCACGGACCGCGAGATCGTGACCTGGCTGAAGTCGGACGCTTAACCGACTGCGCCACCCAGGCGCCCCATCACTCAACATTTAATAAGCACTATCTGAGAGCCAGGATGCTGCTAAACAAGTCAAAGGAGTTCATGGTGAAATGGAGGAGTTCATCTATAAAGACCTATTCTCATCATGATGGCAAATGATAAAAAAAACATGAAGGCAATGACTGTAATTAGAGGTAGCATTTGAGTAGAGTCTTGAGGAAAATGTAGACACTTGCTTGGTTGCTGAGGGATGCAGTGAGATTTTTCATGCAGGGTAAACAAGAAAAGAATTTCAAGTTAGGGCAAATGTAAACAATTTCACAGGAGACTTACCTATAATATTGGGATGCATGTGTGACAAGGTGGTTAATGACAAACCTGGGTTTTACCCTTTCCTCAAGGGTAAAATATAGGCAATATATTAAAAGCATCTCACAAAGTAAAGGGCCCCAGTGTAATAATATACCTTAGCTATTTTCCCTCTTCTATGTCTCTTATGAAAATTCCCTTTCTCTCAAATTTCCTACCAGTCTATTTGTGAAAATGAGCCCAGAATAATAATGATGGCAAAACAAAAATAATTATCACAAATATGTTGAGCATTTAATAAGGGCAGTTAGTGTACAATAGTTTTATATGTTTAATCTCATTTACTCCTCAAATAGACCCACAAGGTGGATACTAGTATTATCCCCATTTTACAGAAGAGACACAGAGGTAATTAACTGATTTAATTAATAGTGGAACTAGGGTTTGAAACAAAACATTCTGATTTTGAATTCAAGGTCTCATTTTTTAAAAAAAATTTTTTTTCAACGTTTTTATTTATTTTTGGGACAGAGAGAGACAGAGCATGAACGGGGGAGGGGCAGAGAGAGAGGGAGACACAGAATCGGAAACAGGCTCCAGGCTCTGAGCCATCAGCCCAGAGCCCGACGCGGGCTCGAACTCACGGACCGCGAGATCGTGACCTGGCTGAAGTCGGACGCTTAACCGACTGCGCCACCCAGGCGCCCCTCAAGGTCTTATTTTGATTAAATTACTAGAAATGTTACTTCTCTGTGGACTGAAAAATATGTACATAAAAAGGCTTGAAAGGCATGCATTTTATTCACTAAAGTGAAACATTTTCAAACATATTTGTTTATATAATTTTAAGCTTATTTCCCTCTATGTGTGTGCCACTGTGTACATATGGCCTGGATACTATTTCTTTAAGCAGACTGATTTGCAGAGTCATTCACAAATAATTACCAAGCTCTTATTATGTGTTAACCCTATGCTAGGACTTTAAAGGGGTGAAAGCAAGTAGATACTATTTTTGCCTTCCTGGAGTTTGCTGTCCAATAAGGATAACAGATTTAGAACAGAAACTAAGGTATAAAATTGTAAATTATAATAAATACTATGAAGGAAATGAAAAATAATGCCATGATGAGAACAATTAATAAGGAAAGATAATTTTGATAAATCTCTTTCTTTACATTTTTTTTTAATGTATATTTATTCTTGAGAGACAGAGTGTGAGCAGGGGACCGGCAGGGAGAGAGGGAGACACAGAATTTGAAGCAGGCTCCAGGCTCTGAGTTGTCAGCATAGAGCCCTATGTGGGGCTGAACGTACAAACTGTGAGATCATGATCTGAGCCAAAGCTGGGCACTTAATCGACTGAGCCCCTTAGGCGCCCTGATATTTCTTTCTTAATCTTGTTAACCTCACCAGAAACTGGAGGTAAGGAATGTGAGCAGGAAGAAGTAAAATGGCACTGGTAAGATGTTAAAATGCTTAAATCTCAGTAACGCGGAGGTTTTTTGGACATCTCAAGTCCACACTAGTGTATTGTTATGCCATAAGTGATAAATTTTGTTTAAAATATTATTATAAACTCGAATTATAGAAGGAAAGATGAGGATATGAAAATATATATGGTAAGTTACCACCTGTATCAATCAATATGTGGGGAAGGGATTTGGGGAGGGTGATGTGTGTGTTCAGAAAATAAAATGCAAGATTTGCATCTTGAAGAATATACTGGGCATAGTTATCTCTGAAATATGGAATCATGAATGATATTTTTTGTTCCTTTTCAACACTATATATTTTCTATTTAATTAGTCTTATATATTATATTTAATAATAAAACCACATAAAAGTAGATTAAAAAATTCTTCTGAACCTCTAACCTGGCTTATTTCATTTGCCCATTGAATGAGAACTTGAATGGATTTATAAAGTCACTTTTTCTTTACATTCCAACCTATACATCAAATGATGAGAGAAAGGGCTAGAGGGTTTCTAAGGTCCCTTATGAGTCCAAAGTGTATTATATATTTAAAGGATATACATGAGGATTCTGAAATGCCTTTTTTCAATTTATAAGATTTTGTTTGTTACTTTGGCATGACAAAGAATATTATATAATCAACACATTTCTCCCAAATATAAATGTGTTAAATTCATGACATGGACAGTTGTTCTCCATTAGCACAGGTTCTTGTGGGCTGGAAAATGAGCATGATGATGCGTTATTTTCAGACTATGGGTCTCTAGGGTAGCAAATTTTTTTTTTTTTTGATTTAAGTATAATTAACATAAAGTGTTATATTAAAGTAAATAATACCATCATTCAAAAATTCTGTACATTTCTCAGTGCTCATCAAGGTAAGTGTACTCCTAATCCCCTTTACCTATTTCACCCATTCCCCCACCCCCCGCAACCACAAGTCTGGTCACTGTATTTAAGACTCTGGTTGTTTCTCTCTCTCTTTTTTTTTCTTTGTTTATCTGCTTTGTTTCTTAAATTCCACTTGAATGAAATCATATGGTATGTGTCTTTCTCTGACTGACTCATATCAATTAGCATTATATCCTCTAAGTCCATCCATGTTGTTGCAAATGGCAATATTTCATTCTTTTTGTATATTACACACACACACACACATACACACACCACATTTTCTTCATCTATTCATCTATGGATCGGTACTTGGGTTGCCTCTATATGTTGGCTATTGTTAATAATGCTGTGATAAACAAAGGAATACACATATCTTTCTGAATTAGCATTTTTGTTTTCTTTGTGTAAATACCCAGTAGTGAAATTACTAGATCATACGGTATTTCTATTTTTTTTTTTTTTACGAACTTCCATACTGCTTTCCACAATGGCTGCAACGATTTGCATTCCCACCAACAGTGCATGAAGGTTCCTTTTTCTCCACATCCTCACCAACACTTGCTATTTCTTTCTTTTTTTATTTTAGCCAGTTTTACAGATGTAAGGTTATATTGTGTTTTGATTTGCATTTCCTTGATGATTAGTGATGTTGAGAATTTTTTCATGTGTCTGTTGCCCATTTGTATGTATTCTTTGGAAAGACATCTATTCATATTGTGTGCCCATTTTTAATAGGATTATTGTTGCTTTCTTCCTGTTGAGTTATAGAAGTTCCTCATGTATTTTGGATATTAACTCCTTATTGGATATATCATTTGCAAATATCCTCTCCTATTCAGTGGGCTGCCTTGTTGTTTTGTTGGTGGTTTCCTTCACTGTGCAAAAGCTTTTAAGTTTGGTGTAATCCCAAAAGTTTAATTTTCCTTTTGTTTGTCTTGCCAGAGGAGACACACCTAAAAAAAAATGTTTCTACAGTCAATGTCAAAGAAATTACTGCCTGTGTTCCCTTCTAGCAATTCTATAGTTTCAGGTCTCACATTTAGGTCCTTAATCCATTTTAAATTTTTTTTTCAATGTTTATTTATTTTTGGGACAGAGAGAGACAGAGCATGAATGGGGGAGGGGCAGAGAGAGAGGGAGACACAGAATCGGAAACAGGCTCCAGGCTCTGAACCATCAGCCCAGAGCCCGACGCGGGGCTCAAACTCACGGACCGCGAGATCGTGACCTGGCTGAAGTCGGACTCTCAACCGACTGCGCCACCCAGGCGCCACAGGTCCTTAATCCATTTTAAGTTTGTATTTGTTTAGTATTGTATAAGAAAGTGGTTCATTCTTCTGCATGTAGCTGTCCACTTTTATCAGCACCATTTGTTGAAGAGACTGTCTTTCCCCCATTGTACATATTTGCCTCTTCTGTTGTAAGTTAATTGACCTTGCAAGAATGGGTTTATTTCTGGGATCTCCATTCTGTTCCATTGATCTATGTGTGTATTTTTGTGTCATTTTATACTGATTTGATTACTGTAAATATGTAGTATACTTTAATAACTGGGACTGTGATACCTCCAGATTTGTTCTCCTTTTTTGAGATTTTTTGGCTATTTGGCGTCTTTTATGGTTCCATACAAATTTTAGGATTATTTGGTATAGTTCTGTGAAGAATGTTGATGGTAATTTGACAGGGATTGCATTAAAACTGTAGAATTATTTGAGTAGTATAAATGTTTTAACAATATTGTTTATTTTCACCCATGAGCAGGGAATATTTTTCCATTTGTTTGTGTCATGAATTTCTTTCATCAATGACTTAGTTTTTGGAGTACAGGTCTTTCAACCTGTCTTTCCTTGGTTAAATTTATTCCTAGGCATTTCATTATTTTTGTTGCTTGTAAATGGGATTGTTTCCTTAAATTTTCTTTCTGCTACTTCATTAATAGTCTGTAGAAATGCAGCCAATTTCAGTACATTAATTTTTATCCTGCAACTTTACTGAATTTGTTTACCAGTTCTAGCAGTTTTTTTTTGTTTGTTTTTTTGTTTTGTTTTGTTTTGTTTTTTTGTGGAGCCTATCAGGTTTTCTATATACAGTATCATGTCATCTGTAAATAGTGAAAATTTTACTTCCTCTTTACCCTTTTGGATGCCTTTTCTTTCTTTTACCTGTCTGATTTCAGTGGCTAGGGCTTTCACTGCTGTGTTAAATAAAATTGGTGAGAGTGGACATCCTTGTTTTGTTCTTGATCTTAGAAGAAAAGCTCTTAGTTTTCCTTGAGTATGATGTTAGCTGTGGGTTTTTCATATATGGCCTTATAGTGTTGAGGTATGTTCTCTCAAAACCTACTTTGGTGAGAGTTTTTATCATGAATAGATGTTGTACATTGTCAAGCGCTTTTTCTGCATCTGTTGAGATGATCATATGTTTTTTATCCTCTCACTTGTATCATGTTGATTTATTCGTGAATATGGAACCATCCTTGCATCTCAGAAAGAAATCCTACTTGATCAGGGTGAATGATTTTTTAAAAAAGTATTGCTGAATTTGGTTTGCTAATATTTTCTTGAGGATTTTTGCACCTATGTTCAACAGAGATATTGGTCTGTAGTTTTCTCTTTTTTTGTAGTATCTTTATCTGGTTTTGGTATCAGGGTAATGCTGGTGTCACAGAATGAATTTAGAAGCTTTTTTTTCTCTTCTATTTTTTAGAATAGTTTGAGGAGAATACGTATTAACTTTTCTTTAAATATTTGGTAGATTTCATTTGTGAAGCCATTTGTTACTGGACTTTCATTTGTTCAGAGTTTTTTGATTACTGATTCAATTGCACTGCTAGTAATCAGTCTGTTCAAATTTTCTACTTCTTCTTAATACATTTTCCAAAGTTGTATGTTTTTAGCAATTTATTCACTCCTAGGCTGCCCAATTAATTGGTATATAATTTTTAATAATATTTTCTTATAATCTTTTGTATTTCCATGGTGTTGGTTTTTTATTTCTCCTCTTTTATTTCTAATTTTATTCATTTGAGTCCTCTCCTTTTCTTGATGAGTCTGGCTAAATGAAACCAGGAGCTTATTCTTTGAAAAGATAAAACTGATAAATCTGAAGTGTTATTTGTACATTGGATTTTAAAAGGTAAATGCAATTCAAACTTTTATTTATAAATGATACATTTTATAGTAATAATTTTAATAATTATAACTGTCAACTAATTTTCTCTGCCTTTAACTGAATCCAATGGTTAGACTTTTGTTTTCTTCCTTGATACATGGATGTTTTTCTAGATATCACATCTCTGAAGCTAGTACTCTAGCTGCAATTCTCGTAATTTTACCTTTTACCATTTTGATTAACCTTTAGGAAAAGCAATCATCAACAATATTCTTTGTAGTTAATCTGGACAAGCATTCTTAAGTGTTACAAACTTTTGTGATCACTGACAATGATTAATCATGTTAGATTATATACAAGTCTATGGTGAATAGTCATAGTGGGAATTCCAAAGACTTATTTAGAACAATTATGGACAACAGAAGAAGAGATCTTAAAATAAGCTAAAAGCATGAGAGATGCAAGTAAAAAAATGATGGGATCACTCTTCCACATATAGACTTATATGAAATGTTCCACATAGGGCTCAAACTATCTACCCCCTTGACAGAAAGTTATATATCTTTCAAGGCAAAGGATTGTGTACCACTCTTTTTTTTTTTTTCATTTTCCTTTTCTTTTTTTCTTCCTTCATCCACTGAGGTATAGGTGGTGACATCTCTACTGGATATAACTCCATGTTCCTGCCCAGACCCTTGTAATAAGTTCCTTTGTAAGTAAACCCTCCTCAAGTTATCCTAACTTGAGGGTTTAACCTGTTTTCTATTAAGACCTTTACTAATAAGCAAATAATAGATTTCATTTGGCTTTGAAACAAAGTTTTATTTGCTAGGGTAGATTCATATAAACACCCAGATACACCTACCAGACACACCTTCATGTTCATAAGACTTCAGCCTTCAAAAAGAATCTGAGAAAAAATAATAATCATTTCAATATGAGGTATTCTAATATAAATGTTTTCAAATAGATAATAGAAAAACAAATGTACTGGTTTATTTACAGGAAACGGAGAAAGAATTTAAAATATTTTCCAAATAGATAATAAATTTAAGATGTAGCCTAAATTATCTGTGATACTTAAAGTCATATTAATAAGTTCACAGACTTAAAAATTATAAATGTCAGCAAGATTACTCTGTGGGGCTCATTCCTAACTCCATCTTTCTTTTTTTTTAAACTCATTTAAAAATTTTTTTTTTAACGTTTATTTATTTTTTTGGGACAGAGAGAGACAGAGCATGAACAGGGGAGGGGCAGAGAGAGAGGGAGACACAGAATCAGAAACAGGGTCCAGGCTCTGAGCCATCAGCCCAGAGCCCGACGCGGGGCTCAAACTCACGGACCGCGAGATCGTGACCTGGCTGAAGTCGGACGCTTAACCGACTGCGCCACCCAGGCACCCCAAACTCCATCTTTCAAAAGCACTTGATAGTTAAGTAAAAATATCACTTCACTAAAAAGTAGTAAAACCCACAATCATATTTGCTCAACTTCTTAGGTGAATTTGTTGGTGGTCTAAGATGTCTGCCAACAAAAGATTTTTTTGTGTTGTGAAGTGACCAAAGGCCAAATGCTAATGGAAATAAAGACCTGATTTGCTCTGAAAGTAGCTCTTTCTCATAATCAATAAGAGATGGCTCAAAGGAAGATAAGGGGAAGTTAATCATAATTTTGCCCATTTATGGAATTTCTAGACTAAAATATCATATTAGATCCTTTTAAGAAGTTAAACCACAATTCCTGGGACAGAGACTTTATTTTGCAGATTTATTGTAATATAGTTTACATACCATATAATTCACACATTTAAAGTGTACAATCTTTAGGTCTATACTTATCTGAGCACCACACTGCTTAGATAACTGGTGCTTTGTACTAGGTTTTGAAATTGTGAAGTGTGAGTATTCTAATTTTATTCATCTTTTTCTTCACTGCTTTGGCCATCCTGGATTTCATACAATTCCGTCTGAATTTTAGAATCAGCTTATCAATTTCCACCAAGAGGCTAGCTGGGAATCTGATGGTGACTATGTTGAGTATTAGATAAATCTGTACAGTTTGGCCATCTTAGCAATTTTAAGTTTTCTAATCCATGCACATGAGATGTTGACTTCGATCTTTAATTTCTTTCAACAATCTCCTGGGGTTTTCAGAGTATGAATTCTGAATTTTGTTTATTCCTTCGTTTTATTATTTTCTGATGCTATTATAAACAAAAAAAATTTCAATTTCATTTTTATTAGTTAGAGATGTGTAGAAATATAACTGGCTTTTATATATTGATCTTGTATCTTCTTACAAGCATACTGAACTCATTTATCAATTCTAATAATATTTTATTAGACTCCCTAAAATTTTATACATAAGATCATGTTATACAAGAGCGGATATAGTTTTACTTTTTCCTTTCCAACCTGAGGTCTTCTATTTATTTTTCTTTCCTAATTGTCCTTGTTGGTAACTCCAGTACAATATTCAAGAGAAATGAGGAGAATGGATATCCTTGTCTTCTGATCTTAGGGGGAAAGTATCTAATCTAGTCTTTCATCATTAAGTATGATATTAGCTGTGGATTTTTCACAGATGCTATTTATCAGCTTGAGGATTTTTATCCTAGTTTGTCACGTTTTTATTTTGAAAAAAATGCTGGACTTCTCTGAAGATTTTTTTCTGTTTATTGAGAAGATCATATGCTTTTTGGTTTTTAGTCTTGATTTTCATGTATTACTTTAATGGGTTTTCAGATGTTAAGCCACCCAGGTGCCCCTAAACCAACTCACATTCTTGAGATAAACACCAGTTAGTTAGCATGGTGCATAGTTCATATTATAGGTTAGTTGAATTGGTTTGCTAGTATTTTGTGAGGATTTTTGCATTTGTATTCATACAAAATATTGGTTTGTAGTGATTGTAGTTTCTTGTTATTGTGAAATTCTGGTGTCATAGTCAAAATGCCCTCACAGTATAAGTTAGAAAATATTTCCTCCTCTTTTACTTTTGGAAGAGTTTGTGAATAAATTATATTAATTTTTCATTAACTGTTGGACAGAATTCACCTGTGAGGCCATCTGGGCCTGTACTTTTCTTTATAGGCAGATTTTGATTACTTCTTCAATTTCTTTACCTATCAATTCAGATTTGTTTATTTCTTTGGAGTTGATTTCAGTAGTTTGTGTCTTTTTGGGAATTTATCTATTTCATCTAATTAATCTGATTTATTGGCATATACCTTTTCATAGCATTCTCTTTTTCCCCCCTGTAAGATCCATAGTAATATTCCCTCTTTCATTTCTGGTTCTAGTAATGTGAGTCTTCTCTCTCTCTTGGTCAATCTAGATAAGGGCTGATTAATTTTGTTGATCTTTTTAAAGAACCAGGTTTTGGTTTCATTGATTTTCTCCATTATTTTTCTATCCTTTAGTTAATTGTTGTTTTTCTCCTTCTTTATTGTTTTTCTATACTCTATTTCACTAATTTCTTCTCTAATATTTACTTTTTTCATTCCTTTTGCTTGCTTTAAGTTTAGTATGCTCTTCGTTTTACCATTGTCTTAAGATGGAAGGTTAGGTTGTTAATGTAACACGTTTCCTCTTCTTTTTTAAAATATGTATTCAATGCTACAAATTTCCTTCTAAGCATTGCATCCCATAAAGTTTGTATTTTGTATTTTTATTTTCATCCCCTTTTTTCCCTTTATTCCCTTAATTCCTTAAATTTCCCTTTTATTTCTTTTGACCCACTGATTATTTTGGAGTGTGTTGCTTAATTCATATATTAGTGAGTTTTCAAATTTCTTTTGCTATTGGTTTCTTTTTTTTTATTTTTATTTTATTTATATATGAAATTTATTGTCAAATTGGTTTCCATACAACACCCAGTGCTCATCCCAAAAGGTGCCCTCCTCAAGACCCATCACCCACCCTCTCCTCCCTCCCACCCCCCATCAACCCTCAGTTTGCTCTCAGTTCTCAACAGTCTCTTACGCTTTGGCTCTCTCCCACTCTAACCTCTTTTTTTTTTTTTTCCTTCCCCTCCCCCATGGGTTCCTGTTAAGTTTCTCAGGATCCATATAAGAGTGAAACCATATGGTATCTGTCTTTCTCTGTATGGCTTATTTCACTTAGCATCACACTCTCCAGTTCCATCCACGTTGCTACAAAAGGCCATATTTCATTTTTTCTCATTGCCACGTAGTATTCCATAGTGTATATAAACCACAATTTCTTTATCCATTCATCAGTTGATGGACATTTAGGCTCTTTCCATAATTTGGCTATTGTTGAGAGTGCTGCTATGAACATTGGGGTACAAGTGCCCCTATGCATCAGTACTCCTGTGTCCCTTGGATAAATTCCTAGCAGTGCTATTGCTGGGTCATAGGGTAGGTCTATTTTTAATTTTCTGAGGAACCTCCACACTGCTTTCCAGAGTGGCTGCACCAATTTGCATTCCCACCAACAGTGCAAGAGGGTTCCCGTTTCTCCACATCCTCTCCAGCATCTATAGTCTCCTGATTTGTTCATTTTGGCCACTCTGACTGGCGTGAGGTGATATTTGAGTGTGGTTTTGATTTGTATTTCCCTGATAAGGAGCGACCCTGAACATCTTTTCATGTGCCTGTTGGCCATCCGGATGTCTTCTTTAGAGAAGTGTCTATTCATGTTTTCTGCCCATTTCTTCACTGGGTTATTTGCTTTTCGGGTGTGGAGTTTGGTGAGCTCTTTATAGATTTTGGATACTAGCCCTTTGTCCGATATGTCATTTGCAAATATCTTTTCCCATTCCGTTGGTTGCCGTTTCGTTTTGTTGGTTGTTTCCTTTGCTGTGCAGAAGCTTTTTATCTTCATAAGGTCCCAGTAATTCACTTTTGCTTTTAATTCCCTTGCCTTTGGGGATGTGTCGAGTAAGAGATTGCTACGGCTGAGGTCAGAGAGGTCTTTTCCTGCTTTCTCCTCTAGGGTTTTGATGGTTTCCTGTCTCACATTCAGGTCCTTTATCCATTTTGAGTTTATTTTTGTGAATGGTGTGAGAAAGTGGTCTAGTTTCAACCTTCTGCATGTTGCTGTCCAGTTCTCCCAGCACCATTTGTTAAAGAGGCTGTCTTTTTTCCATTGGATGTTCTTTCCTGCTTTGTCAAAGATGAGTTGGCCATATGTTTGTGGGTCTAGTTCTGGGGTTTCTATTCTATTCCATTGGTCTATGTGTCTGTGTTTGTGCCATGCTATTGGTTTCTAATTTTGCTCCACTGGTTAGAAAATATACTTTGTTCCTCTCTCTCATCCTTCCTTCCCTCCTTCCTTCTTTCCTTCCTATCTTCTTTTACTTTGTATTATTTCTATCTTTTAAAACTTAGCAAAGATTATTTTATGGCCTAGTGTGTGGTTTATAATGGAGAATATTCCATGTGCTCTTGAGAAGAATGTATATTGTACTCTTGTTGTAGTTTTGTATAGGTATTATATAGATGTTCTATAGATGTTTAAGTAGGTGTTTGTACAGATGTTATACAGTGGTTTACAATGTTCAAATTTTCCGTTTCCTTTTTGATATTCTTTCCCATTCTACCATTATTGAAAGTGAGATACAGAAGTCTTTAATAGTGGATTGTATATTTCTCACTTTATCTCTGTCAGTTTTTGCTTCATGTACTTTTGTATTGTGCTGTAAGTACATATATGTTTATAATACTTATATCCCATTGATGGGTAAACACTTCATCATTATTCAATGTCCCTCCTTACTTATAGTAGTATTTTGGTTTTAAAGTCTATTTTTTATGTGACATTACTACAGCCACAACAGCTTTCTTGTGATTGCCATTTGTATACAATATCCTTTCTCAGTTTTGTATTTTCAATCTATTCTTTTTTTTTTTTTTTTTTTTTTTTGAGAGCGAGAGAGAGCAAGCAGGAGAAGGGCAGAAGAAGAGAGAGAATTTCAAGCAGGGTCCATGCTCAGTGCAGAACCCAGAGCAGGGCTAGAATCCCACAACCCTGGGATCATGACCTGAGCCAAAATCAAGCTGGGACACTCAACCGAATGAGACATCTAGGCTCCTCAATTATTGTTATCTTTCAATATAAAGGGTGTCTCCTGTAGACAGTATATAGTTGGATTTTGTTTTATTTTGTTTTGCTTGTCCCATTCTTACAATCTCTACTGGGTTGTTTTATTCATTCACATTTTAGGATATTTATTATATAGTTGAATTTATGTGTGGCACTTCACTTTTTGTGTTCTGTATGTCAAGTTTTTGGTACCGCTTTAATTTTTTTTTTTTTTTTGTGAGTGATTATTTTTCTAATGTAGTATTTTAATTAATGATTTAATTACTATAATGATATTTTCACTATATTTTTGTAAGCAATGTCAGGGTTGGCTCTAAGGCCTACCAAATACATCTTCATTTATCAGAATCAGCTTCAGATTATACTACCTGAATTCCAGTAAGATAAAGAAATGTTATGATTACAACTATTCTGTTTTCTATCTTTTGTTACGTTATTTTTATGATTATTTTATCTATAAATGTTAAAAACATTTTAACACTGCATTTATAATTATTACCTTATATAATTTTATGTCTCTAAAGAAGCTAAGAGAGGGGCGCCTGGGTGGCTCAGTCAATTGGGTTCAGGTCATGATCTTACTATTAGAGTTCAAGCCCCACTCTATGCTGACAGCTTGGAGCCAGGAGCCTGCTTCAGATTCTGGTCTCCCTCTCTCTCTGCTCCTCCCCTGCTCACATTCTGTCTCTCTCTCTCTCTCAAAAATAAATAAACATTAAAAATATTTTTTAAAGAAGCTAAGAGAAGACAGGGTAGGAAATAATAACTTTTTCCAATTAACCTTATTTATCACATCTGGATATTCTCATTTGTTCCTGTGGCTCTAGTTACTATTTGGAATCAACTCCTTAGCTAAAACAGCTTCTATTTCACTCTCCTCCTTTGTGTTGTTATTGCCAGATATATTACATATCTATATGTTATAGGCCTAATAATACATGATATGCATCATGTTTTATGTAATAGCATTTTAAATCAGTTAAAAGATAAAGGAGGATGGGTGCCTGGGGGCTCAGTCAGTTGAGCATCCAACTCTTGATTTTGGCTCATGTCATGATCTCACGGTTCGTGGGATTGAGCCCTGCTTTGGCCTCCATGCTGACAGCATGGAGCCTGCTTGCAATTCTCTCTCCCTCTCCATCTCTGTCCCTCCCCTACTCACGTACTGTCTCTCCCAAAGTAAATAAATAAATATTTAAAAAGAGAGCAAGAGAGGAGGAGAAATATGCACTTATATTATATTGTACAGTTACATTATTATCTTTACCAGTACTCCTTATAATTTCACATGGATTCAAGTTACTATCTGGTGTCCATTGCTTTTAGCCTGAAGATTTTTCTTTAGTATTTCATGTAAAGTGGGTTTGTTAGCAATGAATTCTCACGGTTTTGTTTATTTGGGGTTATGTTTATTTTGTTTTTAGTTATGACACACGGTTTTGCTCAAATACAGTGTCCTTGATTGACATTTTTTTTCTTTGAGCATGTTCAGTGTTTTATTCTACTTCTTTCCAGCCTCCACTGTTTCTGATGGGCAGCACCAATTAATCTTATTTTAATTTCCATGTAAATTAGAATATTTATTTATTTTTCTCTGTTTGCAAGATTTTCTCCTTATCTTTGGTTTTCAACACTTTTTCTAAGATGTGTCTCATTGTGAATCTCCTTGTACTTCTTCCACTTGGAGTTTGCTGAGCTTCCTGGATTTGCAGGTTAATGTTTTCAATAAATCTGGGGAGTTTTTAGACATTAGTTTTAAAACAGTTTTTCGAATCCTTTCTTTCTTCCTTTTCCTTGTGGTACTCCCATTATGCGTACCTTGGTGTACTTGACAATATCTCATATTTATCTGCATTGCATTTTTCTTTATTCCTTTTCTTCTTAATTCTTATAATTTTCTTAATTCTGCATAATCTTTATCAATCAATTTTGAAGTCACTAATTTAGTTCAAATCTACTGACTTATTTACTTTGGTTATTGTACTTTTCAATCTCAGAATTAAACTTTGGTTCTTTTTCATAATTTCTCTGTCTTTTTTGATTTTGTATTGAAATTGTCTATATGATGCAGCATTGTTACCAAACCTTTCTTTAATTCTTTAGTCATGGTTTCTTTACTTCTTTGAACATATTTATAATGGTTACTTTGAAGACTTTGTTGAATCCCACATGTGCTGCAATCACAGGCAGATTCTGTTGTCCACTTTTTTAAAATTTTAATTTTTTAAATGTTTATTTATTTTTGAGAGAGAGAGAGAGAGAGAGAGTGCAAGCCATGGAAGGGGACAGAGAGAGAGGGAGACAGAGGATCTGAAACAGGCTCTGCACTGTCAGCACAGAGCCCAATGCAGGCCTTGAACTCACAAACCATGAGATCATGACCCAAGCCAAAGTCTGACGCTTAACTAACTGAGCCACACAGGCGCCCCTCTGTTGTCCACTTTTTACCCCTTGTGTATAGAGCATATTTTTCTGTTTTTCTGCAGTTCCAGTATTTTGTTAACTGGAAACTTGAAGTCTACTTTGCCACAGTTACCAACCCCTCTCTCTCACCCCCTGTAGCAAGAAGCCTCTGTTTGTTGCTCCTCAGACAATACAAGCTTGGATAAGCCCCCAATCACTCTGAGATGACAATGATTTTTGCAGGGCTTTCTTTGTCTCCTAAGCACACTCAGGTCCACTACTTATTTTCAACAATGCCCTGGGGCATAAACTGCTTGACAGGCTGATACAACCACATTTGGGATCATTTGAATGTATAGTTCCTGAAGTCCTAGTTTGAGATTTTTTCTGGCCCTAGGAGTACGCTTCCCAGCTGCACATGCGCCTGGTTCTCGCCAGCCAAGTAGCCTACTTGTACTTTAGAGTGTATCTCCAATGAATCTACCCATCTCCTACTAATTGCCTTTCACCATAATCAACACTTTTTTTGATGGCATCCTTCATCTTGAACTCTCCACATTCTATTGCAAATGAAATCAGTCATTATGGAAAGAAATGTGAAGCTCTCTATATTACAGTCCATTTTTTTTCCTACTGCAAAATCTGTGAGCTACAGCTCTGGAGCAAAGGGTGGGAATAACAGTACACTTCTCTCTGAGTAAGACCTCCAATTTAGGAGTTGAATGTTGAATTGATGGGAGAGGGCAAGGCAGTTTTATCAGGTTTTCTGGAATGTTTCTTAATTTATTCAATATATGACTAATGTTTGCTTTCCTTAGAACCATTTTAGAGACTTTGAATGTTTCACGAGGACAATTTCTAGAAACTTAATGTGTTTTTGGTGTTGTTGTGTTTTACATTTCTTCCTAGTTTCACTAGGGAGTGGGTCCACAGAACTCCTTGTGTCATCGTGCTGAAAGTTTTACTTTCAACTTTTATTTCTTTCTTGTTTGCTTTTTCAGGTTTATTTGGGCAGGGAGTTGGAGGCTTGATTTACAAAATTCAGCCATATTATTAAATGAAATGTTTTTACTCTTTTTTTTAAAGCTTGGATGCAGTGAAGGTCACAGAACCAAATAATTATTATTTAAAGACATTAAAAAAAGAGTGACTGGTATGCTGTCATAAATTAATTTGGATCTGGTTAGCTAATGACATAGATTATTACAAGATCTTTTAAGAAAAAGCCAAAGAAATCAAGATAATAGTAGCAGTGAGTTAATTCAGAGTACAATTTTCTGCTTTCCCTAAAATATAAAGGCCTAACTTTATTCTTCAAAGTCAGCAAGGTTGATGCTTATGAAATGTACTATTTTTACAGAAAGTGAATTTATTTCTTTTTAGCAAAAGAATTAAGACTATTTAATCTTATAATTAGTTTCTTAAAATTAATTAGAAAAATATTACTGCCCTCCATACATAACAGAATTTCTATTTATTTTTTCTCTCCTCATGAGTCATTGATTTTCTAGTTTCTAGACTAGTTACTTTCAGTCTGAAATATCTGAAGGTCAAATTATTACTTGGCTACAGAGAACCAAGGATTGAGAAAATGTCTAATCCCATCATAAATAACCTTTCAGAATCCCAATAAGGTATAATAGAAATGATATAAGTAAAAATAAATCCACACACACAGACAGAAGCATATCAAAAATTATTACAAATGGTTGAATTTCAGGGAAAAATGCTATTACAAATACATAATCCCTAGTTACTCATTTTCCCCCAGATTCTTAGATTTAAAGCCAGATTCCTTCATTATTTCTGACCTGATATGAAACACCATCTGGCATGTGCATGTTAAGAGGATTATATGTAAGCAAAATAGATATTTTTTCTCTTTCTGACTATAAGACTTTTTAAAGGCATGCTGATCATTTATCTTGGAAATGTGAATTAGAACAAAACTGATAAAGAGAAAAGATGTTATTTAGTTTATATTTTTTTAATTAAAGCAATTATACATTTAAATATTTTAATTGGCATTCTGTAATTTCACTAAAATTTTAGCCTCATCATTATTTTTCTTGAACAAGATTTTAAAGAGACTCCACAGACCAAAGGGTAAAGTAAATATTTTTATATTTACCCTTGGATGTCAAACACATGTCAAACTGAGTCACACAGTTCACCAAATCTATGTTGGCTAAATTTTCCATACAATAGCAAATATTTATCAGTATACAACATTTTACTTATAATACATGAAGGAATCATATGTGAAAAATATAATATGGCATTGGAATCAGTCTATGATTACTCTTTTAGGTGAGGCATTTCTTCCATTTTTAACATTTACTTGGAATCATAAACTTTTAAAACTAGTAGCTAATGGGTCCTATGGTGAAAAACTTGAACGTTAAAGATAAGATGGCTGAGGTCTAGAAGGTTTATATAACTTATCTAAGGGTCTACCGTCCTTTAAGGAGAAGTTCAGCGTTAGACTATAGGTTGCTAAACTTGTGGTCCATTCTACTTTGGGCTCTACTGTGCTTCTTTTACAAATATGATGAACTACTACTGTCCAGAAAAATCTCACTTTAAAGGTCTTAGGTATTATAGAGTTACCCCATCCTCATGCACACTGGAAACTGAAACTAGGGTCATAGATTCAGAAGTTTTCTTTTTGTGAAATTTTTATCCAAACAATCATACCGGCTAAGCATTTGAGTCTCAAAACATTTCCCAAATATGCAAGCTACTAGAGAAATCTATGATCAAACAGCCAGACAAAACTACCCAATTCAAAAAACAAAACAAAACAAAACAAAACAAAACAGAATGTAATAAAGAATTAGAATAAAGAATAAAAAATAAAGAATTTTCTGAGGTCAATTCACTAGGAAATAAGAGTCAATCATTTCCATTGCAAACATGGGACAACTAAGGTTCATTGGGCTCTACCTTGGTAAAATTACACAAGTAGGAGAGGAGAGAATGAAGGAAGCAGAAAAGAAGGCAAGTCAGCAAACTTGTTTATCAGTCCAATCCTTTATGCTGGGCTATATAAGAAAAATGTGCAAATACTAAAAGTATGGGACAAGGGTATATAGTTACATATACATTTCACATATAGCTATGTACAATATAGCCATCATTTTATTAAAACAAAGCAGCAGAAAAATAATGGAACACTTACAAACTTAAAGTTCTGTAAAGTTTGAGCTACTCTTTCACCTTTTACATACAAGAGCCATCTGTCTTCTGAATTCTGGATGAATATATGTGCCACTGGAAAACATTAAAATGGTTTTGCAAAGTGCATTTGCTGCTGTTACGGTGTGCCTGCCAAGAATACTATCGACTAAGACAACATTTATAAAGCCACTGTTTATGCTGAACTAGCCATGGTACAGAATGGTTTAATCACTCTCATTCTTTAGGCTCAGGGATCTGAATTTCAGCAGAATAGAGAAGTTCTGGCTTTGAAGACAAAGGTTATTATGTCATCAGCTTCTGGGGCTCACTAATTCCAGTGACGACATGGTTCTTTGTAATTTATTTTCATTTTATTTTATAACTGATGCCTGTTTGCCTTGCGGACCACAGGACAGAAACAACAGCAGAGCATGCTACCAACTGTTTTCTCAACTTGAAAGAACTAAAGATAGAGGCTGACAACACTAAGGACAAAGACTAAGTTGTTGCTGGATATACTCTGATACATGGGCCAATTCCTATTGCAACATTCTCTAAATTAATGCAAAAAATTATTTTATATTACTGTAATTTTAATACTATAACATTCAGAAGTGGTCCGCATGCTGTAATGGGGAGTTTCACCTCATTATTGTTTTGTAAAACCAGACTCTAATTTGAAAAGGCATTGCATTTAGTATGAATAGTCTGAAAACATCTTCAGGGCTATGTTGACAGCATACAAGTGCATGTGTACAAATATAAACATGCACACACACAGTACACTACTACACTGGGTGCATCACGAGGAGGGCGATCCAGAGGGTGCTACTGCCTCTGCCTCTCGGTTTCTGCTCAAGTCATGATCTAACGGTTCATAAGATTGAGCTCCACATTGGGCTCACAGCTGGCAGTGTGCAGCCTGCTTAGGATTCTCTTCTTCTCTGCGCCGTCCCCTGCTCGTGTGCATGTGTGCTCTCTCGCTCTCTCTCTCTCAAAATAAATAAACATTTAAAAAATCCAACTTCCCTTCTGTCTGAAAACTCATTATTCTGTCATTAACAAAGAGGACTACAGTTTAAAACTGCTCGGCATCCGTTTGTTTTTTTTTTGTTTTGTTTTGTTTCTATGTGTGTTTTAAAATATTTTCCTATGGGAACGCTTGGGTGGCGCAGTCGGTTAAGCGTCCGACTTCAGCCAGGTCACGATCTCGCGGTCCATGAGTTCGAGCCCCGCGTCAGGCTCTGGGCTGATGGCTCAGAGCCTGGAGCCTGTTTCCGATTCTGTGTCTCCCTCTCTCTCTGCCCCTCCCCCTTTCATGCTCTGTCTCTCTCTGTCCCAAAAATAAATAAACGTTGAAAAAAAAATTAAAAAAAATAAAAAAAAATTAAAATATTTTCCTATGAATGATGACAATGAATTCAAAAGAAGAACATTTAGGATTACATATGTATACCTATACATATATGGAAACACATATATAATATGATTTTTATATTTGTGTATATATATCTATATATAGATATATATAGATATATATACAGACATGCATATAAATGTTTTAGAATAGTAATTAAGACTTGAGAGAAGGCTTAAAATCATTTATACTCATTCTTATATTTTATAAAGGAGAAAACCAAGATGCATAGTGTAAAAGTATAACTTTATACTTCACAAAACAGGGGCAAGAATGCATTTTATATTACACCATACACTTAATTATCTTCTTTAAAAACAAAATTTGATTATTTATTTTCTAAAGATACTACTTTTACTCATTCTACACTATTTGACTTGTTTATAAATTTACTTGTTTATAAAATTATTACTACTCATACATGGATATGCATACATATACACATATATTATACAGATTTATAGATATCTCATTTATTCCTTTCATTCTATGGAATTTACACCATAATAGAAATGCAAGAAAATCAAGTCATCCAGGAATATTCTTTGGGTTAATTTTTAGCGACTATTTCTTCATAAGTAACTAACTAAAAAATGCTTTTATCTTCAATGTTCAATTTCAATGACTGTCATTCATTCCTGAGAAAACTACCTCTAAATGAAAAGTTGTTTAAAAATTTTAAGAATTAATTGTAGTGGGATAAAGTATATGTATTCCATCCCAAGCCAAGATAACCAGATAATTTTTGTTATTAGAAAAAATAAAATAACCATAGATTTATATGTAATAAATGATAATTCAAAAGTAAATAAATATAGTATGCATATAAAATGTAAGGTACTGAGGTTTTATTTTTCTTTGCCAAAAAACAATACAACTTCATTGTGAGACATAGCTGGTGGAGCAGGTATAAAAGTGAATTGATTCTTGAAAAGTTCATTCTTGCTACACCAGTTTTTTTCAGTATACATATACTTAACATATGTGGGTTCATGCTTCTCCTATACTAAAACTGGAATTAAAATGCAGTCATAGAGGTTGGAGATTTTTGGTTCTATATGTGAGGAGCTTGGAAGCCATCACTCTGTCCTAACAACAAGTAAAAAGCCAAACAGACTGAAAAATCAACAACGCTTCTTGGATCCATGTGAGGGAAAACACAGGGCAAAGTATGTCCTTCAAGACTGGAGACAAAGACAGGCAAATATAGGGAATCCAGGCTCACCTAGGCTGGCTCAATTTACAGGCAAACCTACTGTGGGTACCAGTGCTGGGGTAAGCCTGAACTGTAATTGATGAACTGCTAGAGTTCAATGCAGACAAGCCTCAGAGTTAAAAAGCCTCAAGGAGAGACAGTCAGAGGGAGTCACCACAATAATGTGAGATTTACTTCCAGGTGCTTGATCAGATTCCCGCAGTAAATATCAGAAAAATTCCCTCAGCCTTCTTGCATACTGGGGGCGGGGGACGAACCATTTAAAAATATACCAGAGCATTCTGTTCCTTTTAACAAGGCGTGCCTTCAGGGGAAGACAACAACAGCCTAACCCTGCTACAATATTATCAGAGCCTAACTGACCTAGGGAAGGGAAATACCCAATTCCAGCCAATTCTAGATGAAGAGTAAACACACACACACACACACACACACACACACACCCCTAAGAAATACTACTGAAATTCACAGTCCAGAGGCATAGGCTTGCTAAAAGATGGAGACCTAATTATAGGACCATAGAATGCTCCCTTCCCACTACACCCCACCACCACATTGCTAAAGGCCTATTTACAGCAGTTCATTTTAAGTGGCATATCATGTCCTGCTCTCAAGAAAAATTTACAAGAAGGCCACAGTTTATCCTGTTTCTCTCTGATGGATCCAAGAAGAGTTGTTGATTTTTCAGTCTGTACAGGTTTTTATTTGTTGTTACGGCAGAGCAAAAAGCAGAAAACAAAACGTGAAGAGACAGAGGAAGGATCAGGACCACATATTCAGGGATGTAGAAATGATCAGAACAGGAATCTAAAACAACTATGATTAATATGTTAGTACTGCAATGTAGACAGCATGTAAGAACCAAGAATTTAAGCAGAAAAAATGAAAATCCTAATAAATAACAGATAAGAAATACTAGAGATTAAACAAAACCCACTGTAACAGATTTGAAGAATGCCTTTTTTGAGTTTATTAGTGGACTGGATATGGTTGAGAAAAGAATCTCTGAGCAAAGACTGAAAAACATAGAACAATATATAAAGACTATAGGACAACTACACAAGGTGCAACATACATGTAATGGTAACATCAGAAAGGGAAGAAAAGTGAGAAAGGAACCAAAGAGATATTTGAAGACTGATAATTTTCCAAGTTAATGCCAGAGACCAAATCAAAGATACAGAGAGCTCACAGAACACTAAGTAGGATAAATGCCAAAGAAAGTATACCAACAGATGTCATTTTCAAATTATAGAAAATCAAAGACAAAAAAATCCTGAAAGAAGGCCGAGGAAAAAAAATACCTTACCTACAGAGGAACAAATATAAGAATCATACCTGACTTTTCCTAAGAAACCATGTAAACAAGAAAAGAGTGAATGCAATATTAAAGTGCTGAAAGAAAGCGAAAAAAAAAAATATATCAAGCTAGGATTCTGTATCCTGAAAAATTACCCTTCAGAAATAAGGGGAAAATAAAGACTTTCTTACACAAATGAAAATTGAGGGAATTTGTTGCCACTACACCTGCCTTGCAAGAAATGTTAAAAGAGAAGTGGTTTAGAGAAAAGAAAACTAATATAGGTAAGAAACTCAGAAACTCAGAAACTCTGCGCTGACAGCTCAGTGCCTGGACCCTACTGAGGTCCTGTGTCTCCCTCTCTCTGTGCTCCTCCCTCTCTGCACTCTCTCTCTGTCTTTCAAAAATAAACAAAACATTAAAAAAATTAAAAAAAAGAAAAATATGAGCAAATTAAATCTAAAATAAGCAGAAGAAAACAACTAATATGAGTTGAAGCAAAAAAAAAAAAATCAGTGAAATTGAAAACAGGAAATCAACAGAGAAAAATCAATGAAATCAAAAGCTGTTTCTTTGAAAAGATCAATAAAATAAGCTTCTAGCCAAGCTAACTAAGAAAAAAAGAAGAGAGGATACATATTACTAATATTAGAAAATGAAAAAGGGGCATCCTACAGATGCCATAGAAATTAAAAAGATCATAAAGGAATACTATAAACAACTCTGTGCTCCCAAATTTGATAACATAAGTGAAATGTACCAGTTCCTTTAATACAGTATCTGTCAAAACTCACACAAGAATAAACAATTTATATCTAATAAATATATTGAAATTATAATTAACAATCTTCCAAAACACAAAAGGCCCAGATTGGTTCAACAGTGAATTTAACCAAATATTTAAGAGAGAAATATATCAATTTTCTCCAGTTTCTTTCACAAGATAGAAGCAGAGAGAATATTTCCTAACTCATTCTATGAGGCCAGCATTACTCTAACACCAAAGCTAGACAAAGACATTACAAGACAACTATAGACCATGATCTCTCATGAACTTAGGTTTAAAAAAAAATCTTTAACAAAATGCTAGCAAACTGAATCCAAAAAATTATGAAAAAATTGTGCAATATGTCCAAATAGGATTTATCCCAGTTATGAAGGGGTGGTTTAACATTTGAAAATCAATTACTGTATTCAAAAAAAAGAAAATCTCATGACCATATCAATAGATTCAGAAAAAGCATGTGACAATATCTGACACACATTCCTGGTAAGAATGCTTAGTACACTAGGAGGGACACAGTACACAGAAGGGAACTTTCTCAACTTTAAAGACTATCTATAAAAAACCTACAGCAAACATCAAATTTAAAGGTGGGAACTCAGAACTTTCTGTCAAAGATCAGGTACAAGACAAGGGTGTCCACTTTCACTACTCCTTGTCAACATAATACTGAAAGTCTTTCCTAATGAAATAAGACAAGAAAAGGAAAATAAATGGTATACAGATGGGAAAGGAAGACATAAAACTGTCTTTGTTTTCAGATTATATGATCATCTACAGAGAGAATCTGAAAGATTTCACAAAAACAGCATGAGTGGGGGGAGGGGGGGCAGAGAGAGGGAGAGAGAGAGGATCCCAAGCAGGCTCTGCACTACTGGTACAGACCTGATGCGGGACTTGCACCCACGAAGCCGTGAGATCATAGCCGGATATGAAACCAAGAGCAGGACTCTTAACTGACTGAGCCACCCAGGCAGCCTGAGAAGATATTTTTAATAAATGGTGCTGGAACAACTGGACGACCACATCCAAAAAAAAAAAAAAAAATCTAGACAGAGATCATATACTCTTCACAAAAATTAGCTCAAGATGGATCATAGACCTAAATGTAAGATGCGTAATTATAAAACTTCTAGAAGGTAGCATAGGAGAAAACCTAGATGACCTTGGGAATGGTGGTACCTTTCAGACACAACCCCAAAGACACGATCCACAAAATGACCTTGGGAATGGTGATACTTTTCAGACACAATCCCAAGGATGTGATCCATGAAATAAGTAACTGAAAAAGCTGGGCTTCATTAAAGCGAGTATCAAGAGAATTAGAAGATCACCACAGACTGGGGAGAATCTATTTGCAAAAGATATATCTGATAAAGGACTATTACCCAAAATGCACAAAAAACTCTTAAAACTCAACAATAAGAAAAAAATCTGATTAAGAAATGGGCCAAAGATCTTAACAAACCCCTCTACAACAACAACAAAAATACTCCCATAATAAATAAGCCTATGGGAAGATGCTCCACTTTTTACGTTATCAAGCAAATGAAAATTAAAACAACAACGAGATACCAAAATCTGAAATAATGACAACATAAATGCTGAAAAGAAAGTGGAACAGGAACTCACATACATTGCTGGTGGGAGGGCAAAATGATTTTCCCACTTTGGAAGAGAGTTTACCAGTTTCTTATAAAACTAAACATACCCTTCCCATACAATGCAGCAATAATGCTTCTAGGCATTTGTCAAAAGGAGTTGAAGACTTATGTCTGCACATGGATGTTTCTAGCAGCCTTATTGATAAGTGCCAAAACTTGGAAGCAAGCAAGATGTCCTCCTGTAGGTGAATGGATAAACAAACTCTGGTACTTCTAGACTATGGATAATTATTCATACTAGAAACAAATAAGCTATCAAATCATGAAATGATATAGGAGAAACTTAATGGATATTACTAAGTGAAAGAAGACACTCTGACGGGCTACATACCACAGGATTCTAACTAGTATGATGTTATGGAAAAGGCAAAACTATGGAGACAGTTAAAACATCTGTGAAAACATCTGTGCAATACTATAATGGTGAATACATGTCATTATATACTTGTCCAAACTCACAGAACATACAATACCAAGATGAACCCTAATGTAAGTTAGGGATGTTTAGTAATTACGATGAGTCAGTGTAGGGTTATCTATTAGACAAACCACTCTGAGGGAGGATTTTTTTTAAATAGTGAATGCCTTTTTGTAAAATTTATTTTTAAAGAGAAAGAGAACGGGAGCAGGGGAGGGGCAGAGAAAGAGGGAGAATCCCAAGCTCGAACTCACGAAACTGTGAGATCGTGACCTCAGCCAAAATCAAGAGATGCTTAATTGACTGAGCCTCCCAGGCACCCCTGATGGGAGATATTGATAATGGGAAAGGTTCTGCATGTGTAGAGAGAATGGGGGACATGGAAAATCTCTGTATCTTCCTCCCAATTTTGCTGTAAACCTTCATTAAAACTGCACTAAATGTTTAAAGAAAATATTATTAGGCCAGAAAACATTAGGACAAAACAAATGCATAACACATGACTGCCCTGAAACTGAAGGACTAGACTGAAGTGTTGTAAGAGATGCTTCCTCTTTATTTTCTCACTTGGCAAATTCACACAATTCAAATTTATTTCATATGATTTATTAGAAAATGTGACTTCTCAGGGAGCCTGGGTGGCTCAGTTGGTTGAGCCTCCAGCTTTGGCTCAGATTATGATCTTGTGGTTTGTGGGTTCAAACCCCACACCAGGCTTTGCCCTGACAGTGTGGAGCATGCTTCAGATTCTCTCTGTGCCCCTCTCCCACTCTTGCACGCACTTGCGCACTTTCTCTCTCTCTCAAAAATAAACATTAAATTTTTTTTTTTAAAAAACATTGTGACAAAATTGGTTAAGTGCATTTTTGCCTAAAATACTAATGTCAAGATAATACTTCTTATGGTCTAGTTACTTGGTGAATTTTTTGGGAAAAAGTTATTTCTTCTAGAAAAGAAAGGAAATCTTGTCTGAAAAATGGTATATATTTTCAAAAGTTATGATAAAAAGTCATTAATGGAAGAATTATTATGTGAGGTAATCTGTAAAGTCAAAGGTCCTCCACAAATTAAGAAAAAGGAGTAGAAATTAATGACATCCAGTTAAGATAGAGCAATAACAAAATGATTTCAAGTGAAAAATGGGTAGAGCCAAAGAATTAGTGTAACATTAACAACTTTGTTACATTTTATTATAGCAACACAGATTCACAAGTATTTTAAAATGTTAAACTTCAGAACAAATTTGTTACATCAGTATATCACCCTCACTAGTATTATCTCTTTTTATTCTCTTTGATGTTTATTTTCCTCATTTCAGTTCCTCTAAAGAACCAATCTCCTCGATGCATTGCAACTCACAAATGTTATTTTATATGTCTGGAAAATGACGCTGTCCATAATTACTGCTAGTTCCAAATACCTCAGGGCAGTTTTCCTTCCTCTCCCACCAGATAAGATATGTCTCCAACATGTAGGTGTATTACAAGTATCTTTACAGCAATTAAATAATTACTATGTAATTATTTGTATCTTCATTACTATGTTGTAATCTTCCTAGAGGACCCCTGTCTAGTCTCTTTTGTTCATTCTAGGTTGACAAATTAGATTAAGCGAGAATCTATTGTTGAATTACTATTCAGGTGATGCCATATTTCCTGATAATACTTTATTAACAAAACTACTCAATAAAAAAGTACTTAATCAGCATATTGAAGAAGTGACTATATCAAAACTTCATAAAAAATTGCTATAGAATAGTTCAGCATATTGTAAAATTAATTAAATTTTGTCACGTGTATATATATTTGTATGTGTATTGTGTATATATTTGTACATACGTTGTGAATATATGTTTGTGTTTGCATACACCGCCCCCCCCCAACACACACATATAGTATCTTGGTATAGAATGGAAAGTAATTTTCTGCTATCCAGGAAAAAAAAGTTGCTTAAAACTAACTACTGTATTATATTCCTTGACAATGCCTGAAGATTCACTATATTGTGATATTTATCAAAAACAATGATGTTTACTGGTTTTGAAAGAGGAAAGGGAAAAGTCTAGTTGATGTGCAATTTTAAAGTTTCTAAGGAAAAGAGTATACAGTGTTCGAAGTATATTGATATTATTAAAATATCTTATCGATTTATCAAGTCTGCCTTATAATGTTCAACTTAGCCTAAGCTCCATTCTGAGTTTGAGAGAAGTTGTTGACTTTTATTGACTTTTCTATTAGTGTTTCTATTCTAAGAGATCCTAGGATTGTTTTCATGCCACACCAATCTGCCAGGTGCTTATTTCCTGTAGACCACTGCCCAAATTATTCTTCTGGTCCATTCCACCTAGCTCTGGACCACTTATTCAGACTGTTGTATTCTTTCTGTATCAATTTGCTTTTCCTTGGATTACCTCCCATGTATGATAAAATGAAATAAGTATTTAAGAGAAGGGAATTAAAAGAAGAAAAGTAAAAGTTTAAAGTGGATATGAGATATTCCCTTATCAGCTTTGCCTTTCCAGGAACCCCCTGTGTATGGGTTCTCTTTATGCTCAATGCTTCAGTGCTTTGGAGTTTTAAGAGCCATGTGTCCACAGTAGACAAACGACTGCTCAAAATTCCTTCCTTTCTAAATCCAGAAGAAGCTTGGGAGAAAAGAAGAGTTCTTCCCCTCAGTAGTCCAAGGCTGACTTTTTTTTTTTTTTTTTTTTTTTTTGTGAACTTGGGATAATCGACAGTATGATTATGCCTTGTTATAAGAGAAAGTCCCCATCCTACCATATAAGGTGATCCAGACCATGGACACAGAGGCAAGATAATCTTTAAAGTAGACCAGATGCTTTTTAAAATGTGTGACTCAATCTTATCCTACCTGGCATGTAGCATCAATATGACAGGGCCAGCTCAACTTCCTAATTAGGAAAGCAAAAACCTAGCTTCTTTAAGGGCATAGTGCTGCTAAGGAAGCAGGTGAGATACATTAAGAAAACAATATTTACTGTAAAGTGTCTAATTATTTTACTAGTTGGAAGGTTTATCTCAAAGCCATACAGAGGTACCTCTAAGACTAAAAGGCACTTTGATTAAAGTGGCAACTCCCAGAATGATCACTGTATCTGCTTGAAGGCTAAATTCCTGGCTTTATCTTGTAAGGAAAAGTTCTTTAGAAGCTCTAAGAGATCAATTTCCAAACCTCCAACAATTTTAAGATCTAGACTACATCCAGAGCAACAGGAAGAATCTGCTGGCCACTTTAAAATAGCATTTTGTCCTTGCTGCACAAAGACAACTCAAGTTTATTATTCATACTTGATAATGCGCCTTAATGGTTGCAAAAAGGAAGAGTGATTTCTCGAGGTGTCTTGGCTAGAGTCGGAAGACGGGGGGTGTACATGAAGGACATTCAAGACACTGCAAGCCTGTGTATGAAAAAAGACTTGCCTTAAGCTATGTGCAGGCAAAGAAAGAAGCAAAAGGACATAAAAAGGAAATAGTGGGGAAATGGTTTTTTCAGACAATTCTCCACCCTAGTCTGGTTAGCCAATGACAAGTGGCACTATCTGAAGAGACTCTAAGTACAGAACTGTGTAAAATTCTCTCTGTGTCCTTCTTTTTTCTTGGTACTTTATATCTCAGCCAAGGAGGATGTTCACATTTGCTATTTTGTAAAGCAAGAATGTGGTTTCTTCTTTCACATAAATTGAGTCACAAAATTTTCTTCTTGATGTCCCTTTGAGCCTCAGGCCTCATTTTTCACCACTCTGAGTTCCAAACTTAGCAAGGTAAATGCTCTCACTTCCTCCTTCCGTTTCCTCAGCAAGGGTGACAGGGTGTGACTGGGAAAAATCCTACCCCAGCAGAGGTCCATACTGCTCACTATTAAGTATTCTTAGGAGTACGGTGTCTGAATCCCTGAGGTGAAGGTAATAAGGTAGGAATGCATTTACATCCACTGAAATAAATGTTCTCTGGTACTCTATAAGTGGCCTATGGATGATGATCACTATCTAAGAACACTAAGTCAAAGTTATGGTGAGGTGGGAGGGAGGCAGGTAGTCTCAGAAGAAAATTATCTATATAATTAAGAACTAAACTTCATGGTGCCTGGGTGGCTAAGTGGGTTAAGCTCCCAACTCTTGATTTTGGCTCAGGTCCTGATCCCAGGGTCATGAGTTCGAGCCCTGCATCAGGCTCTGTGCTGGCAGTGAGGAGCCTGCTTGTGAGTGTGAAGTCTAATATTTGCAAATACACAGATGTATTTTATGATTCTTAAACTACTTGGCCCTATCTTAGCAATATCTCCCCTGCTAAAATAGCCTTTTCTTGAAAACATGAACCATGCGTTGCTAAGTCAAGTACTTACTATAAATATTTTTTCCAGTGATATAAATGCTCCAAATGCCAAATAGATTTCTAGGAATAAAGATAATATTTTGAAAATAGTTTCATGTGAGTGGATTGTTTATGCAAGCATAGATTTAATAATCTGAATCCAAACACTATAAACCAGTCTAAAATATCCTCATTATATTGTACCACCCTATTCAGTTTTTATCAACACTTATGCCCATGGAAAGTTACTTCCTATTAATACTTTTCCACTAGCAACAGTAAAATCCCAAGGGACTTAGAAAAGGTGATGGAGGGGGTGTATGCCCAATCTTGTATCACTGCAGTATTCACTTTAAAGCAATGTAATCCTTTTCTGTTTCTGCCCCAACATTTCATAATTATGTCATTTTACAAGAATTGTGTAATTTACATAACCACCTAAATTGTCATAATTGCTAGAAAGTGCTGAAAAAGCATACGTTAGGCATTTCAGATTCATTTCTGCTCTGTGTTTTAAACTCATTTGAAATGCCTTTTGCATAAAAATTCTTTTGGTCAACAAAAAAGTAGCTTGGGTGTGATTTGGAAAGAACTATGTCTTCTCTGGCTCAAGCCCTGTTCTCCTCCTCTTCTTCCAGGAGCCCTGTGCCAGGTGAGGCCCAAGGTAAAGAATCCTCTGCTCTTGATTTTACAGAAGAGACTGAGACCCACAGAAGTCAGCTGACTTAATCTGAGTACAACACAGGCCATCTCCACAGTCCAACTTAGAGCCCCACTTTTTTCTAACTTACATATTTTGTTCGCTGTCCCACTGCACTTAGGAAAAGGAAAAAGGAGATAAAAGAATGGAATGGTCTCTCCACAGTTTTCTCAGCATGCCATTTCCATTATAATTATCTTAACCATCTGTTTTGCTTGGAACAGGCAAAAGAATTTGATATTAAGAAAGTAAACTGTCATGCTGTACAGCAGAGAAGGGCTTCAGAAATGAGAACCTATTTCAGGATGCAAGAGAGAATATCAATTTTATCAGAGGCTTCACCACCACTGGTGAAGCAGAATGCTGATATCTGATTATTCCTTTTGGAAAATTAGTGGCTTATAATTTTATAAATAAAATTTTACAACTAAAAATCATTGCATCATATTGTAAATGATAGTTGCTAAAAGTGTAATCAGGACACATGTGAAGTAAAACATCACTAAATAGTTAAGCATATTTGAAAATGCCAACTATTTTTTTTTATCTAACCCTGCTTCAACTTCTCCTCTAAAAAGCTAACCTATCCTATTGTACTTAAAAGACAATGTATTAATATTTAGCTTCCTGAAGCTAATTTGACTGTTATATGAAGCTATAAAGTTTTGTGGCAATATAAGTAATATGTATAAATAGCAAATCACATTTCTGGCATTTTTTTTTTAATTTTTTTTTTCAACGTTTATTTATTTTTTGGGACAGAGAGAGACAGAGCATGAACGGGGGAAGGGCAGAGAGAGAGGGAGACACAGAATCGAAAACAGGCTCCAGGCTCTGAGCCATCAGCCCAGAGCCCGACGCGGGGCTCGAACTCACGGAGCGCGAGATCGTGACCTGGCTGAAGTCGGACGCTTAACCGACTGCGCCACCCAGGCGCCCCACATTTCTGGCATGTTTATTTCTTGCATGTGCACACATAGATGGATACACACACTGCACCCAACACACACACACACACACACACACACACACACACAATTTGTGATACTATTAATGCAGACGGATGTTCGAAATGGGATACATAAAAAATAAGCTCATTTACTTATCTGATAATTTTTTTCTTAAAAGTTACCGCAAAATATGCATTTGAATCCTTATTTAAAATAGAATTTAAAGAATGATACACCTGTTTTGCAGTTATAGACTTCTCAAATTATAGATTATTTGAAAGAACCAGTAATACTTCATATTCATCATTTAAAGTGAATTACAATTTTTGCAATACACCCAAGCATCAGAATAAGTAATTAGCAACAGAAAAGGCAGCTTATCATTTCCCAAAATAAGCAAGAAAAACAGAGCAGGTTTTTTTTAAATGAAGAAAGTATTCAATTCAATTAAGAAAGAAAAGGAATAATAAATTATTATTTCTTTCCCCCACATTGGGAAAATAGTAGCACAGCTAGAAGAAAACAAAGGCTCTTTGAACAGCAATGTCTTTCAGAACATAAAACTTATCATAATGATTATAAATAAGAAAAAAAGAAAAACATATACATTATGATAAAAGGACAATTTTGAGTCTTCAATAAAAATCAAATTGAGAAGCAAATTTTATATGGCTGATCGATATAACATAGTGCTCTTATTTTAGCCAAATAATTTTAGAAATGTTGGAAAATCTTCATCTGAAAGAAACAAACTTTAAGTTCTAAAAAAATTCTAAAAACCAAAGCAATTACACTTTTCCCAACTATGAATTATATAGGAGAAAGAAACAAATTCTAAATTTTTCTTTTCTGACACTTATCAAAAGACATATCAACCAATGAGTTGAAACACTTAAGCCAATTCAATGCTTTTACTAACAGTACAGTAGCTTGATCAAATCTCAAAACATTGAAATTAAATGGGAAAAAAATTTTAGTGAAAACAAGCATGAATAATATTAAATACTTTCAGAATTTAACATTTTTTCCTTCTGACCTCTGTTGTCTTTTCTTAAGTCTTAATGTAATATTTTTCCTCCATTTATCCTCCTTTTCTTAACTTTTTGGCAATATTATAGAGAACGAATAAATCAATAAGGTGTGCTAGCCCTAGGAATCAGTCTGGAATACAAAGAAATATCTTACTGAGATTTCTTACATTTATTCTCTTCTCATAAATAATGTTCATTTTTAAGCCATAAGTCACATCCTACAGTCTAGCATTGCACTTAACTCACACTTTCCTACATTAATCATTCACAATCTTTGCTGTTTCAAATATATATGTATATAAATGAAAATATTATGTATGTATATATATACATATACATATATGATGACATATGTATAAGTAAAAAATAAGTTGAAATGAACTCCACTGAAACAAAGAACACAGATATGAATGGCATGCTCAATTTGTTCATGCTTTTCTTCTTTCCTTCCTACTTTCCTTCCTTCCTATTATTTTTGATTACCTTCTGGTTTGTGTATGGTCTTATTTTTTGTTGTTTTCCTTCAAGTGGCAGCTGTGAAAGTGCTAACAAATGAGGCACTTTTTTTTTAAGATAGTATGTTTCAACCACTAATATGCCTGAGTAGGTAAGTAGCCATGAATATGAGAAAATGTTATCTTGAATAGGTGTAAGTAATATATAATTCACTTCTCCTAATATTTTATAATTATTCAAGATAATTTTTAAAAAATTCCATTTGAATTTTAATTCATATAGGATTCATAGCAATTTACCTCAGATATTTAAACAAATTTAACATTTATTCATTTTTGAGAGACAGAGAGAGAGAGACAGAACATGAGTGGGGGAGGGGCAGAGAGAGAGGGAGACACAGAATCTGAAGCAGGTTCCAGGCTCTGAGCTGTCAGCACAGAGCCCAACCTGGGGCTCAAACTCATGAACTGGGAGATCATGATCTGAGCTGAAGTCGGATGCTTAACCAACTGAGCCACCCAGGTGCCCCTACCTAAGGTATTTTGAATAAAAGTCAGAAATAGGTCTGATAAAACTAAATCATTTGCAGGGAGGAATCAACCATTTGGTACCTAAGATAAGGAACAAGCCATTCAAAGCATCAATAACTTGGCAACAAAAATTAGAAATTATCACCATTTTAGGTTCACCCTTTTAAGATGATATAAAAACAAGTTTTTTTTCCTCTCACATATTTATTTTTCTTGATAATCTTTGTAGACTTTAGTGAATGTTAATCATTCATTCAAAATTAATTTAAACACAAAACGCAATCAAGAATTCTGTGGTCCCTACTAGAGTTTATAAGCATTACAGGTTATTTTTATTGCTACATATGTCACCAAAACCTAACAAAATAATTTTGATGTTAACACATTCTGAATGTATCTATTACATTGATTAGCATCCTCTATATACAACCATATGATAAATACATCTCAGAGGTTGGTAAAAGAAAAAAGTTTCTCTTAAATCCATGAACTTCCTTTTATCAGAGAAAAAGCTTAATAAAAATTGTGTTATTTTTGCCTTTTCCAAGGGCTTAACTACAATAAGTTTTCTTGGAGTGCATGTTCTAATTTATTAAGAAGGAAACTTAGTCATGCTACCTCAAATAAACATTCTTAAAATAGTACAGGACAATGTGTCAAAATTTTATCTTCTGGGGGAGCAGAGAAATGGAGGTGAACTTGAACCCAGTCAGGGGAGTTACAGGCAACATTCTCTATGTTGGGTATCTGGACAGAGGTGCATCGATCCCCGTGTCCTCCAGAGTCTCCTTGACCAATCTCCCTGGATTAGGCTGATGGGTGAGAACATTCCTAACATTACTGCTACTGGCTAGGAAGTCCTTGTGAGCCACGAGACATGTACCATCCCTGCTAATATTAAACTAGAGGAGACAAGTATCTCCATGTGTCAAACTCAACTGAGTCACAGTAAGATGAAGAAAGTATATACCCACACCTGTTGTTCTCCCCGATGGATAGCTGTATAGAAGCCCCCAAAATCACCTAATTAATTTCACAATGATACAACGCTATAGTTTATGGAAGTGGATTCATCATATAATGGTGGGAATTAACAGTTCCCCCCCTTCTCAACTCTCTGCCATTTTATCTTTCATTATGGTCTCTTTATTCCTAGTTTAAAGTTTTTCAACTGTGTTACATCTGTATTTTTTACTGTAAATCTTGAAAATCTTTGGAAATGGGTATGGTCTAACTTCACGTACAATAATAAGCTTAACAATGCCTGAACTATTATACTAATCAGAGACCTTGTTGGAGAGGAGAAGGAGAAAATCCAAGAGAACTGCACACAGTAGGTATCACAAAATGACTATTATAGCTATTATTAGTTGAATAAAATCAGAATTATATAGGTTTATGGAAAAGTAAACATAGAATACGTGACTTAAGACAGTGTAATTGCTAGTAAGAACATACATCCAAGCAGCAGTTGAGTACTATATGAAGAAAATATTAGTGGATAAACTACATATTATACCTACATATACCATTTAATTTTTAGAAGCTGGTTGAAGTATCACAGGGAATACAGCCTAAGAAAGTTAGCATGTTTTGTATTCAGTCTTAAATTTTTTTCTTTTTTTTTTAAACTTGTCAAAAGGAGAGAGAGACATATAAAGCAATGATTACATTACAGTGAAGAAGGATTTTGTTTTGTCAGCAATAGAGCGTCTTCCAAGGGAGATAGATGAATGCCCACTCCCAAAACCTAACTTTGTAACTGCTTTTGCTGTTTGTTTCCTCTCATTCATTTTGCATCCGTGTTAGGCTTGCATCTGTTTATGTACTTGTCTATTATTCATCTACAGGATAACTGCTCAGCAGTCGTTACTTCCTTTCATATCTTTTCTGCATCTTTTGTTTCCATGGGTTGTTTTGGCAATAAAACCAAGAAAAGGGTACAAAGCTTATAAAAAAGTGCAGTTGGAACATCATGTTTTTACAGCTCCAGGAACATTATTGCTGATTTCAAAAAGTTTAAAAAAAAATGTTAAAATGTATTCGGCAAAGTTTAAAGCTCCTAGGTATGATAAATTTGAAATTTTGAGAGAATGGAATTTAAAAAGTGTTTTCTAAAATAGCTCACTACTTTTTGATCTTTACATGGCAGACTGCCTTGTGCAATTTTCTGTAGACTGTACATTTTAATACCAAAATCTCAAGCAATGCAGTCGCCGTAATTCCTTACATTTATGTAACACTTTGTAATTTTATTATGTGTTTACTCATTCATTATGTCCTCTGATCTTCCTAGGTAGATAATTAGCACTTCCATTTTAAGAATAAAAAAAGGAAAGTAACTATATTAAATTATGTGCTAAGGTCAAAAGGTCAATGAGTCTCTGAGCCTAGACCAGAACCTACATTTACCTGACACCCATTCAGCCTGGTGTGTGCTAGAAGAATCCTCACAAAACAGATTTGCCCCAGACTTTCTATAGGCCCAAGGTGGTAAAATATAAACTGGGAATATTAGACTATGTAAGTCTAGCTCTGTATGTGATTTTTAATTATTAATGTGTTCCTAAAGCCAGTATGATTTTGTTGGTAATTAAAGTCTATCACTCCAGAATACAAAAAATTTGCCTTCTATATCAGAGGGTTCATGGATTCTCTGAAGCCCTTCCAAACACCCTAGAATAAAAACTTCAATTTTGTATGATTAATTTGGTCTTCTCAAACTATATTATTTCTTTTTTTTTTTTTTTTAATTTTTTTTTTCAACGTTTATTTATTTTTGGGACAGAGAGAGACAGAGCATGAAGAGGGGAGGGGCAGAGAGAGAGAGGGAGACACAGAATCGGAAACAGGCTCCAGGCTCTGAGCCATCAGCCCAGAGCCCGACGCGGGGCTCGAACTCACGGACAGCGAGATCGTGACCTGGCTGAAGTCGGATGCTTAACCGACTGCGCCACCCAGGCGCCCCTCAAACTATATTATTTCTTAAGTGTCTGATTCAACATGCTAGTCTGGGCCCAGAGAATACTTTTTAGGTTATTTTCAGGAAAAAAAAATGAAGATACATGAAAGTAATTCAAAGAATCAAAGGCAAAACATTTGCATTAGCTCATGCACTGAGAATAAGCTATGGGGCACCTAGGTGGCTCAGTTGATTAAGCATCCAAATCTTGATTTTGGCTCAACGTTTGTGAGTTCAAGCCTGGCATCTGGCTCCACGCTGACAGCGCAGAGCCTGCTTGGATTCTCTCTCTGCTCCTTCCTCCACTCGCGTTTTCTTTCTCTCTCTCTCCCCAAATAAATAAATAAACTCAGAGAAGAGAGAGAGAGAGAGAGAGAGAGAGAGAGAGAGAGGGAGAAAATATGTGTATATTTGTTTCCTGGTGAACATAAAGAACCATCAAAATCAACCACAATGTCTTCCCTTCAAATGCAAGACATGTGAATCATGACAGTAAGAAATTCTTTCAATTTTGATAAGCAAAATAAAAGAAACAACAAGAATCATGACAAAGTTCTAGTGCACTATTTAGGTTTGGTTAAGTTTTAAATGTTGAAAACGACCTGCAGAATTGGTTCTGGTTAGGATGGGGACTTTTATCTGAACAATGCGAAATATTCCATGGTTTGGAAAGCCTAGACTTTTCATATTTAAAGCAGCACTATTCTTTCACTAAAATCTACTTTCATTAAAGACTTCCACTGTAGCCTGTTAATATAGGTTATGGTTTTTTTTCTAAAATTTTTTTAAACATTTATTTATTTTTGAGACAGAGAGAGACAGAGCATGAGCAGGGGAGGGTCAGAGAGAGAGGGAGACACAGAATCCGAAACAGGCTCCAGGCTCTGAGCTGTCAGCCCAGAGCCCGATGTGGGGCTCGAACTCACGGACGGCGAGATCATGACCTGAGCCGAAGTCAGATGCCCAACCGACTGAGCCACCCAGGCGCCCCGGTTATGGTTTCTAAAATAACATGAAATTAGGGTCTCTGGTGATGAGATCATCTCTCGAGTTGGTCTGAGTATTATTTGATTGAAGTTTAGTTGGCATAGGGGATTAATATGGGACAGGATTTATCTAAAAATAAATCTATAGAGATATATGTACTTTACCATATTATGGTTTATAGACCCTATTGAACTCATTTTAGGTTTAAATGTTGACATGTAGATATAACTAAAACACAATTTGATTCTATTACCTTACTGGTCACCGTACACTAAGTTTTATTTCCAACAAAAGAAAAAGTGAGGGCATAGCTCACAAGCAAAGAGATAATAGTACAATTACACAGATGTCTTAAATCCTCCCTCACCAATTACATATTGCCAAAATATTGACAATTAACCAGAAAACACATTTCTGCTATAGAGATTTAATTAACTCTCCTCATTAAATTCTTTCAACATCCTAAGTCCCGTAGTTGTAAAGTAACACCAAAGCAATCCTAGCTTCCACTTAAAATAAATTTTCTTTGATATCTATCTAGTACTTATGAAAAATCATAAAAGAATTGGTACTCAAAATAGTAAGAAGTATCAATGTTTAAACAACTGTTTAATTATTTTAAAAGCTATTATCTTTGGAGTGAGTAATCTATCATTAAGTGATACATGACCAAATGATTTTATTTTGGCCCATGTCATCCAGGATTCTCCAAAGAAACATACATTTGTGCTTTCGTATTATCAGAGCTCTCACTGTGGCATAATACAACTCATAAGGGAAAATAAACTACCTACTTCTTTCAATACCCTCAGGCAGAAATGTCAGAAAGTGCCCCCTTACCCTTTGTTCCCTCCCCAAAAGAAAGCTTCTCAGTGAAAGGGCTTAGCTTCTGCCATTTGGGTCTCCTATTTACTTATAGCATAAAGAAAGAGGAAAAAAAACCCATGAAGCTAGAAGGGGCTGCCTCTCTGTGCTGACATCTTGCTCTCCATTGCTGCCTTTCAGTCAATGAGTAATTAACTCTTAATACCCTAACTGACATTTTCAGTAAATGGTAACAGAGTAGAAAGATTCACAGAATGTGCTATTAAAACAAGTGAACTTAATAAGCCACAAAGGTGGTTGAAAATTTTTGAATGTGCTCCTTATTGAATATGCAGGAACTGTGATTTAATCATTTCACAAACTTTTTGGAGAGGGTCTCTCCAACTCTCCTTCAAGCAGCTATGGTCATATGTGGCCTTCATGTCCATGTGACCTCTGTCCTCTTTTTTTGATTCTCACTAATAAACGCCTACCTCTGGTTAGAAACACAAGCACCATCAAGATATAGTCTGGAAGTGTGACTTAATTGTGTTCTGACTTAGTCTTTCAATGGATTAATTAAATATATCCTTCTAACCTAGCTCCATGGTTGTTTAATTAATTATTATTGTTATAAATCATAATATTAATAACTCCTGTGTATACTGCATATTGGATGAAGGTTCATGATATAAAACAATCAGTAGCTTTATTTTCATTTAGTAGTTCAAACATACATTTTCCCCTACCTAAGACTTTTTTCTTAGCATTCTCTTCCATGGCAATCCATAATTCTTTATAAAGGTTATCAAAATTCTGAGTACGTTGACCATGTGAAGAACGGTCCTACATAAATCCTGATATATTAAATTAAAGATGTGAAAGTTATGTTCCTAAACCCAACTCATACAGCTTATGAAAAATGACATATATAAGTAATATCCTATAGCACTTTTGTGTGTCCTAAAATTGTCCTGAAGAAATAAGCTTTTTAAGCAGCTTATACATACTTAACAAGAAAGAGTGAAAATTAAAGGCTTTTAAATTTTAATTAAATTGGAAAATATTTTGTTTTAACTGGTTGGCTTTTACCCAAAAGTAGGAAAGCAAGCAAAGTAAAATGAATGAGTAAAATTGATTTACCTGAACTCTAAGAAACATATAATTATATCATGAGAATATTTCTGTAGACATAAGAACAGAAAGGAGGTAAACATTAGAAAGATAAAATGCAAAGTCCAGGGCCATTATTAAGAACAAGAAAAAAATTTACCAATATTATAAAATGACTGCAAACTAACGATTAAATAATAAAGTATAAAGAAAATTCCTTGCAGTAAATTACTTTTAGAAACAACATATATAAAATAACTATTTGAAATAATAGGACAAATTGCATTAGGTTACTTACTGACCTGCAGTAATTTATGTATTTCAACACATCTATATAAAAAGGCTAGTGTGAAGCAAATTGACATTCTTTAGCCCATACTTATTAGGCAGATGATGACCAATGAATGAGAAAACCTAAGCCGATTTCATTTGATTCCGTCAGTCCCTGACCTGCCTGCAGGCTGACATAATTTTCCTTCACAGAAACTAGTCTCCGGTGGTTACCAGTCTTGATCTCACCCACTGTGGGATGAGTTCTCTTTGAATTACTGTAGCAGGGTGTGTGCTAGGATGGATAAATCAGCCAAACAGAAAGGCCCAACAGGGCAAAAAAACAGTAGGGCAACTGTCCTTATATTGTCCTGAAGGTGACCTCAAGAGTGACTTTCTGCGAGGTAAGAGGTAATTCTGTCTCTACTTTGGCTTAGCTTATATCACTCACAGTAAAGGTCACAAATCGTGACAGCTTTCTGTGCTCAAGAATCAGATTACTGTTTGTCTGAGAAGGAGCGGAGAGCCGTGAGGCCTGCTTCTCTCAGGAATCTAGGTCAGAATTCATCCAGTAATGCCACCCAGGCCCTTCAAAGCAATATCTTACATTGTGGAAATACTTTGAGTGAATCTGGACGGTTGTTCATAAATTATATTACAACCTGAAGGGAGAAAAAGTTATTCCGTCCCTTTTTTGACTCTAGCTTTTCATAAGATAAGTCATAAAATTTAATTGGTGACCTCAGAGAAAGGTCATAGTCCTTAAATTCAACTATACCCTTCATAACTTCCAAGTCAATAATAATAAGTGAAGATGATGTTAGTGTTTCTAAGTTCTATAGAAGTGTCAGCAGCAGTAAATATACAAGAACCACATCAAAATAGAGGAAGGCTTTTTTTTTCAAAGTATTTGAAGCTTTCTGGGTGTACCTAAAATACTGCATATGTTTAGAATTTGGATTTGATGCAAATAGGGAGTATAAGCATATTTCTTAATAGAGGTGACATTATGAAGACTGGAGATTGGAAGAAGATAGGAAAGGGGGAGAGAATCGTGGTTATAGAAGATTTTTTTAAAAGCAGTTTCAGATATCAAATGCAAATAAATGAGAAAGTCCACAAGCAAATGCATTAAGCCTATTTTTAGGGGATTTACCTTTTCTTAGACCAAGAGAGTTGAAAACGAAAAAAAACCAACCAAAATGGAAAAGTAGAGACTTATGGGGAAATTTGCTTATTGCTCTGGGGCTGTACAAATGTTGCCAAAGGTATACCCAGTGCCTACTAAGTGTGGGAAACAGAGGTGGCATGAAACAAGGTTTTGTGCAAATGTGACTCAAAAGTGTGGAAGCCTATTGCTAGTTCCCTCAAGCAGCAGGCAAAACAAAGAAGGTGAACAAGGAATAGAAAGTGGTCGTGATAAGGAATACAGGGATTTGGATTTTAATTATTAGATTTTAATATTGAATAACTAACTCAAATATCTTGATTTTTATATTTAAAAGTGAAGGTCAGGGGTGCCTTGGTGGCTCAGTTGGTACGTGTCCAACTTTGGCTCAGGTCATGATCTCACAGTTCTTGGGTTTGAGCTCTGCATCAGGCTCTGTGCTAACAGCTGGGAGCCTGGAGCCCACTTCGGATTCTATGTCTCCCTCTCTCTCTGCCCCTTCCCCATTCTCTCTCTCTGTCTCTAAATAAATAAATAAATAAATAAATAAGTAAAATATAAATAAGTCAAGATTATATATGCTGAAATCCCCAACATTTCATACCTAAGAAAGTATTCAAAATAGGGAAACCACACTTTTAGAGCATAGTATGGCATTTCAGTTTCCAAAAAAATATATTTAGGAATGTCTTTTGAAGCATCAGTATACCAAAGCACATCACCATTCAAATCCTGTATTCAGAGATAAAATATTTAAGTTGGATAATTTCCTCAGTGCAGTGTAGCTGATAAATAAAAATCTCCCCTCTTAATATGACCACTATTCTCCCAATAAAGCTGAGACTACAATTGCCTTTGACTACAGCTTCCTGCTCAAATTACTCCATGACACTGTCAATTCTTTTTTCAAAATGACCCTCACTTTGTCCTTTTTATTCCTATAGTTACTGCAAGCATTTGAAACTAAAGTGGAATCATAATAACTAACTTTTAGCCCAATTTCTACTACTTCATATTGGCAAAATCCTCTACCTTTATTCTCTAAATATTAAAATTGAAGACTATTAAATCTAATTTTATATTGATATTTTTCTTCTATATGCCTAAGGTATTTTGAGAGATTCTGTGTGCAGTGTGTGGGGGTACTTTCCAGATGCTTATTATCATATAAAGAGAATAAAGTGACTTCTGGCAAAATGAGAAAGATTGGGTAAGACATAAAGAGAAGACAGAACATGGATCAGGCCTGGAATAATGAGAAGAATGCTAAAAAGCTAGAGGAGAGGGGAGTAAGAATGAATTTACCCACTTCCATTGTTCCCATTAACAGGTTTCTCAAAATCTGTTTTTTTTTTTTTTTAATAAAATGTAGCACCATGTCACTAAATACCAGTCATGCTTATGACTCCACAATTCTTATTACCTTTATTCTTTATATGTCATCTGTAGAGAGCGACCCACATATGAAGTAATTTCTGAGTGAAAAGAGGAATACGATTCAGGGAAATGTCACAGAAGAGTCTTCCCCAAATTTGAAAATAATTTAGCCATCACATTTATTTATACTAGGGAGACACAGAATCTGAAGCAGGCTACAGGCACTGAGCTGTCAGCACAGAGCCGATGCGGGGCTTGAACTCACCAACCACTAGATCATGACCTGGGCTGAAGTTGGACGCTTGAATGACTGAGCCACCCAGGCACCCCTATTATTGCAATGTCTTTAAACTTTACTGATATTTACGTTAGTGATTTTTTAATTTTATTTATTTATTTAAAAAGTTTTTTTAAATATTTATTTATTTTTGAAAGAGAGAGAGTGTTATATCAGGGGTGAGGCAGGGAGGGGGAAGGGACAGAGGATTTGAAGCAGGCTCTGCTCTGACAGCAGAGAGCCCAATGTAGGCTCAAACTCAGGAACCTAACTGTGAGATCGTGACCTGAGCCGAAGTCAGATGTGTAACCGACCGAGCAACCCGAGCGCCCCTCGACCTCTAATTATGATTACATATGATTATTTAGGGGAAATGTCACGTAAAGAAGATTGGAATTTGACTGGAATTGATTAAGCCGAAACACAGAAAACATGCCATGTTTAGTTACATTCCTGTCTGGAAAAAGACGTCACAAACTAAAAGAAGCTGAGTAAGCCAGGTAATTTAGGAAAATGGAAATCGTAAAAGTAGGTGCTGCCCAAAAGGTAGGGAGCCTAAGTGGCCCCCAACTTCTAAACATTGTGGTTCCTTTGGTAAGACTAATGGTATAATGAGTAAGAGTGCTTCAGGCTATTTTAACTAAGGGACAAGTTTACCAACAAAATTTATAATAATTTGACCCTTCATTTAACACGTCCTCATGAAGAGAATGTATTGGCTATATCATAGTGCAAAGGTTTATTTGACAATTGTATCTTATTGCAAATAACTAGTATTCTGGTTATAAATTGGCTTTCTCTATAAAAAGAGAGACTTAAGGGACATTTCTTAGTTGGTTTTTTTGCAATGTTCTTGAAGGCATCAATTAGCCCAGGGATCTATAGGTAACCCTGGATGAATATTTTAAATGTTTAAAATAAATATTTGTTTTAAACATTTATTTTAAAATATTTTAAATAAATATATTATTTATTTGTACATTTATACATAGGCAATTATTTTTTTTTAATGTTTATTTATTTTTGAGAGAGAGAGACAGCAGGGAAAGGGCAGAGAGAGAGACACACACACACACAGAATCTGAAGCAGGCTCCAGGCTCTGAGCTGTCAGCACAGAGCCCCATGCAGGGCTTGAACTAAAAAACAGTGAGGTCCTGACCGGAGCCGAAGTTGGATGCTTTACCAACTGAGCCACCCCCGCCAGGATAAAAAAAAATAATTCTAAGTGTAATGACTAATGTTTATTAGATAATGATCGCTTGCCATATACTTCTCTAAGTGTTTCACATTTAATCTTGACAAAAACCTTATGCTATGCATTTAAAAATGAATCCCTTTTTACCGATGAGGGGACTGAAGGACAGAAATGTTAAGTATCTTGTCCAACATCACACAGTTGCCAAATGTAGGAGTTAGAATTCAGAAGCAGATAATCTAATTTCTGTAGCCACATTCTTGATAACCATGCCAAACTGTATCAAACTTTATCCGACTGTAAAGAAAATGTCTAGATCTGTCTTCTGTGCTAAGAAGGGCATACAATTCACTATAAAGGTACATAACAAATTATGATTCCTTTTATTTTTTATTTATTTTCAAGTGTTTATTTGAGAGAGAGAGAGAGGGCAAGCGGGGGGGGGGCACTGAGAGAGAGAGGGAGAGAGAAAATTCCAAGCAGGGTCCCTGCTGTCAGCACAGAGCCTGACATGGGGCTCGATCTCAGGAACCGTGAGATCATGACCTGAACTCAAATCAAGAGTTGGACCCTTAATTGAGTGAGCCACCCAGGCACTCCACAACAAATCATAATTTTAAATAATATCCAGCAGCTTCTAATATCAAGCTGTACCTTTTTTTTGGCTAAGGAACTGGGAGTAACTTTCACAAGAGTGGTACACAGATGAGTTCCTTCAGTCATGGGTCTATGCCCTTCTCTGGGTCTCCAGCTGTCTGGCCCCAGTCTATGGGTACTGGATTGTCTACCATTTCCTTGAGGGCCCATATTACCTAGTCTTAATAACTGATGGTTAGCTACTGAAATAGCTATACCTCCCTATTTCTCTATCCTTAATGCTCTTAGGTCTGAAGTCTCTCTGGCATCCAACGTTTTTTCCTCTCCTGTGGTCAAGAGTTTTCAATACGTGATAAGGACGAATTTTTAAACGGATTCAGTAAAATCTTCTCTTTGTAGTTGTAAATTAAAATAACCCTCCCCTTCTTTTGTTATATCAAAACTGTGTGTCTCTTCTATGAAGGCAATCTGACTCTTCCACAATCAGGACTCACCTCCTCTTGTTCTCCTTTGTCTGCCTTCCCTCCTCCTCCTCCATTTCAATTCCACACACACAGAAACATCCAGTCAGTCAGTCACCTTCTGAGGTGGACACCTCTATTAGGCAGTATCTTGTGTTATGTTGTTTGCCAGGGTTCACTGTTCTTTAAAATGTGCGGTGTGCCGATATGTGACTTTGTTTCAAGTCACCAGGGTCAGTTCTGACCAAGGTATAAGGATCATGTGGGGGGAAAAAAGATATTTTATATTCAGACAACTAAGTGCAGCTGCTAAACTCCAGAGGGTTATGTGCATAAAGTTCTTGAGTTATTTACGGTTATCCAATGTAACTATTAATCATTTTCTGAACAACAAGTTGTTGAGACTCAATAACACGTGGGTTTTACTATCATTTATGAAGGAGGAAGAAGAGGAAGAAAGGGGAGGAAGGGGGAAGGGAGGAGAAAAAGAACAACATTTCACAGATACAAAATTTGAAATACAGAGGGGATGAGTAACTTTTCCCAGGATATGAAAAGAAACAAAATTTGAACTGAAAGCATGGATGCCTGTCTTATATTATTATTACGCTGAGTCCTAGAGTAGATTTCAGGTTCTTTATTAAAGTTCCTCTCCACATCCTTGTATTCTCCATATGTTTTATCAGCTCTCTCTTTCTCCTTCTCTCTCTCTGTCTCTCTCCCACGTGCGTGCACGCACACACACACACACACACACACACACACACACACACACAGTAGTTCATATTTCAATTATTACTATTTAAAAAAAAATTTTTTTTTAAATGTATTTTTATTTATTTTTGAGACAGAGAGAGACAGAGCATGAATGGTAGAGGGGCAGAGAGAGAGGGAGACACAGAATCCGAAACAGGCTCCAGGCTCTGAGTTGTCAGCACAGAGCCTGAAGCGGGGCTTGAACTCAGGGACCGTGAGATCGTGACCTGAGCTGAAGCCGGACGCTTAATCGACTGAGCCACCCAGGCGCCCCAATTATTACTATTTTTAAGCTATTTCTAAATATTTTAAAACTTTTTTCTAAATAACCAAAATTGTGCTTCTTTCTTTGTCTTCCTGTTCCTCCAGAGCAAACACAATGAATGGTATGTTCTCAAGTTTATCCTAAAAAATAAGAACTAAAAAAATAAAACCTAACAGAATAGAGGAATTTAATAAAATAGAAAATATAGAAAAATAGAATCCCTATTTTTACCCCATCTCAAACTTTTCTCATAAAGAGGTGGTGCCTGGGTGGCGCAGTTGGTTGACATCTGAATTTGGCTCAGGTCATGATCTTACAGCTCCTGAGTTTGAGCCCCGCATCAGGCTCTGTGCTGATAGCTCAGAACCTGGAGCCTGCTTTGGATTCTGTGTCTCCCTTTCTCTCTCTCTGCCTCTCCCCTACTCACGCTCTGTCTCTCTGTCTCTCAAAAATAATAAATAATCATTAAAAAAAACTCACAAAGAATTCTTTCTACTGTAGGTATTTAGAAATACTGAAGATTTCCCTAGAATGAAAAATGTTCCTTAGCACCTACCAGTGTAAATAATTGGGCTTTTCTCTTCTATTTGGCAGGGCAGCCAATGGAAGCTGATGGAGTACCACATTTGATTCATTATTTAAACTTAATATAAAAAAAAATCACAAATTTTTCAGGTAAAGAATGAGTTACACCAGGATAGAAGGTTACGAAAGAAAAGACAGATGTGGAGGACAAGGTGATGAAGTCTAAGTGTGGTGTCAAACCAACTAAATTAAGCTTCTCTTAAAACTGACTCCCATTGCCTAGCTAGGAATTATTTGCAATCAACAAACTTGAAAAAGATAGATGTAAACGGTGCAATAAAAATGAAAACATTCCCATATTAAGCCTTGGAAAAAATAAAATAATTTAATTAGAGGTGTTTTAATGATTAAAATATTTTAATATTCATCACCCTCCTATTGCTACTACACATAATGCAATCAGCAGAGTCAATACGTGTATACTCATGATGATAAAGATCAAGACACAGAATTCAATTAAAGACATTTCACTTGACTCGAAGCATCTCCCTGGGCCTTTAATTAAGTGAAAAGAAAGAAAAAAATATATAAAGACTTCTTGAAATAATTTCAAAGAACTGTAAAACAGGAAGCATATCCAGAGCTTATTTGGAGACCACTAGGCTGCTGTAAATGTGAGAGTGAAGAAAAAAAAGAGAGATGTAAAATAATATCCTTGATACAACTTTCACACATACATAATATTACGGGTACCTACTCCTAAATCCCGAACTTCTTCCAATGATTCCTTCTCTGTAGTTTGTGAAAAGCCCCTTGATTTGCTTTGTACTATCCCCCCAGAATTTTTTTTCTTTTCCTCCTCTTCTCTTCACAGCTAAGCTTTTAGCATAGTTAATTTGCCCTTTATTTTCTACAAGTCCTCAACTGCCATTCACTCTTCTGTAAGCTGCATTCAAGCTGTGACCGTGTTGAACTGAGTTGGCAAAGATCACCCAGCACCTACTAAGTATGAGATGAAATGCACATATATTTCAGTCCCTCTTCTCTTTACATTTTGGAGACTTGTGAACCAAAACTATATTCCAGAAATCCCAGTATCTTTATGATAATGTTCTCTTATGATTCTCTTCACTCCTTATTGATCATTCCTTTTAATTTTTTTTAACATTTATTTATTTATTTATTTATTTATTTATTTATTTATTTAAGAAGCAGGCTCCAGGCTCTGAGCTGTCATCACAGAGCCTGACACAGGGCTTGAACTCATGGATCATGAGATCATGACCTGAGTTGAAGTCAAAAGCTTAGCCGACTGAGCCACCTAGGCACCCCTTGATCATTCCTTTTAAATCTTAGCAGCATTTTGTCCATTTTATTAGACTTTCCAAAAACCAGTTTGTTTTATTTGCTTACCTACTGAATCTTTGTTTACTACTATTTTTTTACTCTCTCATTTTATATTATTTCTCTTTTCATATTTTTTTGCATTTGCTCTATTTCCCTAATTTTGTGAGTTGATTTCTTAGCTCCTTAATTTTCAGTCTTTCATTTTTCCTAGTCTTTTATACTACAGGTGTATAATTTTTCCTCTACATACCACTTAAGCAGGTAGTCTTAAAGTTGATCTATAGTATTTTATATTGAATTCCATTCCAATATTTTAAAATTTCATTTTGATGTGTTAAATTTTCAAACGTACAGATATCGGAAATGCAACTGTTCTGTATTTTATAAAAAAAAATATTTTAAGTTGGAGAATGAAAGAACCTTCTTTATGTGTTTCAAAAGATTCCTCTGGCTTTTGTGATGAGAGTGAATAGAATAAGGCCAAAGTCGTAGCTGGGAGGTAAACTGGAGCTTATTGCAGCAGTATGAGAGAGAATGATGCTCCTCTTAAGATATTCATGGTGAGGGGCGCCTGGGTGGCTCAGTCGGTTAAGCGTCCAACTTCGGTTCAGATCATGATCTCACGGTCCATGAGTTGGAGCCCCGGGTTGGGCTCTGTGCTGACAGCTAAGAGCCTGGAGCCTGCTTCAGATTCTGTGTCTCCCTCTCTCTCTGACCCTCCCCCGTTCATGCTCTGTCTCTCTCTGTCTCAAAAATAAATAAAACATTAAAAAAAATAAAATAAAAAAAAAGATATTCATGGTGAAGGTAGAGAAGAAGCAGATACATACAAAATTGAGGGTACAGTGCACAAGTAGTAGCATAATGAAAAGTATTAAGAAAAAGTGAGTGAAGGGTGAGCAGAGGAAGGACTAGGAAGGAACAAGTACCCTCTCTCTACTTCGTCTATGTCTGCCCCTTCTAATTAAATAAGAGGAAAAACTCTTATTGGGTCTAGGCTTTAAGGTATCTGAGCCGTGATTACACTCCTGATTTCCACGGTTAACAAAAATACAGATGTGGCATTTATTAGGAACTTAGTAAACAGACTTCAAATGATATCAATACAAAATAATGACATTTTTTATTTAGAAGGGATTCCGAGTAGAATAAACAAGTGAACTAAAGGAATGTGATGAGCGAAAGGTGACAGACATAATAGTAAGAAAACTTTTGCTTAACTGTGAAAAGGCTTAACATGAATCCTGTTCAATGTTCACTTTTTTGTAAGCCAATATGAATTTGTAATAACATTTATTCAATATATCTGGCTGCATTTAATCTTTAATGGGCACCTAGAATAAGACTTCATGTGTGTGTGTTAGGGGTAGGGAGGATAATGCTTGGGGAAGGTACTCTGGACAAGAAGAGGCATACAGATTCTTTTTGTTGGGGCATTAAGATTTTTTTTTTCACAGTCAAGAATCAATCACTAGTCTGAATTAAATAATATTTGGATTTGTTGCCTAGAAGACTGATGCATTTTCCAAGACCCAGAAAAAATTTATCGGCAGTTGAAATTAGAGTGAAATGCAATCGGGCATTCACTGTCACTCTGTCCTATAGTGTCCTTGCATAATCCGAGAACATTTAATCAGTTCAAATTTGCCTGAATGGAAGAGAACAAAAATTGCTGGAGGGTGAAAGGGATGGGAGGGAACAACCCAGAGATGGTGACTGCAGCTGGAGCTCTCCAATGGCAACAAGTGTTATGGAAATACACATAAGCACAATCAAGTCTATGTACAGCAGAAACTTGGTCTTTGGTGCAGAGAGGAACAGACTTTTCACAGTTGATTTAATTTGCTCATGTTACAAAACGGAATAATGACCATATAAAGGAATAAAAAAAGGATCTGTAGCTCTAGGGTAAGTATCTTGCTTCAACTAGGGCCCACTCTTTTAAAAATACGTGATTAGCCCTAGGAAAATGCGCAGCTTTTAAATCATTATTGGGAGGAAATTTTTTTAAACCAAGAAAATGTTGATTCTTAAAGCCTTGTTTAAATCTTGCTCTAATTTGTAATGTAGATTTTGAGGTATTTGTCTATGAAATTTGTTCAATGGTTTTGAAGCAAGCATCCTATAGCAACGACTTCTTTTTCTTTCTTTTTTTTTTTTTTTTAACTCTGCACCATTGCCTGTTGAACATGATTTAAAAAATCCCTTGGACACCAATTTCTTTTCTACCTTAAGTATAGATTCACTAATGTGCATTGACTGTCTCTGTCTGACCCAATAAGATGTTTCATTAAAAGACAAAAAAATATATAAATAAATACAAACTCAAAAGAGGAAGGTACAAGTAGGTGCACTGAGTTTTGACTTATAAGGACCATGTTATATATGTATCAGCAAGAGTTATTTGTAAAAAAATTCAATACTGGCAATGTAGTAAGGCCTGTTAAGTTAACCCCAAAAAGAATTTTTTTGCATTCACTCAAAGAACAAGTCTAGTGAAGTGAATATATTAAAATGTTCATTGCCACTGCAGTTACCTTATAACTGTGAAGCATCTGAAATTGCCAATGGATTAGCTATGGATTTCTCTTTTTTTGGTAAGTAATAGGACTTTATGATATTGTCAGTGAAACATTAAAATTACAAAAACTTCTCATTGTGTTGCTTCCCACTTTTTTTTCACCTTTGATCTAATGTTAAATGGTGTTTCTTAACTTTACCAGCAACTTGTTATGGTAAATAAACACATTTCAAATTGTTGAGGACTTTTATCTTCTAGGTTTGCAATTATGCATGTCCTGACTTTGAAACTTTATTGTAGATTAAAAACAGATGAA
>NW_024412391.1:55869130-55903440 GCF_014898765.1 Herpailurus yagouaroundi | reverse complement strand
ACACACACACACACACACACACACACACACACACACACATTCACATACACACAACCTTGAATTTGCTTAGGAAAGAAATCCATCAAAATAAATAATTCATGTTGGGATGGACTGAAATCTAGTCTTTTAGAAGGTGCCAACAGATGGTTTACATTTATAGAATGCACACTTGCTGACTTCCAAACAGAAATTAAAATTCATAAAGTATATCATTAGTACTCCTTATAAGCAGCATTATGTTTATGATATGAATTTGGATTTTCCCAGGTGAACAGTTTTCCATCATATTTTTACTAAGAAAAAAAAAGTGAAACAAATTGCTTTCCAGTTACTATTTTATGTTAGCAAGTTTAAAATTAAACGCTGCTGGTGATCATCCAGTAAGACAAGCCAATGGGCTCAGAGCTACATGAGGCTGTTGTTTTCATGATATTCAAGATTTTATAAGAACTTTTAGACATTTTTCATTATTAAAACAATAGGCATTATTACAACTAATAAAATAAGGCAGCCTCTCTAGCTTCCATTTCTTTTTACATCAGTTACGTTAGGAACTTTCAACCAATATAATTAAGAATGAGAGTCTGGCTCATTAAAGTTCAGGAAACTAGGCATTTTTACTAAAATTTAGCAAGTTTTTGGCCTAAGTATGGCCACTTAATGCAAGAAATTACAGTAACATTTCATTTTTAGTGAACTTTGCTACTAACCAAAATGTTAACATTGAACTTGGGTAAGGTTATGAAAACTTGCTCTAAGCCCCCCAAAGAAGATGAAATATCACTCATTAAGATTTTTGTCTACATAGAAGAAGGGGAATATTGTCAATTATACAATTATATATTTAATAACAAATCAAGAAAATCTTTAAAGATTTAGAAAGCCTAGACTTTATTCACTAAGTATAGCTAGTGAATTCCTCAATCACATTAACTGAACAAATGACAAAGCCTCTTCAGAATGGCCGTGTTTACACATGCAGAATATAAGAAAATTAACTAAATGAATCAAACAATTGCTATATGCTCTTAACCATGTTTTAACTGCCTTAAATTATTACACATGCAATTATTTTCACACTCTTCTTCAACATGTTGGGTTCCACAGTGCCAAAATAATTAAGACAACTATGACAGTAGCGACAATTTGTCATTTCAGCAAAAAGATTTTTTAAAAATTTAAAAAAGTAAAAAAAAGTAAAGTCAAATGTAAGTGTTTTGGTATCACAGAAATAAAACAACTAGAGCTTAGGCTAATTATGTTGCTTTTCAAGCAGCAGTTTTAATAATGTATAGCTCATTTCTTTCATATTTTTATGCAGAAATATCTAAGTGCTGGCATGGATTTCTCCAGGCAAACATAATATTTTCCCTTTACAAACTTTAGGTATTATATACCCTACAGTGAATAATGAAGGACAGAACTTTTGGACACATATGTTCAAAAACACCTAAAGTTGAGTTGGTAATTTTGCGTTTTCAGTGATTGATTTGACATGTTCCACTAGGGATAAAAATAGACATTATATTCAGATTCAATTAATCCAATAATAATTTAGTATGTGGTATACACACGGCCAAATGCAAGTAAGATTAATTAAGATCTTCCTTAAAGTGAGTATAGAAAAAAAAAAAAACAAAAGATATTTTATATAGCCTATATTTTATTCTTAGGAAAAAACATGAAATACAATTTTGATATTTTAAAAGGGAAATGATGATCTGGTGGTATTTTAAAAATTTTATATGCCAGAATTTAATATTTGTATCTGTCGCTGTGATACTTTTTCAACTAGACACGCAATATTCCAAAAGCTTATATTTTATATTCTTTTTTTAAACTTTACTTATTTTAAGAGAAAGAGAGTGGTAGGGGGGAGTAGAGAGACTGGGAGAGAGAGAGAGAATCCCAAGCAGGCTCCACTGTGAGCACACAACATCAATATGGGGCTCAAATTCAGAAGCCATGACATCATGACCTGAGCTGAAGTTGGATGCTTAACAGACTGAGCCACCCAGGCACCCCTCTATATTCTTTCCTGATAAGCAATTGTCAATAAATGCCCTTAAGAACACAAAACAGAAATAAATTCTACCTATAAAGCTTCCTAATTAAGCACTTTAGGAACAAACTGCGAGAATGAGAATAAGCTTAGTGAAATGTACTTTATATATGAGAGAAGATCTTCAATAAATCCTGGGTTCTGTGGTGAGTAATTAATAAAATGGATTTATCATCTCTGGCCTTGGGTTAGGAGAGGATGTACTGAGGGCAGAGGGAACCCTCTGGAGAGTATAGCTCCCCAGATAATAATATAGCAGTTGAATTTTCAGTCTAGCAAAAGAAACTCAGTAGTCCAACGGTGTTGGGTAGAAGAGTTCACAATTTTTAGCTGTCTCTTTTACCTTACTGTAGCACAGGTGGAAGAAACTCAGATGTATTCACTGTGCCTGGTGGAATGGCTTGGAAGACTCTAGGGCTCAGAGTCAGGGACCTGCCACAGGGCTATTGCAAAGGACAGTTAAAGCAAATTAAGAGAAAGCACTTAGGAGTGGATGTGGAATGACAGAGTTCTCACAAATCAGCTCAGAACAAACTTGGCCAGCAGCAATAAACTAGACAAGGGTTATTGCCCCAGGAACAAAGGAAGCCAGAGGAGATCTTATTCAACAAGTTCAATTTTCTATCCCCATAATGAGGTGACTTAGGCCATACTGCCCCCCCCCGCCCCCCGCCATCACACATTAAGATAATATATTCACACATATTGGAATACATACGAGAACAGATGGCACATGGGTGGCTCAGTTGGTTAGGCGGCCAACTTTTGATTTCGTCTCAGGGCATGATCTCCCAGTTTGTGGGTTCAAGCCCCGTCCGAGGTGGGCTCTGTGTTGATGGTGCAGAGCCTGCTTAGGATTCTCTCTCTCCCCCCTCTCTCTGTGCTTGCGTGCACGCACGCTCTCTTCGTCAAAAATAAATAAACTTAAAAAAAAATCTGAAAAGGAGGACAAGTGGCTTAAACTCTGAGAGGGTACACATTCTATCTTAGAATGACTGAGCATTACATAAAAAGACTCAGTAAGCATCAGAACAAGCACATTTAAAACAGGACAATACTATGTTTTCCTTTCCTCATACTTAAATGATAATAAATTCGACTTGATTAATCATTGATAAAATAAAGGTTTTCTGTACACCTGAGTAAACTGGAGTGAGTGGCAATCTTACAAAAAAGCAGGTAGCATTATTGTGGTTTTATGTTCTTCATTGTGTGATGACATATCCTACATCCAGGTGAAGGAGGGGACCATGAAAAGACTTTTTAGTATTCATGAATTTTATCAGAAATCTCTCTAAAGTAGCCATATCACATGCTCTCAGGTTAGTCTTGGTTTCTACATTAAATATCAGAAATCAAATGAAAACACCTGCTTCTGGGGATCTCAGTGGTCTGATTATGAGGTTTCTAATGATGCTCTGGTTGCTTTGCTTTTCAAGCAACGATCCTAAGAAAATATCCTTAAGTCCTAATCATAATCAAGGATATCACTCCGAATATAGGCTCAAATTTTGTGAGTGGTAGGAATCATCAACGAACATGGTCTAAATCTAAAGAAGCAGAGGAGTTGCTGTTTTTGCACTTTCTGGAACTCTGAGTCACTTTTTGGAACTCTGGCTATTCTTCTAGAATGACCATTAAAGAGGCCACATGCAGCGTGAGTGTCTGAGACTACATGGAAATAGAGGCCAAGCTGTCCAGGTATCCCAGCGTGGGTACAACTGTGTGAGCGAGCCATCTTTAACACTGCAGCCCATTTGTGCACAAAAGATGTTTTAGCACCAGCCTACCCCACTAGGAACGGAAAAATTGCCAAGCGGAGCTCAGTTAATGCACAAAATCGTGAGAGAAAAATGGTGGTTGTTGTTTTAAGCCACTTAAATTTGGGATAGTTTATCACACAACAAAAGTAACTAAAACTGAAACTTCATCAGAAGTAGTGTTTTTCTGGAAGATAAAGCAAAAATATCTGGCATTGGCTTTGTGATAAAGACTGGGAAGAATCTGGAAGAACTCTGAGGAGACTGTTAGTAGGAGCTAGAAAAAGCTAATTTTTTTCTGTTTTCCATCCCCCACTTGAATTTATGTAATAGTCTCTTGATCTTCCGGTCTCTAATCCATTTTTTCCAAGTCAGAGATCATTCTGAAACCAAATATGATGATGTCAAATTCAAAAACCTTCAAAGACACTCTACTAAGCATTGGATAATATTTTTCATTTTCATACTGTGGGCTTCATGATCTGGTTCACATTTAACCCTCTGGTCCTAACGGTTAGCATATCCATTTTGGCTTTAAAAACATTTTTTTGGAATGCTTCCCTTTCTCTTGCACTCCCTGTTTAAAAATTTTTTGCTTAGTAGTGTCACTTCAGATATTACTCATCTTACCACTTAAATCTCCATACGCCTCTGCTACCCTCCCCATACCGTGCTAACTGCTCCAACTCACACATTTTTTTCTAATCTCCTGACATTTTCATATTCCTTTCTTTCTATATATATATATATATATATATATATATATATATATATATATATACACATATATTTGCCACTCTAATTCCCAAATGCCTTTCAGGTACTTATTTTGGGAAATTGCTTCATTGTTTCCCATTTTTCCAAGACTGAGTTAGATATCCCATATCCCACCTATGGATCCCATATCCCATAGTGTCCTATCCTTACACCAGTGATTATGTTTTGTTTTTTTTTTTGTTTTTTTTTTTTCAAATTATACTGTAACTACCTCTTTAGGTCTATCCTCCTATCTTTCCCTTTAGATTCTCAGTATATCGAAAGCAAGAGCTGTGTATATTTCTCTCTACCGCCAGAATTGAGAAAAGTATCTGACCCACAAGTAGGCTCTTTATAAACGTATTCTAAATAAATGAATGAATAAAAAATAAATAAATGATTGGGCCAAGTACTTTTTCCCAAATACACTTTTATTCTGGCAAAGTAAACATACATAAGACATCTCCCAATTTGAGGTATTTATGTGAGTTTTAGTTTGCTCCTTGCTTTTAGTGTGAGAGGATTATATAGGGTGGATGGTGGTATAAACTAGGGGGGTCTGGGTCGTTGTTGAAGGACCCTCTTGCCCTTGGCCCAGACTAAATAGGTAAATGTTACTGAGTGCATGTTGGTTCTACATAAAAGGCAACCTTTTCTATGGTAGTCTATTCTCTGTGCTCATTCAATTGTTATTTTTACAAGGCAAATAGCTATCAGTGTGTAAAGAAGCCATCAAGCTCTTATAGATGGTTTTAAAATACTGTTTTTAGTTTGTATGCCTTCAAATTGCGCCTAAATAACACAGTTATTTTTGACTGATTGATTCTAAGAATTTTGCTATTACAGCCAAACTATGACATTTTGCATCATATATTTTTAGCATTTTTGAAGAATGAAATGCTTTCCTATTTTTTAAAATGATTTTTCATTTTGAGTTTCAGCCAAATATCTGAAAAATTCATAGCTCCTAGAACTCAGAGAATATTAGCAAGGCCAAATAAAATATATGTGGCTTGCTGCTGTAGTTGTATATTTTAAAGAAAGCTAATATATCGACTAATTCTTAGAAGAGCATCCATAAATTGCTGTCTTTGAAAAATGTTTGCAGCTATAAAGGCTACAGATGATGTCATTTTGCCGCTACAGGTAAAGAGGCTTCTGTGTGTTTGACCTTTTAAGTGTTTCTATTGAGATTCTAAATACCAATGTACCAAAATATATCTACCACTATTTATTCAACAAGACTCAAAGTAAAATCACAACATTCCACTGTATCAATTTGTATCCTTATATATTTTTACTCTGGTTATTTTAGCGGTTCAACTGCCTTTTGATACACAAAGGAATATACATTGATTTAACTAAATGTACAACACTGTTCATTTTAATACAGCCTCATAATTTAAAATGACTGTTGTTTGTCTAATAATTTCCTTGGTATTAATGGTCAATATTGGCATTAAAAACACATGAATACTTAAGCAAATTCATATGCCGTAGTGTAATAAAATTTTTTTTGTTTTAATTTGTCATATGAACATAACCTAACATTTGAAAGCCAATGGCATTTGAAATGTAGATGACTGACAATTCTAGTTTCTCTCAAGTGACATATTTGTATAGAAGTGTGTACCTTTGTGTGTCTTTTAGGGTGTAGCAGATTAAGGATGTCACACATTTTTTGATGATTTTTCTATCAAGTCTGAGAAGGTTCTGTAACTGTTTTAATCAAAAGACAATGGCAGAAGTGGGAATACTGGGGGAATTCCTGGGACAGCCCTTAAAAGAGATTGGCAGCATTCATCTTCCATCTCTTGCAACTAGATGGAGAACTAGAAGACTCCAGATCAACCCATCCCTCAGCCTTCCATGCGAAGGTGCCAAGATGAACACCACCACGTGATGTCAGTCATACCACATGGGGCACAAGAATTACCTGCCAAATTACTAACCCACAGAGCCGTCAGCTGTGATACATGGTTGCTGTTTTAAGTCACTAAGTTTCGAGTGGTTTGTTATACAATAATAAATAACCATAACAGAGGGTAAATGGGGTGATTCTCTGGGCTGATACTCCATTTTGTGCTTCCCTTTCTAAAAGAATGTCAGAACCATTCTACTAACAAGACTCCAATAGGACAATCAGAAAATGATTCACAAGGGTAAATGGAAATATTGAAACTATTAAGTCTGCAATCTAGGACTAATGAAGAAAATCAGGGGTGCCAGCCACATATTACCCAATTATTATATTTGTTTTAGAGATAAAATCAGGACTGGTAGCTTCCAGCCCACTGATCTAACCAATGAGTAGAGCTATGTGACATTTAGATTTTAAGCATCTACCTTATACATTAACACGCACACACATACACACAGGCACAAACACACTCAAAATATTTCTTTCATATCGCTAGATTATAAAGTGCTATATAAGTCATCTTAAAAAGATTCTGAGATAAGCAGTGAATTTACCCACCACCCACAGGCAGCTGCTTCTGGGTAGGAACTAATCTACAACAGCAATAAATAAATAAATAAAATAAAAATGGAATGAAAAACAACATATGCACTTTAGTATTCATATCTATGTGCATAAATACAGAGAGACACTTCAAGCATATGCAAGGTTATTGATTTAGAATTCAGCATGAAGAGGTGCCCAAAGAATTCTCAAAATAACAATGTAAAAACATATAAAAAAATTCTTCTTCCATTTGGTTTCTTTTAAAATTTAAAATTGAAACTAGTGAAATTTAAGAAATGAATAAAAAATATGTTAGAGGATGCAGAATCTTTGGGGATTCCTAGCATTACTAATCAGTTTTAGAGAGTTAATTTTGCTTTTCTTTTAAGAAAAACACGTAAATCTTCTGTTGATTGAACAGTTTAATCCATTCAACATCTACAAAGCATAACATATGTAGAACACACGTTGAACATTTTGAGAATATGTTATTTTATGTACCACTTTTGATCGAGAAGAAGTTGTTGAAAAATAATTTGAATGTAAGAACATTAACTTTCACTTTGATGGTGTGTCTGTGGGTGATGTGAAGGCAGTGTATTAATTATTATGGGTAACAAATGACCTTTAAATTTAGCAGCTTAAAACAGCAAATATGTATTTTGTCACAGTTTCTGTAAGTCCTGAGGTTGGGAGTGGCTTCACAGGGTCATTCTGACTTAGAGTCTTTCATGAGGCTCCAGCTAAAGTCATCACTGAGTGTCTGAAGGTTTACCTGGGGCTGATCTGCTTCTGTGATGGCTCACTCACAGGCTACTGGCTCGAGGCCTTGGTCCCTCACTGGTGTTTGGCAAAGGTCTTAGTTCCTTGCCATGTGGATCTCTCTGTAGGATTATCTGAGCGCCCTCATGGAATGGCAGATGAGGGACCAGAAAGAGAGGAGGGAGCTGCAACGTTTTTAGGGCCTATTTTCTGCCATCACACAACACCACTAGCACTTGATTTATTAGAAGTCAGCCACTGAGTCCACCCCCACTCAAGAGGAGATGATTTGGCTCCACCGCTTAATGGGAGCACTATCAAAGAATTTCTGGACATATTTAAAATTAAAAAAAAATTAATGTGTATTTATTTTTGAGAGAGGGAGAGAGACAGAGCATGAGCAGGGGAGGGGCAGGGAGAGAGGGAGACACAGAATCCGAAGCAGGCTCCAGGCTCTGAGCTGTCAGCACAGAGCCTGACACAGGGCTTGAACCCACGAGCTGTGAGAGCATGACCCGAGCTGAAGTCAGACGCTTAACTGACTGAGCCACCCAGGCGCCCCCTGGACATATTTTAAAACCACAAGCGGCAGTCTCAAAGACTTAACAAGAATCAACTTCTTTGGTTTGGCCCCGAATTAGAGGTGACAGTCTAACTACCGTGCATTTCATAGCTATGCACAATAGCTCGTGTATATTTGTGAGGACTATATTCTTTTAGGAGCTTTTACTGAATCCATCATTTCTCCATCTCCACCTCTGAGTCTCACAAAATCAAATATATTCTATCAAAATGCAACTTCATATTCTGGCAGCATGGGAGCAATCCAGGTCAAGGTGTTAGCCTGTTCAGAGGAAAAATAGTGCTTGGTTGAAAATAGCCAGCACTGAACTGTAGTCTATGGGTTTAGAAACTTCCTATTGAGATGCAATCCATTTGCCTTCTTTATTTTGTTAGGGAAGTTTTGTTTTCAGCACTGAGAAATATTGTAACGTGATTTGAATCCAAAATAAATCTGGAAATCAACTACATAGAGGAGAGCCTATAATACATCTTTAAACAGGTGGCAAAAATTTAATTATCTGTGCTAAAAGTCCTGTAACAATCCATAAGATAATCAATAAGTAGGCATCATGGAAAGGTGGAAATATATTAACCTTCCTGAATCAGAGGATATGAATCCCTATGCCTTTCACTAAGTTGTTTATTATTATTATTATTATTATTATTATTATTATTATTATTACAAGAGAAGGATATTCCTCAATTTACCTCATGAGAGGTTTCACTTTCAGGATGCATGTGGACAGTAGTGAAAACAGAAAAGTAAAGCTTTCAAAGGTGACACAGCTTCAGCTTCAGGCTGTTCTCACTGTCTTTTCTCTAATGGGCTGCATATTCTGTCTTTCATGGCATTTCCACTTTCTCCTGCACATATGCTACATTTTTTTCCTCTTCTCCCTCCGAACCAGGTTCCTCTGCTTACTCACAGTTTCTACATCCTCACACCTTTAGCTGGTGTGCGACCTATGGCAGTCTTTCCCACCCCTTTGCATCTCATGCCTTTCAGTTTCTAAGTCACTGGTCAGCCCGTGTTCTGTTCCATGTAATTTGGGTTGCAGTTCTGCCCACCCATTCAACCTATGAGCTCTGGTTGGGGAGGACAGCTGGGAAGCAGTACTTCTTCAGGAAGGCCTATGGCAAAGCTGTTTCTCTAGGAAGGGGGTTGTTGGGGATGTAAGCATTCTGAATCCTTGCCCAAGTATTACAATATTAAATAGGTGATAAAATGAATGCAATATTTTAGTCCTATCTCTTCTAATTTCCTATATGACCCCGAGAAAATATTGGTATATATAGACTTTTTCTTATCTGTCAAAGAGGTATTCATTTATTTATTTACTAAATAGACACATTGAAGGCCTATTTCTGTGAAGCCTTGTGGTAGAACTTGTGAGGTCTAGAAAGATGCTTCAAAAGTTTCCTTACCTTCAAAAGCTCTTAGTAATTAATAGAAGGGATGAAGCTTTCAAGCAAATAAGGAAAATATGAAGTGGAAAGTGATTTTTAAAAAGAGAGTTGAGGGGCGCCTGGGTGGCTCAGTCGGTTAAACATCCGACTCTTGATTTTGGCTCAGGTCATGATTTCACAGTTCATGAGTTCAAGGCCCACGTCAGGCTCTGCACTGCCCTTATGGAGTCTGCTTTGGATACTCTCTGTTGCCCTTTCTCTGCACCCCTCATTCAATTGTTCTCTCTCTCTCTCACATAAAAAAATTTAAAAAAACCCCAGAGTTTAAATATATAGCTATTGGAGTTCAGATTAGGTAAATCACAAATAATAATATTTTCTTTCACTACCTCACAGAACTGGTATTACATTAACTGATATAACATGGGTACAAATTTTGAAGGGAAGAGCTTGTAGGGACATGTTTTGAAAGTAATACAGTCCTATGGGAACATAGGCTCTTTTATGAGTCAGCAATAATTTACAAATTGATAAGTGACCAAAAAATTTTTAAAAGCTGCCTCAAATTATTTAAAATATTTTAACAAAACTCTCAGACTTTTCCAAAAATGTTTGTAGCCAAATGTAAAATTATTTCAATAGATATCAGAAATTCTATTCAAAGAGAAATACCATGGGAAACAGAATGTTCTGTGGTCCAAACTATGTTACTTGCTGTTATGTTCTTATGCAAATCTTTTAATTGCCAAGGACTCAGTCTTCCTTGAAAACATGAATTGAGCAGACCAAATAATTTGAAGATCCTTGTAGCTTTGTGATTCTATTGAGTTTGGTCCAATTAGTCAAACAGTTACCTGTCATTACAGAGGCTGTGGTATATACATTTTAGCACCAAACCACAATTTAATAACAGGGCACAAGAGCCGCAAAGCCTCCTATTCTGTTCCATTACTAATTTATCAGGGACTAAAAGCAACCAAACTGAGGAAACCAGGCAGACAATGGTGCCTTTGAGGGGCAAAGGAAGCATCATTTAAAAAGAAAGCATTACCATTCTAAAATAATGGCAGAGCACATGGCCTGAGTGCTTTGAAAGAGAGCAGTACACAAAAGGTATTCTTGGCTTAAAGGCCCCAAACATAAAAGCTTTTGGTTGGGACTTATAAGGGAAAAAGAAAATAGCTCCCAATAAATGGGTTTCACCAGTATCCTTTTGTGTGTGTTCTGGTGCCAAGGGGATGGAGTAAAGGCAAACTATGAGTTTCCAAAATCTAACAATATTATGTTTCGTATCTGGAACAAAATCCCAACATTTTTCTGTGAGGATAAAGAAAGCAGAGATATTCTTGAGCTCTTACCTATTTTGGTTATTGAAAGATCATGCCTACAACCATATTTGTTCGTGTGTTAGTGATGTAGTTATGTATCTTCCGTCCTCTACTTTCCTTGATACTTTGATTTAAAACAAGTAAATAAGCATACAGTGCGATAGGTTGAGGTGATCTAATTTAATCTGATTCGAAGGGCAGCAATAAGACTACAAACCAAATAACTTAGTAATCAATTATGTCATTATGTATTATCTCTCATAAACAACACATGATGATAGTATGTTTATTTGAAGAATTACCTGAATTAGTGGTCTGTCAATTTAAAGAACTAAAAAAGACATTTGTGCAAGTAACCTTTTAGTAATGGGATCAGATTGGAAAGGTGTTTGTTCACAGATTCTCAATGTTAAAGGTGTTTAATTGTGAAAAATTCTATATACACACCAGGCATTACCATTACTATATATATATATATATATATATATATATATATATATATACACACACACTATATTTTTATATATATATATATATATATATGCATATATAAATTATATCTTGGAAGAAATATCTCACATGATAAAAGAGGAATGTGTTTTCTAAACCTGTATAAACTATGAAAGAACATTTAAAGACTTAGGTCAGAAAAACATTTTCTGACCACTTTTCTGTTGAGATTTATGTCCTTGAAGAAGCTATACACTCAATTACTTGACAATTACATTGTGTAAGAGTTAGCTTCCTCTACCATAGCGTTAGAACCTCCTTAACTATACCTTTTGTCATTGTCAATCCACTTTGTTGTTTAAATCAGATGTCATCCATGACTACAAACAATTTCTCTCTGATTCATTAGTGTCTTCATATAACAAAAGCAATCCCATAAGAATCAGGAAATGTTCATAATGTAGACTGTTGACTTTAACTATTTAACAATTTGACTTACTTCACAGAAATTGCCCTAAAGACAATACGTTCCAACTGCAAATCCCATTCTGAATAATCAAGGATTTAAACAAGAAAGAAGGATATAAAGTTTGCAGATTGTAGTATTGAGGAAGGATATTTGCAGGGGTAAATGGAATAGCTGAACAAAAGAATGTCTGTGATAATAGTCAGGATATCTGGTGTAGCAGGAGCAGAAGTGAAGGTGTTATAACCCAGTGTCTGCCCCACTGTGAGTTCTAAATCCATAACAAGGGCCACAATTTTCCTCAAGACTACATGTAATGATGTGTTGGCATCACTTCAGATGTAATGGCAGAGTAAGGGCATGAAGGTGATGTGCATGTGTATTTTACGTATTCAGATTGATTGCTTTATACTCATATCCAATGCATGTATATCAAAAACATGGGGTCTCTGGTTTATCATACTGTTGTAATGACTATAGGCTGGAATGCTAAGTTTAAGGATGATTTAGGATCTTACTATTCTGGTTAGCATAGTTTAATGGTGGGTCTTCATGTGATATGGTTTCTTGTTTTGAAAAGTTATGTTTTAAAATTGTACAGACATGTTGCTAGTAAATGGCTCTAATCCTTTCTTTCCTTCTTGCTCTTGTTCTCTTTCATCTATTCATATGGAGGTGAGTATGTGTGTATATATTCAAAACTACTAGTAATTTCTCACTGCACCCACAGATAATAAATATGACAATATCGAGAATTATTTAAAAAAATTTACTTTCAGAATTATTTTTCAGGGAGATTTAAATTACTGACAGCATATTTATATTTCATGATTTTATGGAAGACTCTACTAGACTTGAGCAGCTACGTCTCTTTTGGATGGGACCTTTCCTCTTGATAATGTCTAATCTTACCTTCATATACCCAATCAGAATTTTCCTACTAAAATGCAAAACTCAAGTCCCTTCTTACAAAAAGTCTTCAGTGATTCCTACTTATCCAAAATTCAGATTTTCTGGCATGGCATAAAAGATTCATTATGAACTGATTCATCTCTACCTGCCTTTTATTGTCGTTATCACTTGATACTTTTGCTCATTACCTCAATTTCTCCCTCAATACTGTTTCTGCCTGGAGGGATGTGTGTGTGTGTGTGTGTGTGTGTGTGTGTGTGTGTGTGTGACAAATGCAGTTTCTTCTACTTCAAATGGCCTTCTCCATTGGCCTAGATTAATTTCTCTTCATTGTTTAAAAATCAGGGGCATAAGCTATCAGCATGGAGTTTGCTTGGGATTCTCTCTCTTGGTCTCAAAATAAACAAATGAACTTAAAAAAAGAATTTAGCAATTCTTTTATTTTTAAGTTTATTTATTTGGAGACAGAGAGAGTGGGGAAGGGGTAGAAAGAGAGGGAGAGAGAGACAGAATCCCAAGCATGCTCTGCACCGTCAGTGCAGAGCCAAACACAGGGCTCAAACTCAAGAAACTGCGAGATCATAACCTGAGCCGAAACTGAGAATTGTACGCTTAACCAACTCTGAGCCACCCAGACACCCCCAGGCAATTCTTAACAGCACTTAACAAATCTAAAATGCCAATGATGTCCTGCCAGTAACAGATTAGAAAAATTCCACAAGTTTCGAAACACATCTCCAAAGCTAGTTCATAATGATGATGAGGCTAATCAGATTTTAGGACAACATAAATTTTAAGTAACAAAATAAATTGTCATTTCATCATGTCTTTTATGGTATGTGAATATCTAATTTTTCATTCATAGAAAGTAATTTCTTCATTCTTTATAAATATAAATGCAAGAAGTTCTGAAATCTTATTCACAATTTTAGTTCCTAGCCCCATCTACAGTGCTATACCTATTAGTATACAAAAATACTGTTTTTTAATAATCAAAAATTAGATGATATAAAGTTGATATTACTGTAAAATTGATAGATGAAACTTTATTTATTTTTTTAACTTAGCACTATTATATGTAATCTATCCCTGCTAAGAACTACAGGGAATCACTAAGAATCACTAAGAATCACTATTTGGTGACAGAATTTTTTTCCATTGATGATATCACACAGCTTCCACATTCCCTATATAATAAAGGCAAGTAAACCTGGTCATCATTCTTGTTGAATTGTAGAACTACATGTTTTCTTAAATCCCTTCCACTCCAATCAAATGAACATCCTTAATAGGTAACATTTCTTGATATTTCTACTTTTTATCAAAAAGTATTTTTTGGTTAATAAAGACACAATACACCATGAGCTGAATGAATTATAGCAGATCCACATGATATAATGTTAATTACTACAGAAATCCTATCTTAAAAATATATCCGTGGCATGAGGTAAACCCCAAGGTAAATTTTAAGTGAAAATTGTAGTTTTGCAATATTATATACAAACTATCATTCCAAATTTGTGCTATATATATCTATGTGTATACATTAACAGAAACATTAATGAAAAATACACATTAAATTATTAGAAGGTTTATGTCCAGATCACTTAACCATACATTGTTCATAACTTTTCTTTGGTAATTTCCAGTATTATACAAATATTAATCATTAACATTTGGAGAGTATTATATGCTGGTCACTCTGTTAAAAACTTTCCTGATTATCTCAGTTGATGCAACAACCAAATGATGTAAGCACTATTATAATATCCATTTTACACATGGACAAACATAATATTTATCTTTTTTACAGTTTACTATTTTGAACATTTTTAATAATTTAAAAAAATTTTTTAACATTTATTTATTTTTGAGAGATAAACAGAGCACAAGTGGGGGAGGGGCAGAGAGAGAATGAGACAGAATCTGAAGCAGGTTCCAGGCTCTGAACTGTCAGCACACAGCTGACGTGGGGCTTGAACCCACAAACTATGAGATCATGACCTGAGCCAAAGTCAGACACTTAACTGAATGAGCCACCCAGGCGCCCCTTTAATCATTTACTTTTGAGATGGCATGCAAGCGAGCAAGGTGCAGAGAGAGAGAAGAGAGAGAGGAGCCTGATGCCGGGCTTGAGCTCACCTGAAGCAGGGCCTGAACTCACAAACCATGAGATCATGACCTGAGCCAAAGTCAGATGCTTAATCAACTGAACCACCCAAGTGCCCCTAGAGTTTACAAATTTGAAAAAAAATAAATTGGAAGGTTCTACTCCTAAACATTACTTAGCCCACACCTTCTCATTTTGCACCCACACAGACCATTATTGCTTTATAGTGAATCAAGAATAACTTGATTTAACCCTAGTTCCTAATATATGCATTTTATTGATTCACCCATATATGTTCACCCTGCCCTAAATGAGTTCCTAAAATGTATTGCCATTGCACAGGTGCCACAAGATTGAACAAGACATGAAACTTACTAGCTTGTCAAAAGGCAAATCACTGATAGATTGGACCACAATTACTGCCAAAATAGAGGGGCTAAAAAGTGCTAATGGAGCAAACTAATGGGGGAAGGATGTAGTAAGTAAATATTTCAGAGAAAAGTCCCTTTCTACCTGGTGGGTGTTTAAGCTACTCATCCTATTCATCTTTCTTGAAGGCATTCTAAGTACAAGAGACTGAATAAGAACAAGAACTAAAATTAAATGTACAAGGGGTTAGCAGGGACCAGGGAAATGTTATTTTCAAAGAAGAAAGTCTCACAGACCACTTTGAGGATGACATATCAGTTGGCTGGTGCATCTTATGCATCTTACAGTGCATCTTATAATTCATATTGTATATTAAGTAGACATCAATATATGCCAAAGGGCAAATATTAAATGCTTTTTTATTTTGGAAATCAATTATGATACATATTTTTGGAAGGTACATTTATATATGTGGGAAGATGTTACATAAATAATTTAGAGAAACAAAGAACATATTAATGAGACAAATTCACATTTAGTATGTTTCAGAAATCTTTGAACTTAACAGCCCTAATAGTTGTCAGCATTTGTGGGGCAGCTTCAAATACTTAAATATCACATCTTTGTGTTTAAAAAAATTTTTAAAGGAGACTTTATGTTTGAAACTTCCTTTTCTGTATTACTAGTAATTCTATGCATCAATGGACTAGTATAGGTTTTTGCTGTTGTTCTTTTTTTAAAATTCCCTTTAGAAGGTGACAGCAATTAGATGCTGGAGACCTCCTTGCCTACTGACCCACAAAGTCTGCAATGTCAGAAATCATTATTTATAATTAGTGCCAGGGCACAGCCGAGCATTCTCTACATCCACTGTGGGAAGCTCTTCATGAAATCTATCTTATATAACACACAACACCTGTGAGCAAGCTTTTCCCAGAGCTGTGTGGTATTACTTCTATCCATCCAAAAAGTGTACTTCACTGAGCATTGAGGCATAATACTTTGGAAGGACGGAGTACATGTAAAAGGGCAAACTGAGGAAACAATATAGCTTTACATGCTGGCATGGTGACGATATGAACTTTATGGTAACCAGGCCTTGGAAAATGAAAGGATAATGAGAAAGCATTGCTTGAGAGCTAATGTCTTGCATGAAACATGAGAGTAACCAGGACTTGGAACTGGATTTCAGAATCTCCTAGGGTAACTACTGATCTTCAAAAAGGGAAAGATGTCTGAATTTGGAATTGGGTAAATGTTCATACCTGAAAAATTCTGCTTATACCTGACTTAAACCACTTACATATTTCATTGCCCTAAATTCTCCTTTTTTGCAGTCCTTTAAGTATGTTTAAGACAATTTTTTTCAGATGTTTCTTGTAGGAACTGTTCATAAGTTCAATAAACATTAAATGCCTGGATAATTTCTGAGATTCCAGACTGTGTTTCAATAACTGCAGTTATAAATACATAAGCATATTATAACTTAACATATTTTAGTTATTATTAAATTACAAAATAATGTGCCAAAAACTGAAGACAATGTTAGAAAAAATGTTTTAATGGACAAAAAGACACGACCAATGTAAATTTTTCCTCACCTGCAACCAACATATTAGCCACTTGTGCCCATATATTACTTCTCCTACTCATCACATCTCTGCATATAAAGTGACATATTCACAGAAGAACATTTAAAAAACATTTTATTTTTGGAATGTGGGGGGTGAGAGAAAAGTAGGACCATGTGATCTCTACCATCTCTTTCAGCAATAAAATTCTGTGACTATGGTCTAAAATATGACATTTTTGTCCATTAAAAAATTCTGGGTACGAAAATAGACATCTAAATCAATGGAACAGAAGAAAGACCACAAAAATACACCTACATATATATAGTCAATTAATCTATAACAAAGGAGGCAAATACAATGGGGAAAAGACTGTCTTTTCAATGAGTCGTGGTGGGATAAAAGAATAAAACTGCACCACTTTCTAACACAATACACACACACACACACACACACACACACTTCAAAATGGATTAAGGACCTAAATGTGAGACCTGAAACCATAAAAATCCCAGATGACAGCACAAGCAGTAATTTTTCTGACATTGGCCATTAGCAACGTTTTTTTTTTTTTTTTTTTAGATGTCTCCTAAGGCAAGAGAAACAAAAGCAAAAATAAACTACTGGGACTACACCAAAATAAAAAGCTTTTGCACAGCAAAGGAAACTACCAACAAAACAAGAGTACAACCTACTGACTGGGAGAAGATATTTGCAAATGACGTATCTGATAAAGGGTTAATATCCAAATACATAAAGAACTTCTACAACTAAACAGCAAAAGACTCAATCTGATTTAAAAAATGAGCAGAGGACCTGAAAAGACGTTTTTCCAAAGATGAGATACTGGTGGCCAACAGACACATGAAAACAAGTTCAACATCACTCATTATCAGGAAAATGAAAATCAAAACTACAATGTGGTATCACCTTACACCAGTTAAAATGGCTAAAATCAAAATGACAAGAAGTGTTGGTAAGTATGTGGAGAAAAAGGAACCCCCGTGCACTATTGGTGGGAATGTAAATTAGTATAGCCACTGTGAGAAGAGTATGAAAGTTCCTCAAAAAAATTAAATACAGAAATACCACGTGATTCAGTAATTGCACTACAGGGTATGTACCCAAAGAAAATGAAAACACTAATTCAAAAAGATATATGCACCCCTATATTTATTGCAGCCTTATTTACAATAGCCCAGATACAGAAGCAACGTGTGCCCATCAGTAGACAAATAAATAAGGAAAATGTAGTGTGAACACACACATACACACACACACACACACACACACACACACACACACACACACGGGAATATTATGCAGCAACATAAAAGGACAAAATTGTGCCATTTGAGACAACATGGATAAATTTAGAGGATATTATGCAGAGTGAAATAAGTCAGAATGAGAAAGATAAATACCATATGATTTCTCTTATATGTAGAATCTAAAAAAATACTCAAACAAAAAGCAGAATCAGACCCATATAGAAAACAATCTGGTGGTTGCTGGGGGTGGGGGGTTGTCAAAATGGGTGAAGGGAAGTGGGAAATACAGGTTTCCAGTTAATGGATGAATAAATCATGAGAATAAAAGGCTAGGTAGGCATAAGGAATACAGTCAATGATATTATAATAGTGATGTAATGGGATAGATGGCAGCTGTACTTAAGATTAACAGCATAATGTATACATTTTTCAAATCACCATGTTGTATACCTGAAGCAAAGGTAACATTGTGGTTCAAGCATATTCAAATTTAAAAAATTTTAAAAAGCAAACAAATGGGTAAACAAACTTAGATATGCCCATACAATGGAATTACTCTACAGCAATAAAATAAACTACTGATGCATGCCACATTAATGAATTTCAAAATAATTATGGTGGATGAAACAAGATATTTGGAAATACCAAAACAGATTTTATTAACTTCTCCTTATGGTAGAATATATTACTCAGACTCTGAAATTCAAATATAGCATAGAATAAAAGGTAGCTTTTGAGTATGTTATGCTATGTCTAACGAAATAAAAAGGGGAAACTGTAGGTTTTAAGGCTATATTAGCTCCTCTACCACCTGTTCTTTTTAGATGTTTTAATGGTTTCTTGGGTTCTACATTTCCGTATTTCTCTTCTGTTACGGTTAGGCTGAACTCAACAGAGTAGGGTTTGTGATGCCACCTTTAGTTACATCCCAATTTTTTAATGGCAAATCTATAGGAACTTGTAAGTTGTTCTAAAGGTCTGTCACCATGGTTGGCATCCAGTAAGATGCACAGTGAAAATTTGCTGAACTAATATTTATTTGCCTGTGGTTGGCTTTTACCTATTTCTATTGCATGGTTTATATGACTGATAAAGAAACCGAGTCACTATAAAAACCTGGTTAGTGTCCATGGTTAATGTGGTATTACATTTTCAAATGGAATATGCTGACAACTGCTAGACTCAATCAGAGCTTTTAAGAGAAGAAACTGAGTCACTATAAGCACCTGGTTAGTGTCCATGGTTAATGTCATATTACACTTTCAAATGGAATATGCTGACAACTGCTAGACTCAATCAGAGCTTTTAAGAGAAACACCTTCTTAAATTAGGAGATGGAGTAGTAGTGTGAGTAGAACAGAGAATGGTGAGCACAGGAATCTTTGAACACATCACAGTCCTGGAACAGGACCGTCTAGAACTTAGTGTCAAATTGTTGTTTAATATGGCACTAATATGCTAGGTAAAAGTCATCTTAAAAGTTTTAATTCAACAGATGGGTATCCTGTACTCACAGAAGCTACTGTGAGGTATATTTAAAAGATGAGAATTTTAGATTTAATTATACCCCACAGTATTATGTCACGTCCACACAGGTCTTACTGGGATACACTGGAGCATATAATGGAAAGAAAATGCAGAGGCAACTGAGGCTATGTCACTTCAGAAATAATAATGGTTTCCTTTTCAAGAAATTTTCTTAAGGTTCTTATGATTCTTAGGTTATTGGGATCAGAAAGAGAAGTGTCAAATACTATGTTAGAGAAGGTCATATTTGCAAGCTTATAAGAAATGGTACCTTGAACTTCCTGAACTAGTTGGGAACAATTTGTGTTAGAATTCTTGACATTCCGTAAGTGAGGCCAATCTCTGAGTTTTTATATAGCTCTAGAATGCTGTGGCTTGGGAGATAGAGATTATGAGATATTTATTTCTGCAGTAAATTTTGGCCCCACGACTATGGCACATTTTATACACTGAGTTCATATACGAATTCAAATTCCTAATTTGAAAAGAACTCACTCAGGTATTGATTGCAAATATGTATTTTAGTAGTTAGGCCTAATTGGTAATTGCTGTAATTTGCTTTTGACCAATTATACATTTCCAGGAATAAAGTGCCCTTTGCACTGTTATCCACTATCCTCTTCTATTTTCTTCCTTGCAACTTCTTTCCTTCTTTTCTGTATTTTCCTTCTCTGCATCCACCTTATTCACACCCTTCTTTCAACTCTCTTTACCTTCATCATTTTTCCTTGTAGAGCAGTGAAGGCTGGCTTTGGTTGTTAGTCAGACTCCATGGGCAATTCCCTCAATGTTTTCATTGTTTACACAGAAGCATCCAAATGTATAGCAAATACACCAGCTTGAAACCTCCCCACCGACAGACGCATCCAAACAGGAGGTTTCTTTATGTCTTCTGGTAGGTCGGTCCTGTTCTGCTACCAGAAAGAACAGCCTACACCCATATGCACTGTTGCTCCTGAATGCAAGGCCTACATTAGCATCCACATGGGCTGGGTCTCAGCCAAAACTTAGCCTTTAGCACATACAGTGATACCAAAAGATGTGACAGTGACAGAGTTTTGGAATACTGTTTATAGCATGCTGTTCTTTGGCACAGTTCTTCAGAATCTAAGAACAGATTTTTCCTAATTGTCCCAAGTCACACTGTTTATTATAGAAATCAGACTTTTAAGATGATTATGGATTTGAAGGCAATTGATCAACTCAATATTAAACTCAATATTTATTGTAGATGTTTTGGAAATTGTTTTAAAATGTTGCAACAGAGACTCATGCTCAAAAAAAACCCCACCTAATTTATAGTATTTTTTCAGAGTGGGGTGAAAGGAATATTAGCAATGGGATAAATACAATAATCCTTGACTCTAATTAGGGAAAAACAGTGAAGATTTATCTGTAAAAGTAAGTTGCTTAAGAACTGAAGCAAATATATTTAAATATACTTCACAAACACAGGCAGTTTGAGCAAAAATGTTTTTGCATAAGTATCCATTTATATTACACATAAAATCCTGTTTAAAAATTAAATACTTCATATCACTTATACACTCTATTTTGATTATGATAGATATGGGCTAATAACACATTAAATCATTAAATATTTTTGTTATAAGTGATTTGAAAGAGTAATCACAAATTCCTAAGTCACAGGAATATGCCATAACAAAGAAGGATAATACCATTAAGAAATCACTGTCTTAGCTTAGGTTTAAAAAATATCCCTTCCTTTGTTTAACACTGTACTTTGAAAATAAAATGATACAAAAATAAATATGAAAACAGCTAAAAAATTATCATAAGAAGTTCTGTAAGGTTAGTGTTATTAGAGAAACAGATCTTTAGTTTATTCTAAGCAAATATCATTTTTTTAATTTAACATTTTTTAATTTATTTTTGAGACACAGAGTGACTGTGAGCAAGGGAGTGGCAGAAAGAGAGGGAGACACAGAATACAAAGTAGGTTCCAGGCTCTCAGCTGTCAGCACAGAGCCCAATGTGAGGCTTGAACTCATGAACCACGAGATCATGACCTGAGCTGAAGTTGGAAGCTCAACCCAGTGAGCCACCCAGGAACCCCTTCTTCTTCGTCTTCGTCGTCGTCTTCTTCTTCTTCAATTTTTAAATGTTTACTTATTTTTGAGAGACGAGAGAGAGAGAGAGAGAGAGCGAGCGAGAGAGTGGGGAGGGGCAGAGACAGAGGGAGACACAGAATCTGAAAAAGGCTCCAGGCTCTGAGCTGTCAGCCCCGACTTGGGGCTCAAACCCACAGACAGTGAGATCATGACCTGAGCCAAAGTCAGACACTTAACCAATTGAGCCACCCAGGTGCCCCTGGGTGCCCCTCTTAAGCAAGTATCTTGAAAGGCAATGAGACTTTATTTATCTGATATGATTTTTGTCAAGAAAACACAGCTGTATTTTTCTGTCCTTAATGTTTGTTACTCTAGGATGGTTCACCTAAACTACAAACTCATTAATTGACACTCAAGAAATATATAAAAACAAATGCTATTTCCTGGTGCAAAATGTATATAGCCCTTTTTAAAAATCGGGCAAAAACTGCAACCAACATGGAACCACCAGTGTGGATGATTTGGAACTACCTCCTTGCTCATTCTCACAGGCACACTGCAAGAAAGGAAGACCCTGGCCTAACCTTGAAGCCCAAAGGGTGTAGGTGAAAAGGTCTATGCCTTATTCCAAGCAGGCAAATATTTTTAATGCATTGCATTCTGGGAAAGTATTTTGGAAAACATGAGTGAAAATTAAATCTCATTCCTCTTTGTGAAGGCAAAGAAAATGAATCCCATAGACTGAAGGTTTATTATTTAATCTGCAATTTGAATAGTGTAAGAATGACTCCTCAAACTTTACTTTTGGCCTTAGAAAACCTATAAACTGTGAGATGAATGTTCTGTCAGTCAAGAAAGGCTAGGCTATTTCTGTTTAACAAACAACCCAGTGTCTTGGTGGCTTACAATCATAAAGTTGTATTTTTTATTCATGCACATACCCAAGATGAGGTGTAAGCTGGCTACACATTTCCTTTACTCTATCTGGAACAATGCTAGTTCTTTTGACAGGGGGAGGAAAGGGACACACCAATTACCCACTGGCTCCTAAAGGTTCTGCCCAAAGGAGATGCCAACTACTTCTGCTCACATGCTATTGGGCAAAGAAAGTCTTCGTGGCACACTGGAGGTCAATAGGTTAAATGAGGAAATATAATCCTTTCTCTCATCAGAAGAAAGTATTTATAAACAATAGTCCAGCTTACTAGAGACAAAATCAGGGAACATAATTCCCAGGAGTAACATAAAGGAATTGCCCTTACTATGGACTAAAGTAGAGAATGTTGGATTGACAGGCATTTGGATGGACTGTGACCTCCTGGTCAAGCAAAATGACCACAAAACCAGATTCATTGTACCAACCCTTAAGTATCAGGGAAGAAGTGCCAAAATATCACGTTATCTAAAAGTAGACAAATGATGTCCATTGTTAAGCATAGAGCAATGAAACAATAAGTAATTTCCTAACTTGTAAATTCAAGAAAGTTCTTTATTATTGGCCTAGATATGGAAAAGAATTTATGTCTCAAATAGCCATAAGCTTGAAGTGAAATGTCTCCTAAAATGTATCTTCTCAGATTTGGGCCCTTTTCTTCCTAATCTTATATTCAGGTTGGTTCAGGAATCCTGAAACTTCCTCAGAGTAAATTCTCCAAACAGTTTTATAAGGAATCCATAGTTTTGGAGACCCAAAGACCTAAGCCTAATGGAAGCTTGAAACTCTTTCTCTGCCACTTTTGTTTTAATGAGAAAATATTTCAGTGCAATCGCTTTTGCCAGACCCAGATAAAAGGTCCAATTTAAAAATTTAATTCTCAGAAAATTTTTGTAGATTTTGAAATAGTAAATAGCAGGAATACTTCCAGGTGAATTATTCAATGTAAGCAGAAAATTCTGCCGTCACTAGTAAAAATCACAAACCTTTTAAGTAGGCAACAAAGATTCTGTTGCCCTAAACATTTTGCTTTTCTAAGCAGTAGGCCATAATGTCATTTTAGACAACAAAGCAAACATTGGCATAGAAATGCAAGAGCTAATCTCAGGAGTTTCAGATAGAGTAACTTCTGGAAATTGTTAGTAGCATCTACCATTTACCTCCTTTTCAATTTTTTTACAAAAGAGGCATAATCTCTGAGGGCCAAGTGCTCACTTCAGAAGTTTGAATGTTATGTTTATCAGTGCTACAGAAGGCAGTGGAAATTATGACAATTTGTCTGTTCTGTTTCTGAAAAGTCATTTTAGTCGAGTATTTTTTGTTTTAAAGAAATAATTGTTAATGTTTTGGGGACAGATATTAATTACAGTGTTTAAATTCAAGAATCCCTCTCTGTGAGAAGTTCTCATTCACTGCATTTTCATCTATGGTGGATACGACATGATTCATTTATGTTGTCTTTTTTCCCTCCTGCTGGGTCTTCCCTCGCAAAATGGCGCTGCACTGTCAGCAATGACTCAGAATGAGGAACATGATGAGGCTGCCTTTCCCACAGTATTTATGTGTGTTCAAGCTGTGAAAAGTGTCACGGCAATACTCCTATTCTGTGTCAGCCGAACTCTATTCACTCATATTCATATCTTGAATTGACTATAATTTAAACCTGGCTATTTGGGTTTTTTTGTTTGTTGGTTTTTCGTTTTTTATAAACTGTCACAAAATGAAAGGCATATTTCAGTAGTGGTTTGGGACCCCTAAATAGGAAGCCAATTTTTAGACAGATCTATACCATTCCCTCTTTGGGAGTATCAATCCTTAAAATAGCAGGTGAGAGTACATTTTATTAAATGGATCATTCCAATTCAGAACCTGAGTGGTCTTACTTATGGATGAATTGTGTTGCCATCCCAAGAAAGCCATTTAACCTTTCTGAAATGAGAGGCTTCTGGTTTTGAAGCATCCAGTGTTTGTTCTGGGCTTTCAGATGGCTAAATAAGAGACTGAGAAAACTCAAGTAATTGTTTGTAAATCATTCTTAGGATGAGAGAGAGAAAAAAAGAAAAAAAAACCCCAAAACTTCAGGGGATACTTACTGACATGTTCTTTAAATATGTTTAAAAATATTTTTCTTTATATTTTATTGGAGACATTGTGGTTTATTGAATATGCTTATTATATTTTAATATATACAGTATGCTTAGCAAAATTGCCATTATTGAGTAGTTTGGAAATAAGGCTTCTTTTATAAATTTGTTCACATAAAAATAGGAAAACTCCTCAGAAATCATGTCAAGAAAAACAGTTTACCTGAGTTTGCAGGTGCATGATAAAAATATCCCAGTGCCCAGCTTCTATTTGTACCTGCCAAGATGAAGGCAAACAGGTAAAACTGTGAAATATTCCCATGGTTTCTGTGTTTTCTTCCATCTTTGGTCACCCTTCTTTCTTCACAGAATAGGAACTAATATCTTATGCCTTTGGCTGATGGTTTCTCCATATGGTGGTGCCACTATTGTTATTTAAAAAAATACTATGTGGGGCGCCTGGGTGGCGCAGTCGGTTAAGCGTCCGACTTCAGCCAGGTCACGATCTCGTGGTCCGTGAGTTCGAGCCCCGCGTCAGGCTCTGGGCTGATGGCTCAGAGCCTGGAGCCTGCTTCCGATTCTGTGTCTCCCTCTCTCTCTGCCCCTCCCCTGTTCATGCTCTGTCTCTCTCTGTCCCAAAAATAAATAAATGTTGAAAAAAAAATTTTTTTAAAAATAAAAAAATACTATGTAAGGTGTGTTCAACAAAGAAACTTATGGAACAGAAAGAAAAAAATAAAAAGAGAACACACCAATTATCTGTCATTTCACCACCCAAAATAGCTGATAACATATGGTTTGGCCTTCCAGTGATTTTTCTAGGTCTATTCCTCATCTCTACCTAGGCTCCCTTCTCTTTCCTATCTGCATACTTCTTCTAAGTGATATCACCCTTGTGTACTTTTAAAAACTCTCCAGTTTAAAATCTTCCATGGCTTCCTACTGCAATTTGAATAAATTTCAAAGTCCTTATGATGTTCTCGTGGAGTTTTTCTTTCTATATGACTTTGTACAGTCTGGTTTGTCTTCTCTCTTCCCTTTCATCAATTTTCTATTGCAAAAACAATTTGTTTCAACGATAATTTACACAGCCTTAGTGACTTAAAACAACACCTTTTTTTTTTTTTTTTTAATCTTCCACTTCTGGAGGGCAAAATGCAAAATGGGTCTCATTGAGCTAAAATCAAAGTGCTGACAGTGTAGGTTCCTTTCTGGAGGCCCTCAGAGAGAATCAATTCCCTGCCTTTTCCTGTTTCTAGACACCATCTGCATTGGTTGGCTCATGGCCCCCTTCAAGACCAGAAACATTGGCCAAACTTTCTCAGGCTATCATCCTTCTGATTTTCTCTTTTCTACTTCCATCTTCCAATTATAAGAACACTTGGGACTACACTGGACCCACCCAGACAACCCAAGATAATCTCTTTAAAATCAGTTCATTAGCAACCTTAATTCCATCTATACCCATAATTCTTCCTTGCTATGTAGCAACATATTCATAGATTCTGAAGATTAGGATGTGGACATCTTGTGTAGAGGGGGTAGAGTGTGGTATTCTGTTTGCTATACTTCCAAACATTCCATGGAGAGTCAAAGAAAACTCATCGATACCTCCAATATCATCAAGCATGCAGATCATGGTGGCCCAGTGATAGACACTGTGATGTGAAGAGTGCCATACTGTGTGCCCAATGAATTAACTGAGAATTTGGAAATGGTGGAATACTGCAAATGAGAAAGTATAAGTGGTGAGAAGGACATTAAGCTAAGGTTTATAAGGGATAATAAAAAGACTTGTTTCATGGTACCGACATCCATTTACTTTGATTTACTAAATAGGCACTGTTTATTTTTCTTTTATTTGCAAATAATATCTTGGGAAACAGGTGATATGTTTTATTGGCACTTGGGAAGTGGTTTCATAGCTGTCGACACAGCTGGCCAAAGATGAATGAAAATCTATTATGGAACGGCCCTGGGAATATGGTAACGAATAAGACCCAGGACTAGCTTTCACCAGTTTAATGAGGGGATCGCACAGGTGATCACTAAGGAAGAACTTTCACATAAGTTTCAGAGGTTGTTACTGAAATTCAAGAATTTAACCAGGACACCTAAGCTCTGGATCAGGGAGGTTCCAGATATCTTTCCAAATGGAGATGACCAGCTGTTAAGGGAGGAATTCTGACGAAGGGAAATCTGTCAAAGGGTATTCTTTTTTTGTTGTTGTCATATTACTCCCAAGAGCTTCATGAGAGAAATAATCTTATTTCTCTTGATCATCATGGTTTCCTCAGCATGTAGACTAGTTGTTGGTAAACGGTAGGTTCTACACACATATCTAATGTATATAGGAATGATCATATGCTTATAAAAGATGCAGTTTTCTTTATTAAAAAGACAATAGTGAATGAACTTTTTGGTAGCATATTTTGCTTTCAGTTATAAATATGTCACTATCATTGTCTGATCACATTTTGACAATTCAATCCCAAATAATTGCTTCTTTAAGCAGACCTTTCTATATTAGAGATCCTTTTACACCGGTCACCTCCCTAATATTTTGTCACACTTTCCTAAGGAGCATACATTCTACTCCTCATTTCAGAAGTGTTGTCTACTGAGCAAGTATTAATAATTTGTGCTGTATTTGTGATTACTGAGCCAAAAGAAAAACTAAATTAAAACAAAACACCAAAAAAGTCCCTATTGTTAGAACCATAGGGACAAAATATTTGAAATGGCATAGTTATCTATAATATGGGACATATGGTTTATTATATTAGTATAACAACTAGTTGCAACACACTTAGAAGACTGTGTAATTAGACTTTTATGACTGCTGAAAGAAATCTACCAAAAACTACAAAATAGCTCTAGTGTAATTTCCAAAGTCCATCAATATTTTGAAATCCTATGTGATGTAACAATTTCCTAACAAAATTAACTCAATAAATGATTATTCCTATGCTAGATGTCACCATTGTTTCATAGGTTGCCATGTAACAGCAAAGTGTATCTTCTTCATCCTATTTCACTTCTTTCTCCACAAATGATTATTACAACTTTTTTAAAAAATTTTTTTAATGTTTATTTATTTTTGAGAGAGAGAGAGAGAGAGAGAGACTGTGTGAGTGGGGGAGGGGCAGAGACAGAAGGAGACAAAGAATCTGAAGCAGGCTTCAGGCTCTGATCTGTCAGCACAGAGCCTGACATGGGGCTCAAACTCACAAACTGTGAGATGATGACCTGAGCCAAAGTTGGACGCTTAACCACTGAGCAACCCAGGCACCCCAAGCATGATATTTCTTAAATGGCTAGTGATTCATGGATTGGTATACACAATGATACTATTATACTCATCCAGTGTAACATTTAGTCTACATTTTAAATGACTGTGAAAATAGGGTATCAAAACGGGTAAGAAAATAAGACCCATCTATACGCTGGTTACAAGAGACCCATTTTAGACCTAAAGACACCTGCATATTTAAAGTAAGGGGATGGAGATGGGGCGCCTGGGTGGCGCAGTCGGTTAAGCGTCCGACTTCAGCCAGGTCACGATCTCGCGATCCATGAGTTCGAGCCCCGCGTCGGGCTCTGGGCTGATGGCTCAGAGCCTGGAGCCTGTTTCCGATTCTGTGTCTCCCTCTCTCTCTGCCCCTCCCCCGTTCGTGCTCTGTCTCTCTCTGTCCCAAAAATAAATAAACGTTGAAAAAAAAAAGTTAAAAAAAAAATAAAGTAAGGGGATGGAGAAACATCTATCTGCTAATGGTTGTCAAAAGAAAGCTGGAGTAGCCATACTTATATTAGACAAACTAGATTTTAAAATGAAGACTGCAACAAGGAAGAACAACATAACATCATAATTAAGGGGTCTATCGACCAAGTAAATATCTATGCTCCCAATGTAGAAACACCGAAACATACAAGTCAATTGGTTACAAACATAAATAAATTAATTGACAACAACACCATAATAGTAGGGGACTTCAACACCCCACTTAGAGCAATAGACGGATCTTTTAAGTAGAAAATCAACAAGGAAACAGTGGCTTTGAATGACACACTGGACCAGGTGGACTTAACAGTTATATTCAGAACATTTCATCCTGAAGCAGCAGAATAAGCATTTTTCGTGAGTGCACACAGAATATTCTCCAGAACAGGTCACATACTGGAACCAAATCAGTCCCCAAAAAGTACAAAAAGATTGAGATGATACCTTGCATATTTCAGACCACAATAATATGAAATTCAAAATCAATCACAAGAAAAGAATTTGGAAAGGCCGTGAATACTTGGAGATTAAAGAACATCCTACTAAGGAAACGATGGGTTAACCAAGAAATTAAAGAGGAAATTAAAAAGTACATTGAAGTTAATGAAAATAAAAACACGGCAGCCTAAAACCTCTGGGATGCAGGGGAAGTATATGGCATAAGAGGGAAGTATATAGAAATCCAGGCCTTCCTAAAGCAGGAAGAAAGGTCTCAAATACACAACCTAACCTTATACCTAAAAGAGCTGAAATGAGAACCAGAAATAAAGCCCAAAACCATCAGAAGAAGGGAAATAATAAAGATTAGAGCAGAAATCAATGATATCGAAATCAAAAAAAGAGAACAGATCAATGAAACCAGGAGCTGTTTCTTGGAAAGAATTACCAGAATTGATAACCCCCTAGCCAGACTGATCAAAAACAAAAAGGGAAGGACCCAAATCAAATAACAAAATAAAGAGGAGAGTTCACAACCAACATAGCAGAAATACAAACAAAAATAAGAGAATATTATGTGCAATTATATGCCAACAAATTGAGCAATCAGGAAGAAATGGACAAATTCCTAGAAACATATAAACTACCAAAACTGAAACTGGAAGAAATTAAGAAGTTTGAACAGACCCATAACCAGTAAAGAAATTGAATCAGTAATCAAAAATCTCCCCAAAACCAAGAGTCCAGGGCCAGATGGCTTTCCAAAGGAATTCTACCAAACATTTAAAGAACAGTTAACACCTATTCTTTTGAAGCTGTTCCAAAAAACAGAAGTGGAAGGAAATTTTCCAAACTCATTCTACAAGGCCAGTATTATCTTGATTGCAAAAACAGACAAAGACTCCACTAAAAAGGAGAACTACAGACCAATTTCCCTGAGGAACATGAATGCAAAAATTCCCAACCAGATACTAGCCAACTGGATCCAACAATACATTAAAAGAATTATTCACCAGAATCAAGTGGGATTTATTTATGGTATGTAGGGCTGCTTCAATATCCACAAATCAATGTGATACATCACACTAATGAAAGAAAAGATAAGGACGACATAGTCCTCTCAAGAGATGCAGAGAAAACATTTGGCAAAATACAGCACCATTTCTTGATAAAAAACCCTCAAGAAAGTAGGGATAGAAGGATCATACCTCAAGATGCTAAAAGCCATATATGAAAGACCCACCTTTAATATCATCCTCAGTGGGGAAAAACTGAAGGCTTTCCCCCTAAGGTCAGGAACAAGACAGGGATGTCCACTCTCACCACTGTTATTCAACATAGTATTGGAGTCTTAGCCTCAGCAATCAGACAACACAAAGAAATAAAAGTCATCCAAATCAGCAAGGAGGAAGTCAAACTTTCACTCTTTGCAGATGACATAATACTCAACGTGGAAAACCTAAAAGACTTCACCAAAAAGCTGCTAGAACTGATACATGAATTAGCAAAGTCACAGAATACAAAATCAATGTACAGAAATCATATGCATTTCTATACACCAAAAATGAAGCAACAGAATAAGAAATCAAGGAATCGATTCCATTTATGATTGCACTAAAAACCATAAAATACCTAGGAATTAATCTTACCAAAGAGGTGAAAAACCTATACATTGAAAAGTATAGAAAACTTATGAAAGAAACTGAAGATGACACAAAAAATGGAAAAACATTCCATGCTCATGGACTGAAAGAATATTGTTAAAATGTCGATACTATCCAAAGCAATCTACATTTTCAATGCAATCGCTATCAAAATAACACCAGCCTGCTTCACAGAGCTAGAACAAACAATATGTATGGAACCAGAAAAGACCCCACATAGCCAAAGCAATCCTGAAAAAGGAAAATGAGAGCTGGAGGCATCACAATTCCAGACTTCAAGATGTATTACCAAGCTGTAATCATCAAGACAGTATGGTACTAGCACAAAAACAAACACATAGGTCAATGGAACAGAATAGAGAACCCAGAAATGGACCCACAAACATATGGCCTAGAATTTTTGACAAAGCAGGAAAGAATTTCCAATGTAATGAAGACGATCTCTTCAGCAAATGGTGTTGGGAAAACTGGACAGTGACAGGCAGAAGAATGAACCTGGACCACTTTCTTATACCAAACACAAAAATAAACTCAAAATGGATGAAAGACCTAAATGCAAGACAGGAAGCCATCAAAATCCTAGAGGAGAGGGGCACCTGGGGGGCTCAGTCGATTGAGCATCCGACTTTGGCTCGGGTCATGATCTCGCGGTCTGTGAGTTTGAGCCCCCGTCGGGCTGTGTGTTGACAGCTCAGAGCCTGGAACCAGCTTTGGATTCTGTGTCTCCCTCTCTCTCTGCCCCTCCCCCGCTCATGCTCTGCCTCTCTGTGTCAAAAATAAATAAACATTAAAAAAAATCCTAGAGGAGAAAGCAGGCAAAAATGTCTTTAACCTCAGATGCAGCAACTTCTTACTCAACATGTCTCTGGGGGCAAGGGGAACAAAAGCAAAAATGAACTACTGGGACCTCATCAAGATAAAAAGCTTCTGCATGGTGAAGGAGACAAGCAGCAAAACTAAAAGGCAATGGACCGAATGGGAGAAGATATTTGCAAATGGCATATCAGATAAAGGGTTAGTATCCAAAATCTATGATGAACTTATCCAACTCAACACCCAAAAAACAAATAATCCAGTGAAGAAATGGACAAAAGACACGAATAGACATTTCTCCAAAGAAGACATCCAGGTGGCTAGTAGACACATGAAAAAATGCTCAACATCACTCATCACCAGGGAGATACAAATCAAAACTAAAATGAGATACTACCTCACACCTCTCAGAATGGCTAAAATTAATAATGCAGGCAACAAGAGACGCTGGTTGTTGGCGAGGATGCGGAGAAAGGGGGACCCTTTTGCATTGCTGGTGGGAATGCAAACTGGTGCAGTCACTGTGGAAAACAATATAGAGGTTCCTCAAAAAAAATTAAAAATAGAACTACCCTATGACCCAGCAATTGCACTACTAGATATTTAGCCAAAGGATAGACAAGTGCTGTTTCAAAGTGGCACATGCACCGGAATATTTATAGCAGCACTTTCTTTCTTTTTTTGTTTTGTATGGCACATTCCATCAAATTTTATTTATTTATCTATCTATTTATTTATTTATTTATTTATTTATTTATTTCAATATATGAAATTTATTGTCAAATTGGTTTCCATACAACACCCAGTGCTCATCCCAACAGGTGCCCTCCTCAATACCCATCACCCACCTCCCCTCCCTCCCACCCCCATCAACCCTCAGTTTGTTTTCAGTTTTTAAGAGTCTCTTATTCTTTGGCTCTCTCCCACTGTAACCTCTTTTATTTTTCCTTCCCCTCCCCCATGGGTTTCTGTTAAGTTTCTCAGGATTCACATAAGAGTGAAAACATATGGTATCTGACTTTCTCTGTATGGCTTATTTCACTTAGCATAACACTCTCCAGTTCCATCCACGTTGCTACAAAGGGCCATATTTCATTCTTTCTCATTGCTACGTAGTATTCCATTGTGTATATAAACCACAATTTCTTTATCCATTCATCAGTTGATGGACATTTGGGCTCTTTCCATACTTTGGCTATTGTTGAAAGTGCTGTATAGCAGCATCTCAACAAAAGCCAAAGTATGGAAAGAGCCCAAATGTCCATCGATGGATGAGTGAATAAAGAAGATGTGGTATATATACATAATGGAGTATTACTCAGCAGTCAAAATGAATGAAATCTTGCCATTTGTAACAATGTGGATAGAACTAGACTGTATTATGCTAAGCGAAATAAGTCAGCCAGAGAAAGACAAATATCATACAACTTCACTCATATGTGGAATTTAAGATAGAAAACAGATGAACATAAAGGAAGGGAAGCAAAAATAATAGAGACTCTTAAATACAGAAAACAAACTGAGGGTTGCTGGAGAGGTGTTGGGTTGGGGGATGAGCTAAATGGGCAAGGGGCATTAAGGAAGATGCTTGTTCGGATCAACACTGGGTGTTGTATGGAAGTGCTGAATCACTAAATTCTATTCACAAAATTATTATTACACTATATGTTAACTAACTCGGATTTAAATTAAAAAAAAAACAACTTCACAACTGAATAATAACATTTGATGGTTGCAAAATAGCATGCAGCAGTTACAGGTACATAGCTGATGTTCAGGAAGGAAGGAAGGAATAAATAAGCCAGTAACCATTTTGAAATTATCAACCAAGTATATTATTCAAATATGCTGTAGAAAAAACTGAAAGCACAATTAGCTGTATTGCTTTGGGAATAAAATGTTAAAGGCAAAAAATAAAATAAAAAATGTGTGAAAATTGTCACTTATTTTTATTAGTAATTAATAATTATAAACCCACCTGATGAAGTTAATTATTCAATGAATCTCTGAATACTTTCAGTCAAGTCTATAGCATTCTCTTAACCTTATATTTCCTCCATAATTTTTATATTTTATTATTTAAATTCCAGTTAGTTAATACACAGTGTAAAATTAGTTTCAGGTATGCAATACAGTGATTCAGCACTTCTATACAACACCTGGTGCTCATCATACAAGCCCCACTTAATCCCCATCACCTAACCCATCTCCCCTTCCACAAGAAGATGTTGTATATGTGGTACACACACACACACACACACACACACACACACACACACACACACACTGGAATATTACTCAGTCCTAAAAAAATAATGAAATCTTGCCATTTGCAATGATGTGGATGGAGCTAAACAATATTATGCTAAGCTAAACCAGTCAAAGACAAATACCAAACGATTTCATTCATATGTGGAATTTAAGAAACAAAGCAAACATGCAAAGAGAGAAAAAAGAGAGAGAGAGAGAAGAAAACCAACAAACAGACTCTTACCTACTTCCTTCCTACTTTAGAAACTTGTTCTAAAGAGTTGCCATTCTGGATTTTATTTTTTATTTTTTATTTTTAAAAAAAAATTTTTTTCAACGTTTATTTATTTTTGGGACAGAGAGAGACAGAGCATGAACGGGGGAGGGGCAGAGAGAGAGGGAGACACAGAATCGGAAACAGGCTCCAGGCTCTGAGCCATCAGCCCAGAGCCTGACGCGGGGCTCGAACTCAGGGACCGCGAGATCGTGACC
>NW_024412391.1:55862822-55869030 GCF_014898765.1 Herpailurus yagouaroundi | reverse complement strand
CAGAGCCTGACGCGGGGCTCGAACTCAGGGACCGCGAGATCGTGACCTGGCTGAAGTCGGACGCTTAACCGACTGCGCCACCCAGGCGCCCCTGGATTTTAATCTTAAGCATACTGACTTTATTAAAGACATCCACAATCTAGTTTATGTATCATTCATAAAGACATGTCTTCTGTGGCTCTACTCTTTCAGTTTCCTAGTTTTTAACAGTCTTATTTCTATCATCAACAATGAACTTTAAGGTACCTCATTTCAACTAGAGCAAATGGTCCTTAAATTCAATGATTCATTCAGCACAGAAATTTATTAGACATTGGTTTATCAGTCAAAAATGACATTTGTTTTGAGCCAGATGGGTTTTCTTGAGAAAATCCTTTAATGTGATGCAGATTTGATGGGATTTTAGTTTTCTTACACTATTAAATATCAGAGTTTCATATGGCACACACAGCCTGCAATATATTTGTATACAGTTGACATGATTTAAATAGCTATGGCTTTAAAAATAAAATATTGTACTTTTCCTTTATTCCATTTATGGTATTTGACATTTTGTTTAAACACATGCATCATCTTTTAAATGAACTTTGCAAACTTAAAGTTTGAGAAAATATTTTAAAATAAAATGTTAAACAATAAAAACAAAGAACAAAATCTCATTTTACTAGGACACCTAGTAACAATAAAATAGGAAAATTGGATCCTAGATATTCCTGGATAATTTTCCCTTGGATATCAGCCTCCTTAACGCCTCTGTTTCCCATATACTACAAATCCTAACAATTAGCAAGTCATGAGATTTTACCAAAAGAAAAAAAAAATCTCTCTTCATAGCAATCATACTCAAAGATATCTTCATCTATTGTGAAGACAATAGCAGTATTGATCTAATTTACATCCCGTCTTCAACTCTTACCACTTAAATCCATTCTCCTCAAGGCAGTCAGTAATCTTTTAAAAATATAAATTAGGAAGACTATGTATTGTAATAAGAACTAGGTGACTTGAGCCAAACCTACAAAAAAAAATCCTAAGTATATACATGCTACATGCATATAAATTAACAAATTTATATACATATACATGCATGGATGCGTGTGTGTGTGTGCGCACGTGTGTGTGTGTGTATCAATGTATATATCCATATATTTGAAGGTTTATAAAGTTAATAAGAAAGTAAAGAAACTGGGCCACCATCTGACTAACAACAGAGACCCTCCAGGGAGGTGGACTCCTTTTGCCCTGTGGGTTTTCATACATCCTAGGAAGCGTGGCTGGTAGAGTGAAGAGTACAGTTGTTAGACTCATGGGATTGAATTTAGGGCCACCAAAGTAGGTGACTTGGGAAATAGCACTTCTCTTGGGTTGCGACCACAAATGCCAGTGCCCTAGCAATAAGAGTCAACCAAAATTAAGCAAACATCCACAGAGAGTGCAGTTTTGTTTGATTCTCTGTCTCTGTGATACTATATAGCAAAAAATACAGACAAACTAAAGCCAAAACCAAAATGAGCAAATTCCATAAACATATTAGTTCAGTAAAGGAATGAAATACAAAAGAATAAATACTAAATGACCGTATGTATTTTAACACACAAATTACACTGCTTAGAAATGCATTCTTAGGTGCTAAAATCAGATGGCAAAATCAAGAAAGCATTTATAATCAAAGTCAGGATAATATTTCCTATGGTGGACAGAGAATTGCAACTGAAGACAAGGCATTAGGAAATTCTCCTGGTTGCTGCCAACATTCTATTTTGGGGGGATGTTCACACAGGTGATCACTTTGTGGTAAATCGCTAAGTGTATTTTTTGTTTGACATTTGTGTGTATGTATGTATATATATATATATATATATATATATATATATATATATATATACTATATTTTATTCTAAAACTATTGAAGTGTTTAATAGATCATGTTGTAGCCTACTGAAAACCTTCCAATAACCTGCCATTGTTTTTCTCCTACTCTCATCTGGAAATAGCTTGCTTTCCCCTGTCCATTTCAATGTAGGCAGAGTTTCTTGCTTTTGTTCAAGAAGACAACTTTATGGAGTCCACTCTAGAGTCTGCATTTGAATTTCCTTCTCTTCTTGCAATATACTTTTATTGGGTTGTCACATAAATATTTCCTCATTCTTGAGCCTCAAAATAATTGTAATTTTCTCAGGGATGCATTCCTTGACCACTCATTCTAAACTGAAAGCCATCCACCAATTACTCCTTATCACGTGTTTATTTCCTTCATCTTGGGAAGCTCCACATGATGAAGTAAATTTGTAAGTTTTAGTATATAGCTTTGACTTAACATAAAATCTTCATTATAATGTAAGATTTATGAGGACAAGTACACCTTTGGATGCACTGAATAGATCAGTGTCCAAGAAAATTATTTTCAGAAGGGACTTTGTGGAAATTCTAAAGATTAGTCTACCATGCTATGGATAGAAGGAGAAACCTAAGATCTAATTATATAATCTGATCATTGTAGCTATGCTGCTAGGCAATCAGGAAATACTTATTTGCCCTAACTACCTAGAATTATCTTAGAAAAATATTATGTATCCAGTTCCAATTTTTGAAATCCTCCCCTCTCCCTTCGTTTGTATGTTTGCTATATCTGGGTGAAGTATTTACTTAGAGACATTATAAAAGAGTAAAGGAAATGTCTTACTTTAGGTAGCAATGACAGTTATTTTTCTTAATGACAAAGTTAATTTGAAATGTATTGTAATAAAAACATTATTGTGTTTCATTTTTATTTCATAAATTGCATGTCCTTTTAAGGAAATTAGCCCTTATCGTTATGACTATTTCCACCCTCTGTATTTAGCTTTTAATTTAGAAAGTACACTTCACATGAAATCATATCACCCTCCCTCAATACTAACTGGATATTTAGCCTGAATTGATAAACTATGTTTTTCTTATTCATTATTGATCATTTGAAACTGTGCCTCTTTCAACTTCATGAAACAACTTACCTGCCATATTTACTATTTGAACACTTTACTTTCCCATTTAATTTCTTTGCTGTTTGACATTGTTCTGTTCATATCAAATCTGGTCTTGATCCAGCTGCACCATGCTCATGTTCCAGTTCAAATACATCCACTGAATCATGGCGGCACTTTCTCTTAACTTACAAGCATCAAGGAAAGTCAGCCAGGACAGGGATAGAAATTCCAAAGGTTAATTTCCACTTATGCTAGAACACTAGATCCAGGTAAACACTTAGCCATTTCATATGAAGAGTGATGTGGCCCAGGGACCTTTATAGTGCAGGTGACTTAGTGCTTACTTGCAGAGTTTTCATGCACTTTGCTTGCAAACAATACTTTTGCCACCATGAAAGCCACCTGGGGATTGAAAAATCTATCAAGTTTTAGAGAAGGAAATTTATCAGGTATACAGATAACTTAAAGTTTTTATAAAGCTCTGCCTTGGAAAATAGGCTTCTTCACTCCTATTTTGCCTTATTATTATTATTATTTTTTTAATATCTGTCTGCTGGTCTAGACAACTTCCTTTCTGAAAACTAACATCACGACACACACACACACACACACACACACACACACACACACACACACACACCATATATGCCTAAAGCAAAGGAAGAGAATGCAATTTTCTTTTTCCAAAATAACAAATCAACCTAAAATTCATTGCATGATATGCAATGTATATATATTTGCTTCAAGTTAAAATGAGTACCTTTCAAATGAATTATTTTTTATTTTTATTTTTTATTATTTACTTATTTAGAGACCCACCTATGTTGTCAAGGTTCTACATTTGGCATCATTGCACCCAGTTATTTAAGACAGCTTATTTTTATAATGTGGTGTCTTATAGATTTTTTTTATTACACCATTAAGAGCATTTTGATTTCTGCAATATTCTCAGATTTTCTTGTCATAATACACAACATCCTACAGTCCCACTTTGTGCTCAGCCTCACAGAATTCACTCACATTTGGTTTTCTGCCTCAGAAAGCCAGGTAATAAGCTGAGTTTTAGAAAAAGAAATTGCCGGTTTAGTTTTTTACATTAGAGACCTAGTAGATTGTCTTCTCTTTGATTGCTAACAAAAGTTCAGTTCACAGCTATTTCGCCTAGTAAGTAATCACTGCTAGTTTAGTGCCCAGTAGTGAGCTTACAGTTCATAAATGTCATCTGATTTTCAATTTTTAAAATGAGAAAGAAAATGTCTATTTCAATATTCTGTGAATTTGAATGGAAATTATGTGAATTTTTTCATCTTCTCAAAAAAGTAAAAATTTGTCTATTTCTGACATGGTAGGCCTGTTTTAAGCCTAATGAGACCTGTTAAGGTATTTATATTATTTATATTGATTATTTGAGGCAGCATTACAGAACTATGTCAATGATAGGGGCAGCTTCCAGTTTTGAAGTTTACTATGGTTTATGACCATATTATCTGTGATTTTTCACTCAAAACAGATACATAACTCATAAAAATACCATTTGAGATTTTTACTTCATTTCTTTCTTTCTTTTTTTTGGTTGGCCACTATTATTTGTTAACTTTATCTACTTGAGGGGTTTCAGGGTTTTCTTGGGGTGGGGGCGGGAAGGGGATTGGATTTTTTTGTTGTTGTCATCTTTTTCTTATCTCATTTCTGATGATATTACATAGAGCTCCAATCTCTGGTAGTTTGGTTTGAGGTTGATTTGCCAAGGATCTTATAGGGGTAATCACTGTAGTGTTTGCAAGTTTCTTGTTTTATGAGACAAATGTTAGGAAAGCAAAAGGTTCTATAGTATTTTCCTTAGTTTGAGCAGTTCTTAATACACAAGATGACTAGAGAGTTAGTCTGCTTGACTCTGTTTTTCCAGAGGCCTATATTTAAACTTTAACCTAAATGATTAATGTCAGTTTGTGTGAAAATAGCAAATATGAACTTTCAAGAGTTAAAAAATACATGAGACACAGTTTAGAACTTAATTTTGGAGATTAGACTTGATTGAGTTGGCCTGAAATCTAAGCGATATTTTATTTATTTATTTATTTATTTATTTATTTATTTATTTATTTTTCTTAAGGTTGGCAGATAGTCCTAAGCAGAATTTTTTAAATTAATCCTAAAGCAGTTAAAAATGTTGATAAACTCTTAACTTACTTGGAATCATTCAGTTCTATCCCAGGGACACTGAGTCTCAGATAGATAGATGGACAGGTAGATAGATAGATAGCAAACAGACAGATAGATGGACATGGTTATTATCAGTAAAGCAAGATAATGAAGTTAAATACACTGCAATCAACAAAGGCTTGATAACATATAAAACTAAAATAAAGTGAGCAAGAAGGAAGTCACAAATATACTAGGAAAAGCAGAAAAGTTAATGGAAGGTTTAATGACTTGACATTTGATTTCTAAGAAGGGGCTGCTAATTAATGCTACAAAAATTTGGCTGCTTTTTGAACACGTTTTTATTTTTTGTTTTTGGCCAATACTGGTAACAATAATACAGACGCTGGTAGAATATTAGCCATTAAATGGGTACTCTGTGTTCACACTTGGGCCTTCATGAAGTGATGTCTTTTCTCAGAGTGTTTGAATAGCTAGGTTGACAGATTAGAGAAATGAAGTAAAAAGTTCCCTAGATCCTTTGGTTCTATGCTTCAGAATTAGGCCTATGGTTTTTCTTTCAAGAATCACATATATTTCCCAGGAATCACACTGAGGTGAAAAGAAAAATAAAGAATCATCATGTATATTGGAAACCACATTGGCTTTGGTTCTTACCCTCACTTCACTCTACCTATTTTGTGACTTTGAGCACTGTTTTAAAAGTTGAGTCAGATTCCTCACCTGTGATAGGTTGGTTGTTGTAAAGATTAGCATTAATATATCCCTGTGATGTGCACAAAGTTCTTCTTCAGCCTCAGGGCTTTCCTATTGTCCCCCCTTTTTTTTCCCAGAAATAATCATTAGGGCACCCAGGTGTGCCAGAAACCAAGTTCAGTCAAGGAAATAAAAAGGAAGCAAAACAGACATGTTCCTTGCCATGATGTTTACAGTTAAGTGGGAGAGAAGGGAATAAAACCTAAGTATTTAGTTCAATAATTAACTAACTCCAATTCCACCGTGATTTTTTTCTTTTCTTTTCTTTTTCTTTCTTTCTTTCTTTCTTTCTTTTTTTTTTTTTTTTTTTTTTTTTTTTGAGA